>NC_071979.1:9442826-9794456 GCF_026283585.1 Hylaeus volcanicus | reverse complement strand
GGTCTCTCGGTCTCGGTCTCTCGGTCTCGGTCTCGGTCTCGGTCTCGAACAAGTGTGAGCCACCGGTGGTTCGCGCCGCCCGATGGGACATCATATAACCTCTCAGGCAAGACGCACTATTACAGTGGCTCACAGGTACACGTACTTCGCGATGACCTCGTGCAGTACAGAAAGACAGACCCGCGCCGAAAATTCAGCCGTGCCGAGGTGAAAAAGTGTGAGCCACCGGTGGTTCGCGCCGCCCGATCAACGAGCTGAGTAACGATCAATTTTCTCTTTTTTCCCGACCTTTGGTCTATTCAACCATCAGCTTTAAGCTTCGTGGATTAATGTTACGTTGATTTCAATATTTCATTTTTATTCTTTCAATATTATCATTTACATTTTAGTATTACCAATATTACGTTTAATAAAGACAAGTGAATGCATTCCTGCGCCATTGCATGAAATTGACACCACTGTATTAAATCTGGGAATTTATATTATAATTAAAACAATATGAACGTAATCATTTTTTTTATGCTTCCGAGAATGAGTAAAAATTTCTTGATTCATAAACGTAACCAGAGGGTTTGCATTTATTTCGGAGACTTTATCACTTGGGCAGACTTTAATGTTCAATAAAAAAAAGATCTTCGCGTTCATCTTGTCGAGACGGGACGAGAAATGGCGTAGCTAAGGCTACGCAATTCAATGCAAATCTCACACGTTTGCGGCACGCATACTTAATTTCAATTTCTTCATTTCTTCATATTAATATTTCAAATAATATTTATTGTATTTTGAATATAACATGTACTAAATTAATGTCACTTGATATAAACCAATTCTGACTCGAATATTAATCAAAATCACCTCTAACTAGAGTAGTAGGGGTGGTCTCTGCCTGAAGCAGTAAAGAAATATCAATACACAATTTTCATACCTCGTTTCTCTTTATTATATTATATTTTACGAGTGTGAAATCAATTATATGAATTGCAATTGGTCGTACAATACATATATTTTTCGCAACGAGAAGACAAATAATGTTCGACATCGTATTATTCTTGTCTGAATAATAAAAGCTTCTGTTTGTCGCTTTATTGATAATAAACATGGTTTTCCATTTCAATTTTGCAATGTCTACATTGCTGTTCAAACGTTTCCAGCGCCATTCAACGTTCAAAATAAATTAACCTTTTATTTATACATACGTAATTGCTTCGTTTAAGGTTACAATTCTATCTAACAAGACCTGAAACCTTATTTCAATGAAACGTGCACAATAAAGTTCCATTTGCATAGGTACCAAAATATGGTCGAAAGTTTTCCACGTTAATGTGAAAACTGTAGTTACTAAATAAAGAACGACAAGCAACAGATGCTAATTACTCTGGCAACATTATCGTTACATAAAGGCAACGCAACGATACTTTATTTGTTCAAGGTAAATGCAATATTGAACATTTTATTAGAAAAGTTTACATAAGTATCATTTTATTGATACAGAGTCATAGAAGCGTAAGGATTCGTCGACGGTTGCTGGGTGAAAGAGTAAGGTTGTTTCGCAACACCCTTTGATTCAGTTTGATTAGTTTCGACGCTATTGTCCGACTTCGACAAAGAAAAATTTTGGGGACGTACACGCTGGATGGATTGCGTCAGGTCTCCAAATTGCGTCAGGCTGGAGTGCTAAATCTCGCAAGGGTGAAAGTGACGTACCGTGAGAACAAAGTATCGTATCAACGCAACTGTTATCGTCAAATGTATAATGGAAGTTAAATTTAAGAAATGTGGCTGATTCTTATTTCTGGCACGTACATATCAATTTTCTCGAGGAGTCATGAGCTCGCCAGATGGCCACCAGTATTTCTCGATGAAGAATTCAATTTGAAAGATCCATTTCCACAAAGGAAAATTTAATTTAGGAGAAACTTCCCAGAACTGCGTTCTAGATTCACCAATAACAAAACGTACGACGTTATATACATACATATCGTTTCCGGGGCATAGTAAACCCCTGGAGGTGTACTCAAGCAGCATGTAAAATGATATGCTTGCATTCTTGTACATGCAAACGGCCAAGCACGTTCCTTGCTATTCGCAGGACTCTAAGGACCTCCAGTTAGAGATGTCGACGAGTACATTACATGATATTAAGTATTTTCAGCGTCCTTACACTTAAACAAATGATTCATTGTGTTCTTTTCAAACCATTTGCAAGATCATTTTTCAACCTTTCTTATATAAATATTTTAAACTTGCGAACAGAAACATTCTTCTTCTCCATTTCTCTCTACCGCCTGCGTCGTTAATTTATGTAGAAGCATAAAAAAGAAAGCCTGAAATGTTATGAGATAGCAGGGTAAAGTTCCATCCCTGTCGTCCTTGAAAAATGTCCCTCATCCTTGATGTTTAACGTCGCGCCTGAGAAGCCAGATCGTTAGCAGAGGCGTCATGCTTCGCATTAGGTGGAATGCGCACACGTTCTGGCGGTAATCCAACGCTAGGTTTATTAATTTTGATTTAGATAAATTGTTTCGACGCGGTTCGTGTTCACCGTGCTCCCATTTTTTCTCAAAGACCGCGGTAAAAATTCAGGTAGGGATAAATAACGTTGCAGGCTCGAGACACAAGAAGAATGAAATTCCCAATTTTCTGTAATGTTTCTCTAAAGAATAATCCCAAAAAAGTCAATTAAAAATAATGAAATAATTGACGTAATAGTTATTTTCCCCTCGCATTAGGGTAATGATGTAATTCTGCCCCATGGAAAGAAGGGGGTGGATGTCAGACGCAACACGCTCGGCTGGAAAGGTTCTGGCAGCATCCTTTTGGGGTTGGAAAAAGTATGTTGATTTTCTTCATGGTACAACCATCAACGCAGACTACCGAGTAGCACACAACCTTCTTCCCCATCAAAGCGAAGGGAAAGATTCCATCACAGAGAAGGAAAGAATGAAATTGGATTTCCTTCAAGACAAACCAAGGATGTGTACGAGCTGGAAAATTATGAAAACTAATCAAAAATTTCATTATAGCCACAGAATAGCTATGGTTTTTACGCATTCAAGATAGCTACGTCCCTCTTAAATGAACCACATCAGTCACTATTAATTCAATCACCAAATCCACGTGGAAAAGTGACGGAGCCATATCGAAACCATTTGTAACAGAAATTTCGTCTGGTTACTTATCGTACTGTGTAGTCTGGCAATGGACAGGCCTCATGAATGAGCGGTGGTCGGCGTCGGGGACGCCAAGCGTCGACGACACCGCGCCGAGGGAATTTTCAAAGCGCATGCGACGCCACACGTCTGGCGGCAAACGCGTTCTTCGCGGTGGATCGTGCTTCCAGTTTATCCGACGTCGTTTCCGTCGCGCGACGCTCTGATTTCGCTTTCAACCGCGACCCCCGGCTTTGCGGCCAACCTCGAACGAAAATCTCGATCGAGACTCGACGATTCTTGAGATCGTCGCCATTGAAAACCGAACGAGTATTAGAAATCAATTTTTAATATCGCGAGAACGTGTGAATTGAATCAGTTGGATAGAAAACAAAAATGAAGATCTGGAAGTAAAGGAATCTCTTTTTCTTTTATCGATTAAAGACTGCTCGAATTTTTAAATTGACAGCCACGACACGAAGAAAAACAAAGTATATACTTCCTCGAAGTGGAACTCCGGAAGAGTGACAAGTGATTTATTATAACTGAACTACGTCAATCGACTAGCGTTTTGCTTCAGTGACCAAAATCTAAAAAGGACTGAAAGTGCAGTAACCATCTTCCTCTACTATCCGAGAACTGTACACGTCCCTTTTGAAATTGACGACTTCCAAACGAGGAAAAACCCACGAATATTGTTCCTGGAAGAGGAAGGTCTTCTTTATCTTCGCGTCATTTCGACAACCCACGTCAATCAATTAGCGTTATTCTCTTCACAGTGATCGAACGCCAAGAAGAAAAACTGGAAGTGAAGTATTTCATCTACCTCTGTTATCCAAGTACTGCACAAAGCACTTTTCAAACAGACAGCTCCCGGACGAGGGAAACTCACAATTATTCTTCCCGGAAGTAGTATTTATCTTCCCAAGATTGACAAGATTGAATCCAACCTATTCTGCTGGTAGCGATCGATAACCGAGAGGAATCGAACATCCGTCACGATTATTCACTGAGACAAAGACCTGTCGATGTCTATATACACACGATAGGCGGGTTAAAGGATGAATGACACGTCAATTGACGTTTTCGTGCGCCAGATCCATAGGAGTCGCTGAGAAATCGAGCGAGTCGTTGAACCAGTTGAACTCCTTGAACGTGTAACGTATTTTCGACCTTGCGGGTGGAAGATTTATAGAACGACGCAGGCGGACCGTCAAGGCCACGAACGTGGATTAAGATTCCGGTGCAGAGACTCGGAAGACGAGTACCGGCACTCAGTTTAGGCGAATCCCGCCCGAAAGAATGGGAGGATCCACGATCTGTCGCGACAGTGGCTGCAGTGGATCCAACGACACGCTGGATCCTCGGTCTATATACAAATAAAGAAGAATCTCGACGACCTAGCTGAAAATTACGAATAATTACCGTTAGTATAACCGTTGAAAGATTACTGATATCTTGGGAGAACGCCGAGACGTCGATGGATGCTTTCAAATTCAAAGTGATGTAAGACGGTACGAAAGACAAAGTAGGATACAGAGTTTGAACGAATTTCGAGTGTCAATTTCTAGTAAAAAGTGTGTTTGTTGTGAAGTTGATATCCTAGAAAATTTCGAGGATTATTGTAACGGTCTAATTACGTATATCGAGAGGACCTGTACGCGTCGCAACGTAGTTTGCTTTGGAATCTAATCTCGACCCGAGGTAAACTGTAAACAAAGATAAATAAAGTGCTCTAAGGATAAAAAGTGTGCTAAACCGTCAAGTGTTAATTTAAAATAAAGGTGTAGAGGATTTTCTACAACGACAGTAGTGCGCGAAGGGACAAATCGCGATTTTTCAGCCAGCGCCAACCATAACAGAGGAGATTTGCGAGGGATCAGCTCTACGGGGAACTTCCGCGAAAGAAACGCCAGGGGGGTCGCATTAACGTCTGACATAATAAAAGTTTGGGTTATTTGGTTTAGGGTGCCGCGCGAACACAAAGCGTAAAAGTCTTTCGTGCCGGGATAAGAAAACAGACTTTTCTAAAATCAATGGACGCGAAGACATTCCATCTGGCGAACGTTGCGGATCGAATATAGCTCTGGTCACAGAAACGATACAGAGAAACCGAAAAAAAGCAAGTGAACGGAAATTCTAATTCGAAGATTCTACGCCTGGTGAACTTTCGATTGGGTAAAGTCAAAGTGCAAAGTGTCGGGGGTGTCAAACATCACGGCGAAAGGTCGGATAGCAGGACACGTGTCAAGATAACAAGCATTCCAATTCTTATCTCTGTCACGATATTGCAGAGATACTTTCAACAGGAAGCGTTCGAGTGGAAGGGACTCCTATTAGAAATCATATCTCGACACGGTTGCTGAAAGAAGAAGAATCTCTCGGCAAGGAAAAGTCTACCTGTTCCTTCACACGTTTGATCCTGCGTGGCGATTCCTTGGGAAGCAAGCTACTTCTTCGAACGTGCAACTGCTCCAGAAAGTAAAGTACAAAGAGACATCGATCGTTGAAAGCCGCGATTTTGCGGAGAGTTTAACGCGTTGGTCGCTCGGAAACTTTGCCCTACTTGAGATCAAAGAGGATCTCTTCACAACAGCTTAATTTCCAAACTTCGCGACAAAGGAGAGAAGTTCTGCCGAGTCTTCGAATTCCGTCGGTTGGAGGACTGCTTTTGTCAGCTAGTTGATAATCGTTTTTCGGTTGCTGATAGATAATCGAAACGTAGACACATCGATAGGCTAAACAGAGCAATTTGCAGCTCCCCAAAGCACAAAGCTCTTCGTCACCTCGAAATTGAGACGAAGGTGGAGTAATCAAGCGCATCCATTCACACTGGTGACGTATTCTTCGCACGGGATGTCAGAGGATCATCGATCGGAGATCATGCGACTCGCCTTTGGGTGCCGATTCATCTTGAGCCGAGCAGAGCCTCGATAATCGCACGCTAACCTCAGCCAAGTCTCGCTGTGGGAAGCAGGGCGCCGCGCCGGTAGCCCTTGTACGGTGTAATTAACCAGCGCTCCTAGCAAGTTTGATTCAAAAATCACGCCTGCCGCAACGAGTTTCGTCGAAGCTTTCGAATAAGCTAGCCAATGTAGACAAAACACGCACTAGCGTAAATCAGTATCGCTTCTATTCGCCGCACTCGCGCCACCACACTGACTAGAGGCGAAACGGGGTAACGCGACGGAAGCTAGCTCTAATTGACGATCACTGGTGTGTCGTGACGTGGAAAGTGGTGCTTTGGGAGAAACGGTGACTTAAACGCCAAGTTTCGCGTTCATGTAGCACGTGATCCTTGAGAAGAACTGAAAGCTTTCAAGAATTCTGAGCTTTCAATACCTGTCGACTCACCGCTTCCGCGATCAACAAGAGCCATGTTCTCCATGACGTCGACGTTCAACCTAAACGCGAGGTGTGCGGAAGAGTCATCGACCATGGACGTCTCGACTCGTCCGAGGCGATCGGTCTCTCCGACCATATGGGCCAATTTGACCCACTACGCGTACAGGAACCGCAGCTTCGATCCCGGTCTGGACTTCGAGGAGAAACCGATGGAGGCCTGCCACTCGCTGTACTTCCTCCTGGACTTCTTCCATCAATACTACATCCCCTCGATCATCCTGCTGGGCCTGGTGGGCAACCTGCTGTCCTGCATAGTCTTTCTGAACACCCACCTCAGGATACGCAGCTCCAGCTACTATCTTGCCGCCCTGGCCACCGCTGACTTTGGCTTCCTGATCACTCTGCTGCTGGTCTGGCTGAACAACACTCTGGGTTGGAAGGTGTTCAACAAGGACGGCTGGTGCGAGACCTTGGTCTACGTGAGCGCCGTCTGCAGCTCCCTGAGTGTCTGGTTGATCGTTGCTTTCACCGTGGAGAGATTCATAGCGATCCAGTACCCGCTGCATCGCCCCCACATATGCACCATCGCCAGAGCAAAGGCGATCGTGCTAGTACTGGTGATCTTGGCACTGGCTAGCCACTCGTACTCCTTCGTCACAGCCGGGGTAGTTTTGAACAGAGAGGGCGAGGAGTACTGCGACCTCAAGGTCGAGTATCTGGAGACCATGAAGATTATCAGCATCATCGACAGCATCGCTAGTCTAATCGCCCCGTTGGTTCTGATTATCGTAATGAACACCATGATCATGAGGAATCTTCTAAAGTTCAGCAGGCGGTTCAAGGAGACGTCTTCCTCGTCCACCGACTGGTCCAGCAGGGAAAGGTCTGACATCAACTTGAATCGAATTCCGGTGAGTGCTAAACTCGAAGTTTCCCTTACACGTTCGCCTTAGTCTGTGGATAATCTTTCTCCTTGCAACGCGGGAACCATCTACGCGGTTCGTTAATTATCTTCGACGTCTTGGGGAGGATGTTGTTTCTCCCTTCGCGAAGATGGAAACGCTCGACTTCTCGGTGCCCTAGAAATTAGGCGACGTCGACTCAGGGAATAGTCGAAGACGCTTAATTTTTTCACCCGGCATCGACAGAGACGAGGGTGTAGGTAATCTATATTTTCCCCGGACGTTTAATTTATTTCTAGCGGCGCACGATGAATCAGCAGGTAGTAAAAACCCGACGCCCTTACGTCTCAAGATTCGATAGCTAATGGAAGCCACTATTTTGAATGCGTGCCGCGACGCAGGCTCCTGTCTCCGGTTGAACGACCCGAGGACTTTTTATTTTTCTTACCCACCGCTGGGAGACGTCCCATGCGAAAACAAGTCGAGTTTTCACAAAGTAACTCAAACAAAACATAGATCACGGATGTAGAATATATTTGTCCAATCCCATCGATGATTTCCGTTGCTGGGGTTTGTTTACGCCGCGATTGGTCAATGGCAAGATGAATTCGATATTTTTTTCAAACTGGTATAAACATCCGCAGTCTAATTATTACTGGTGAATTAAATAAACTATTATATAAAAAATTTTTCTTGATACAGCACTCTAATGATATTCATTAACAGACTCGCAACTTTTTTTAGATACTTATTACAATTTACATAGATAAAAAAACCACAGACAAGATAAAAAAGTTAGAGTAATTTGTCCACGTGTTTCTGTTCGACGTTCCGTCGTGTGTTTTTTTTTTTTTACTTTCTAAAGTATCTTCTATATCACGCCAGAAGTTTAAAGAAATGCGAAGAACCACTGTTCAAGAGAGCGGCGAACGTAAACAAGAGCTGCTGCGGAAGAGTCATCGGGGCGAGTGCGTGGACTATTCGAGCAAGCATTCTAGTCACGCGGGATGATCCGCCCGCCGTGCTTAGATCAACGTATCAACAATTCTCGAAATAGTTCATCCGTCCTCACGTTACGTGAAAGCCGTTTTTGCGGAAAAACTGGTTTTCCGAGGAACGCGGATAGAATGCAGGATTAACAGGTGGATTGTTATCCCACTCGAATTTGAGTTACGCTCGTGTTCGATTAAAAGAGTGAGCAAAGATTTCGCATGTCGTAGAACGTGTTTTGTGAATTTCTAGTGAATTCTGCGTATGCAAAATTTATTTATAAATAAATTTATAATGGCGTTAAGATACAAATGACAATGAGTCACTGTAAATCGGGGCGTGTCGTTTGCAGCAGGAGCGCATTGATTGGAAATCTATTTTTAACAGCGCCACCATTGATTTCACACTCGTTTAATTTAAAACTCTTATCACGTCTGTATTTAGTTGATTCGTGTCGCATCCTGTACCATTTAAACAAAAACATTAACTCGATGCGATAAAATTATATCATTCGACTTTAGAATGCGGTTTTACACGTCACTATTATTTGAAACAGTACTTGAAATACTGTTCCACGAAATTTTATCCAGATCTGATTACAATCAGCAATAATGGCGTTTTTATGCCACGCAACCGTGCTCTGTCCAGATTTAGAAGGTCCGGTTCAGCGTCTGCGTGAAATTATTATAAACAGCTTAGAAGTCTTACCACCTCTGAAATCCGTACCGAGCCTTTTTCTTCGAGCCCTGTTCAACTAATCCCGAACATGTACCATAATATTTACATCGAAAGTTTTAGGTAGCCAACTCGTAACTTTGAATGTTTCCTTCTTCTCTGAATATTTTAAATAATTTTTTACCCTCTCAGATTCCTCTGGCTGCCTCCTTCCGGCTTGTCTACATATTTCATTGACTTTCCATACAATTTGTCCCTACGCCCCATTGGTTGGAAGACGGCTGCGGCTATCGAGGTTCTCAGCTATTTTGGAACGTTTTATAAATATCTCACAGCTTACGTAACCGTCACCATTCATCTTTATAGATACAACCTCGAAGTGTTTCCCTTTTGCCCGCAAATCGATCTCTTCGTGGTGCGTCGAACTACACAATGTCTCGTTTCACGAGCCAATCGTGTTTTGCTCCGTCGCCGGGCACCGTGTGCCGATTGTAACGAACGTATACGTCCACCCACGCCGGGGACTCAATTACTGCAAGTAATTGAAATGTACGCGGTTCCAGCAGACGTCCAGCCAACGGTAACCTCTTTCACGCCACGTGGACAACTGGTAATTTACGGCCTTTTGTCATAACTTCATTTTGACATCGAGCGTTTGCGATGACCCGATGGAAATCGAAATCTTCTCTGGAGATTTTGCAAAATTCCAAAAAGGGAGGAATCTCACGAAATTTTCTTTTCGATTAATTTCAAATACGCGAATGCACGTTGTTACCTGTTTTTTTTTTAATGTATCTGTATGTAAAATTGCATTTCGTAGACGATCGAATCGCATCGTGTTCGCAACTATAACGCATAGAAAAAGACTGTGATTGGCGTTGAAAAAAATGCGGGGCAGAGGAAAAACATTCGCCTTTCCATGGTCTTCAATTCGATGCGATTCATTG
Organism: Hylaeus volcanicus; assembly: GCF_026283585.1. Taxonomy (NCBI): domain Eukaryota; kingdom Metazoa; phylum Arthropoda; class Insecta; order Hymenoptera; family Colletidae; genus Hylaeus; species Hylaeus volcanicus. The sequence continues at coordinate 9,784,448 of NC_071979.1, read as the reverse complement.
GAGCGCGCTCGTTCGTTTGTAGTCATAACGCATTCAAAGCGATACGTGGTAATTTTATCCGAGCGGTTCCGTTGCGCTGACCAGCTACAAAACTGATACGTGTTTGGACCAATCGCTGATGAAACAATGACAACCGTCATTAAAACTTCTATCTTTGAAAAATCAGGTAGCCAAACGTGACCGCGCTAGATTTCTATAAACAATTGCAGATTATTTGGCGTGACATAATATTGCCGATGATGCTCTACTAATTTGCGTCGAATAGTGGAGCAGTATTGATCGATTGGACGATCCAAATTCAAATTTCTCAAACAACGACGTTCGGCAACGAGTTCTGTACATTTGTCAACGAGATACTGGACTTATAGTTCAAATTGCTGAACGTCCGAATTATGAGCCTACAGGCGCAGGAGTATTTTACTGACGTCGTTGCCGGCGCGGTGAAAACCAGGAGAGGAAAGGTGAATACGAATTGGAGACAAACCTAACCCTCTCCGAAATACGAATTATCGCACTCGTTCTGATCCTGCATGGTCATTGTTACCTCGATGAACAAGGTGGATGACAAAGATAATTAGACGCGCAACATGTAGGTCCGGAGTTGACATGAAGCCGATTGATCATCTCCATTAATTAGCGTAGGCTGTTCAGTGCATCATTTGAATTGCATGGGAATATTTGATCTCGTTTCTAGTTTCTCTTGACGAGGAAAGTGAACAATACAGATCATCAGTCACTACATATAACCACCCTTCGCCACGTGGATAATTTAATACTTCGTTTTGCATGAGTGTGCATACCTTTTGGTTATATTTAGTGTGAGTTTATTGTATTAGTTTATATCATAAATGTATGAAATCCGCAGTTGTTACATAGTTACGTACACGTTACGTAAACTAGGTGATCATCTATTGTTTGTTTCCGTGTCTCATTGTTGAAAATTATGACGAATTAATTAATTTTGGTAATTAGCGTCTATCCAACAAACGTTGGTCGGTATAGTTGGATCGTTCTTTCCTGAAGCAAGTATGAAAGCAACTTTATGCGAAAACTTCTTGCTATGTGAAACCTTGACTTGTTTTGCTCGTGATTGTCCGTATCGCTGTTGTGGCATAATTCTAGGAAATGAGTACTCTGTCCGCTGGAAGATTTTTTGTGATAGGTTTTTCCTCATTCGAAGTGTCTGAATACATTTCTTATTCCAATAATCAGCTATAAACTACCAGCTATTAAGTGGATGATCTCATTAACGACCAGTTGTTTATTTCGTTAATTTTAATTTCACATGTTCAGCAATATACTGATCAAGAGGTCAAGCACATTACTGAAAGCATTTGTTTATTATTTCATATGTTGATCTTCTTTTCACTTTCTTAACACCGTATGTCCAATCAAGATTCGCGCGTCGACCCACGCAATGCAGCGCCTGCTAGACAACATTTTAAGTTCTGTGTAACATTGTTATTCTCGTTGCATGTAGACTGCTATGTTCCACTCTTATTAAATCCACGAATGACTCATGAGTCATGTGATCACCACTCCTCCCTTCCATGTCTGCCAACACAAAGTTAGTTGCATAATGCATCTCGGCGCATCAACAAGTGTGCTTTCTATCGCTAATCCTGCAAGTGTTTGAGTTAGATGTGGATTGTCTATTATCTATTAATTATATAGAAGTGAAACAGGTATGTCATGTCAAGTTCACAAAAGCCCCCTGGTTGAAGCCTTATCTGAAGTCAATTAAATACCTCTATTGATTCCTAGGAATCCTCCATAAACTTAGTAAACTAGGTGTTTACTCTATTCGAAATCAGCATGGACCCGTTCGCGACGACTCTAATCCTCGTGACAGTGTTTCTGCTCCTCTATCGGTATCTATGGAAGCCAATGAATTACTTCAAGCAACTGGGAATCCCTCACGCACCTTGGATCCCAATCCTAGGCCACATTGGGCCTGTCCTCTTTCGGTGTAGCTTCCTCGGAGAGCATGCGCAGAAAATGTACAATCGCTTCCCAGACGCTAAATACTTTGGATTCTACATATTCACCACTCCTGTGATAATTCTCCGTGATCCTGAACTGATTACATTGATCGCTATCAAGGAGTTCGACAGTTTCACCGACCACCTCAGCATGGGAAACGAGGACATGGACCCTTTGATGGGGAAGACGTTGTTCTTCCTTCGAGGCGACAGCTGGCGAGAAATGAGGAAGCTGTTGAGCCCAGCCTTCAGCTCCGCCAAGATGAAGATCATGTTCAACCTGATCACCGACTGCGCGGACAGCTTCACCAAACATATAGCCGAGGAATCCAAAGATGGGAAAGTGTACCATTTGGAAGACACCTTTGGTCGATACGGTACCGACATGATCGCAACGTCCTGCTTTGGAATCAGCGTCGACTCCATGAAGAACCCCAACAACGAGTTCTATGTATTCGCTAAGCAGCTGATAGATTTCACGTTTCTCAAGGTGCTGAAAATATTGATTGGCAGACATTTTCCAAGTGTGGCGAGACTCCTCGGGATCAAAGTATTTGACGACCAAACTCGTAGCTACTTTACTCGAGTCATTACCGAGACTGTTAATATGAGGAAGGAGAAGGTAGGTCTGAATTAGGTCTGGGTGATCCATCCTATCCACTTTCCACCTTGCTAGTAAATGAAACAATTACTACACTATTGCCAAAATAATCCAGCCTCCTGCATTTACTAAAATCTCAACCTTCCAACCTTCTCTCTACATCTGTACCCAATGTTTATTATTCCCTCTAATCCCTCAACCTTACATAGAAAACTCACTTGTCATGACATATACACTATGTCCCAAAACAGGGTATCTACCGTCCAGACATGATTCAACTGATGATGGAGTCTGGGGACACGAGCGGGAAGGAGCTAACGATCGACGAAATGACGAACCAGGCTTTCAGCTTCTTCCAGGCTGGCTATGGGACATCCTCCACTGTCCTATCGTTTGTTGTTTACGAACTCGCCGTGAACCCAGAGATTCAGGCCAGATTGAGAGCAGAAATCGAGGAAATTGCGAGGAAAACAGATGGAAGACCGACTTATGATGCTATCAAAGGCATGGCGTACTTGGACGCGGTGCTAAACGAAACTGCCAGACTGTACCCTGTGACGACAGTTCTGGATCGCGTGTGCGTGAAAGAGTTCGAATTCCCACCAGCCATGTTCGATTCGAAGCCTGTCACGATCAAACCTGGCGCCATGATAGGTTTCATGCCGTTTGCAACTCAACGCGACCCAAAGTACTTTCCAGATCCGCTCAGATTCGACCCTGATCGATTTTTGAGCGGTGAAATACCCCAAAAACACTTCTTTCCCTTTGGATTGGGACCTAGAATTTGCATTGGAAATAGATTCGCTATGATGGTGCTGAAAATTGCATTGTTTTATCTTTTATTGCGCTGCGACTTCGAGCCTTGCGCTCAGACGACGATCCCCATGAGACTCAGCAAGAAGAGCGTTTTACTGGCTGCTGATAAAGGATTCTGGTTAAATTTCAAGACCAGGGAAAACAAAACTGTGTTGCGAACGAATGACGCCAATGGCGAAGTTTAGGGTGGGTCCTGGGCACTTCTGAAATTGTACATATTATTTGGTACATTATTTCGAATAACGCGTTATTTTATTTTATAATTATTTTACCTGTGTTCACTTTTGTAATAATACTTTTTGAAATATACTTTCTGCCTTGCATGTTTTGGCGTGTTCTGCCTTGCAAGAACTGCTCAATGATAAGACTAGAAAGATAACCAGACTTTAAATTTTGTGGAACAGCTTAATCTCGAAACATGGTTCGAGTCATTCCTTCCCAGGTAATGGCGTGCAGAAGTAACTTCGCGCGCTAAACATTGATTTCATTTACGCGTGACTCACGAGCCACGTGACCACCACTTTCAGACGTTAGATCACCGCTATCTGCGCGAATGCCAGTTTAGCGACGCTCCTCTGCGTGCAAGCAAACGCTTTATTTCGCCACTCAGCCGCATTTCCTTCGAGAAGTTGTCTGTCGAGTCTCGATCAAGATGATCTCGTTCACAACAGCGTTAATCGTCGTGGCTGTGTTGCTCCTCCTTTACCGCTATCTGTGGAAGCCGATGAAGTACTTCGAGCAAGTGGGTGTCCCCCACGAACCATGGCTGCCGATCGTAGGCCACTTGGCGCCGATCGTGTTTCGTCGGGTCTATTTTTCCGACCATTTCCAAGCAATGTACAATAGTTTTCCAGACGCCAAGTATTTTGGAGTCTACAGTTTTACCAAACCTGCGATAGTGCTCCGTGATCCTGACTTGATCGCTTCAATTACCATAAAGAACTTCGACAACTTCACCGACCATGTTGGCTTCGCTAACGAGCAATTGGATCCTCTGTTGGGGAAAAACCTAATCGCCCTTAAGGGCGATCGTTGGCGAGAGATGAGGAAGGTGTTGAGCCCAACGTTCACGTCCGCCAAGATGAAGATCATGTTCAACCTGATTATCGACTGCGCGGATAACTTCACCAAGCACATCGCGAAACAATCCAAAGACGGGAAAGTGTTCAATGTGAAGGACATCTTTGGTAGATACACGAACGACGTTATCGCAACCACCAGCTTTGGAATTGCTGTGGACTCGATGGAGGATCCTGAGAACGAATTCTTCGTGTTCGCCAAGCAAACTGTACAGGCTTTCAATAACCAGACGGTGAAGATGATGCTGATAACGAACTTTCCTAATCTGGCAAGACTGCTCCGTATGAGGCTGTTCAACGAGGCGACACATCGATACTTTGCCAGTGTTGTTGCCAACACTGTTCAAATGAGGAAGGAGAAGGTTGGTATCCCACTATTAACAGGTTGACTGCCAGACGAATACTCTTACGAATTCTATTTGAGACATTCATGTGCTAGGGTATTTACCGACCAGACATGATCCAGCTGATGATCGAGTCCAGACACGCGGACGGACGAGAGCTCAACATCGATGAAATAACGAGCCAGGCGTTTATCTTCTTCCTGGCTGGTTACGAAGCGTCCTCGACCTTGCTGTCCTTCGCTGCTCACGAAATCGCCGTCAACCCTGACGTACAGGCTAGATTGCGAGCAGAAATCGAGGATGTCATGAAAGCTACCAATGGAAAACCCACCTACGACGCTGTCAACAACATGAAGTATATGAGCGCAGTGATAAACGAAGCTGGCAGATTATACCCTGCGGCAGTCGCTTTGGATCGACTCTGTGTAAAGGAGTTCGTGCTCCCTCCCGCAACAGAGAATTCCAAGCCTGTGACGATGAAACCGGAAGATGTCGTGTGGATCATACCATTTACGCTCCACCGAGATCCAAAGTACTTCCCAGAGCCGAAAAGATTCGATCCTGATCGGTTTCTGACGAAAGAGATTCCTCAGAACGTGTTCGTTCCATTCGGTATAGGCCCAAGAATTTGCATAGCGAACAGGTTCGCCTTGATGGAGGTCAAGATTGCGTTGTTTTACCTTCTACTGCGCTGCGACATAGAGCCTTGCGCGCAGACTACCATTCCTATGAAATTCAGCACTAAAAACTTCTCCATGGTGCCTGAAAATGGGTTCTGGTTGAGGTTCAAGTCCAGGAAAGATTGAAGCGCGTAACTGTCGTCAGTGTTGATGTCGATGAAGCTTTGGATGCTACACCTAATAAATAAAAAATGTATTTGAACAAAACATTTATCTCTTAACCTGCTCCGAATCTCTTATAAATTGTTATTTGCAACTTGATATGTAGTTGGAGTCATTGTATGTCACTTGACATTCCCGATTGTAATTGAAACCATCACCTGCTGATTGGAATCGTCGATTGACATTTTTGCAGCTTCTCCTGAATCTATACCGAGAGTATCACTATCGAGACAAATTCGAGATTGCAACGTTTTGCATTTTTTCGATATTCAGATATAAATTGAGCCTAGAAATTGCGAAAAGCTGTTTGAAAAAAAAAATATTGTATATGCCTGTGTGTAGAAATGTGTGTTGGTCGTCTTTTAATTGGGACCTGTCATGTTACCACAAAATGACCTTGACCGTAAGCTCTCAGCCGTATCAATGTAGACAAAAGTACAATTGAATGAAATTCAATTGACCGAGACTGTTATGCGAATACGTCATCCATGCCCCCTACTTTTATACTACGCCGGATTGCCTCTCTCCACAAAACTCATGCGTGCTGGTCGTCCACATATGTATACATACAGCCAGTTCGTTAACCTTGATTACCCAATACTTTGTTTGCAGACAAGTAGCGCTAGTTAATTGCTCATTGAAATATTCTGTTGCATCATGTAATGTATGGAATGTTCTGCAGATTGCCAAATGAAAAGCAAGCAAAGTTGCACTTGCATTTCTGCATTGAATAATCAAATTATATGTATTCTTAGGATACACTAACGTATCTTGAAGAAGTCAATTTATTCACTGCTGAAACATGGAACATATGCTAAAAAATAATTGGTAATGTTACTAATTCCTATTCTCTTATGTTATATTTGATTGTTTTTAATAAAACTTTTTCAGAGATCAGATAAAATACGTTTATAAAATATGTATAATAAAAAGAAGAAAGAAAGAAAGATTATAACACCATCCAGACAGGCTTTATCATTTGCGTATATATCATTCAAACTCTTCCATTCTTCAAACAATGTTATGACCAATCAAAAGCTTCGTCAGTATCAACGTTATCTACAACTACGCATTTCCATTTTCCCTGGTCTTGTACCTCAACCAGAATCCATTTTCAGGCATCATGGAGAAGGTCTTAGTGCTGAATTTCATAGGAATGGTAGTCTGCGCGCAAGGCTCTATGTCGCAGCGCAGTAGAAGGTAAAACAACGCAATCTTAGCCTCCATCAAGGCGAACCTGTTCGCTATGCAAATCCTTGGGCCTATACCGAATGGAACGAACACGTTCTGAGGAATCTCTCCCGTCAGAAACCGATCAGGATCGAATCTTTTCGGCTCAGGGAAGTACTTTGGATCGCGGTGGAGCGAAAATGGCGTTATCCACACAGCCATACCAGGTTTAATCGTGACAGGTTTGGAATTCTCTGTTGCGGGAGGGAGCACGAACTCCTTTACACAGAGTCGATCCAAAGCGACTGCCGCAGGGTATAATCTGCCAGCTTCGTTTATCACTGCACTCATATACTTCATGTTGTTGACAGCGTCGTAGGTGGGTTTTCCATTGGTAGCTTTCATGACATCCTCGATTTCTGCTCGCAATCTAGCCTGTACGTCAGGGTTGACGGCGATCTCGTGAGCAGCGAAGGACAGCAAGGTCGAGGACGCTTCGTAGCCAGCCAGGAAGAAGATGAACGCCTGGCTCGTTATTTCATCGATGTTGAGCTCTTGTCCGTCCGCGTGTCTGGACTCGATCATCAGCTGGATCATGTCTGGGCGGTAGATACCCTATTTTGGGACATAGTTCAAACGTCGTGATACACGATTCGTATATAGGAGAGTGGTAATCAAAAGTCTGATGAATGAAAAATGTTGCAAGTGGACCAAATAAGATACCAACCTTTTCCTTCCTCGTTTTAATTGTCTCGGCAACAACGTTGGTGAAGTATCTCCGAGTCTCATCGCTGAATAATTTTAAACCGAGGAACCTTGCCAGTCTAGAAGAGTTTCGTATAACCATAACCTTCAACATCTGCGTAGAGAAAGTCTGCATAACCTGCTTGGCGAACATGAAGAACTCGTTCTCAGGATTCTCCATCGAGTCCACGGTGATCCCAAAGCTGGTGGTCGCGATAACGTCGTTTGTGTATCTACCGAAGCTGTCCTTCAAATCGAACACTTTCCCCTGTTTGGATTGCTTTGCGATATGCTTGGTGAAGTTATCCGCGCAATCGACGATCAGGTTAAACATGATCTTCATCTTGGAGGACGTGAAGGCTGGGCTCAACACCTTCCTCATCTCTCGCCAACGATCGCCCTTAAGGGCGATTAGGTTTCTCCCTAACAAAGGTTCCACTTTCTCGTCTGTGATGCCATCGTGATCGGTGAAGTTGTCGAAGTTTTTTATGGTAATTGAAGCGATCAAGTCAGGATCACGGAGCACTATCGTAGGCTTGATGAAACTGTAGACTCCAAAGTACTTGGCGTCTGGAAAACGATTGTACATTGTTTGGAAATGTTCAGCGAAGTGGACGCGACGAAACATGATGGGCCCCATGTTGCCTAGGATCGGAAACCAAGGTTCGTGAGGGATTCCCATTTGTTCCAAGTACTTCATCGGCTTCCACAGGTAGAGATAGATTAATAGAATCGCTGTAGCAAGGATTAGAGCTGCTGTGAACGGATCCATGTTAGATGAAATCCGAATGAGCTGCTCCAGGAAAATATGAATAGCGTTCCGAAGTACTTTTTTACGCGTCGAAGAACGCAGCGTAACTAAACATTATATTGCCAACTGTAGAGGTAGGCATATGAGTGATCAGCACGTGACTTCTGACGCATGCCTAAATTAAATCTGATTAGATATCTCGTGTATGTAGTAGCTTGTAAACTCGCTTCTTTGTATGAACAACTCGTGGCCGGTTGCGTGATAAGAGTTTATCAAATCTTCAAACGTTTGTTTATCTTTTTATCATTAGCGCGTAGTCATTCTTCATTATTTTATATCCATTTTTTATTTGTTTTAAGTAACGGCATGTGGAATCTTAGTTTTGTAAACAACTCGGTGATAATATGATACAGTGTATTAAACAAAGTTGAGAATAGTACACGTACAATGTTGCGTATGTAGTTGCACTATCGCTGTTACGAAAATTATATAACAGCGGCACAAGTCGTATGACCACCATTTACGCGCTTCATTTCACGTCTGTCGTGAATGAACACCAGGAGCATCGACTAGCTGGTGACAGTCTCGAAAACACTTTGAAGATGGATCTGTGTGCAACAACTTTAACCCTCGTGGCAGCGTTCCTCCTCGTGTACCACTTCCTGTGGAAGCCGATGAAGTACTTCGAACGACTGGGAATCCCACACGAACCTTGGATTCCGATCCTAGGCCACATAGCACCTCCCTTGTTCCGTCGTATCTTCATAGGAGATTATCTTCATCGGATGTACAATCGTTTCTCGGATGCCAAGTATTTTGGATTCTATAATTTCACCACGCCCGTGATAGTGCTTCGCGACCCTGAACTTCTCACCTCGATCACAGTGAAAAACTTTGACAACTTCACCGACCATCGCGGCTTCGTTGACGAGGAGCTGGACCCTCTGATGGGGAAGAACCTGTTTGCTCTTCGCGGTGATCACTGGCGAGAGATGAGGAAGACGTTGAGTCCATCCTTCACCTCTTCCAAGATGAAGATCATGTTTAACCTGATCGTCGATTGCGCAGATAATTTCACCAACCACATCGCCAAGGAATCGAAAGGAGGGAAGGTGTATAACTTGAAGAAGATCTTTGGACGATACGCAACCGATGTTATCGCAACGTCCAGCTACGGGATCGCTATCGACTCAATGAAGCATCCCAACAACGAGTTCTACGTATTCGCTGAAAACTCGATAAACATGTCGCCTGTCAAGTCCTTAAAGCTGATTATAGGAAATAACTTTCCTAGATTGACCAAACTGTTTGGGATTAAGATCATGAGCGATGAGGATCGCCGTTACATCACTGGTGTTGTTGCAAACGCTGTTACTACGAGGAAAGAACAGGTACGAGCAGAGGGCAAATAATTTGTTAGATTAGCGGTCGTTACGAGGCACGGTTATCAAGTAATTGGACTGGTAGTTCATATGAATGAACGTGAACACATCAGAAGTACGTAGCGTGATTCTGGAATTGTTAAAAATAGTGTTAGAACGGGTGCCCTTGAAAGCTCAAGACTCTTGAATGTTTGAAATAGCACGCATGTCTTCGATTTATTATAGCTCCTCTTCAATGGCTCTTATTGAATGATTTAAAAATGTTGAAGATCTAAAACGTTGTAGAAAATCTTGAGAGTTTAGAATGTCTCAAGTGTTGTTTTTTTATCTGTCTCCACGAACAGGGTATCTACCGTCCAGACATGATCCAATTGATGATGGAGGCGAGGAACAAGGACGGAACGGAGCTAACCATCGACGAAATGACAAATCAAGCGTACGTCTTCTTCCTGGCAGGGTATGACACGACCTCTAGCTTTCTGTGCTTCACTGTTCACGAGATCGCAGCGAATCCAGACGTGCAAGCCAAGTTGCGAGCAGAGATCCAGGAAGTTGTTCGAAAGACAGGTGGTAGTCTCAGCTACGATGCCATCAAGGAGATGACTTACATGGACGCAGTCCTGAAGGAATCAGGCAGACTATACCCTGTAGTGTCACGACTAGACCGTGTATGCGTGGAAGAATTCACGTTTCCACCAGCGACTCCGAATTCGAAGCCATTCACCATGAAACCAGGGGGAATCGTGTGGTTCATGCCATTCGCCCTCCAGCGTGACCCAAAAAACTTCCCTGATCCACTCAAGTTCGATCCCAATAGGTTTCTGAACGACGACGTTCCTCAAAACATTTACGTGCCGTTCGGTATAGGCCCAAGAATCTGCATAGCGAAGAGATTTGCTTTGATGGAGGCTAAGATCGTGTTAATCTACCTCTTATTGCGCTGCGAGATAGAACCCTGCGCTCAGACCACGCTACCAATGAGATTCGACAAAAAGAGATTCGGGCTGATTGCTGACAATGGGTTCTGGCTGAACTTCAAGGCTAGGGATGAAGCTGTTATTTCAGAATAGAATTGTTGGATAAAGAGAAGCTTCTTTTGGAAAATGCTTTGATTGTGATATACTTATGTATTAAGATTAAATACTATGATACTATGGTCAAACTGTTTGTTAACATACTGTTTATTTAAGAGAATAAAGAATCCACTGCACTAAAGTAACCTAGCTAGATGTCAATTCTAAAGTTTTGCCTTGAAATTGTCCCTCTCTTCCTTCAATTTTAATTAAATAATAAGAACCTATTTGTAGTTAATTAGAACCTAGTGCCAACCTTGATTCTTATTTGTTCGAAGACTCACGTAGACTACAAACGAGACATCTTCTTATCGATTAAGTCGCTTCACGTTAGTATTTCTTATCAACAGCCTTAAATAAGAGTCGGTTATCGAGGCTTAACATCAGTGTCGCATCGCGTGCAATCTCTCTCGATTGCAGACTAGACTCAATCACGAGTGAACAACGACGGTGTTTATCATCTTCACTCAATTGACGATCGAGACACGATCAAGATGGATCTTGTCACGGCAGCCCTGTTCTTCGTGACGGTCCTCCTCTTCGTCTATCAGTATGTATGGAAAGGAATGAACTATTTCAAGCGCATGGGAATCATGCACAAATCGCCTCTTCCTATTCTGGGGAACATGGCACCGATCATCTTCTATCGTGTATGCATGTTTGAGTATCTTCAGAAGTTGTACAATAGCTTCCCAAACTTCAAGTACTTCGGATTCTACATGTTCACCACGCCAATAATAGTGGTCCGTGATCCAGACGTGGTATCATCGATCGCCATCAAGAATTTCGACAACTTCACCGACCATCGGGGCTTCGTTGACGAGGAGCTGGACCCTCTGATGGGGAAGAACCTGTTCTCTCTTCGCGGTGATCGCTGGCGAGAAATGAGAAAGCTCCTGAGCCCATCTTTCACCTCTTCTAAAATGAAGACCATGTTCACGCTGATGATGGATTGCGTGGAAAGATTCGCGGAGCACATTGCCGCGGAATCAAAAAATGGCAAAATCTACGACTTGAAGGACATTTTCGGAAGATGCAGTACCGACGTGATTGCGACGACCAATTTTGGTATAGCTGTTGATTCCATGAAAAATAAGGACAACGAGTTTTACATGTTTGTTAAAAAGAGCATGGCCATCACACCCATTAGGTCGCTGAAGTTGCTGTTGGGAAGGAACTTCCCTAATTTGTCCAAATTACTCAAGATGAGAATGTTCAGTACCAAGATTCGCAAATACTTCACTAGTATCATTGATGAGGCGGTTAGAACAAGGAGAGAGAAGGTAAGCGAATGGTACCCTCTCTAATTATGTTTCCTCACTTTCCTTTTACTATGACTTCTCTTTGTTTATAAACAGAATGTCCACCGTCCAGATATGATCCAGCTGATGATGGAATCACGGGATACCAACGGGAGACAACTCTCTATCGACGAAATGACTAACCAGGCTTTCATCTTCTTCCTGGGAGGGTTCGACACGACCTCCAACCTGATGTGCTTCGCTGCTCACGAAATAGCAGCGAATCCAGACGTGCAAGCCAAACTGCGAGCGGAAATAGAGAATGTCATGCGCAAGACCAATGGGAAACCCACCTACGACGCTCTGAAAGACATGAAATACATGGATGCAGTGCTAGATGAGGCCAACAGGCTCTACCCTGCCGCAGGTTTTCTGGATCGTATTTGCGTGAAAGAGTTTGAGTTAGAGCCAGCAAACCCAGACTCGAAACCTATCACCATAAAACCAGGAGATGTCGTGTGGTTTCTGCCATTCGCTACGCAACGCGACCCAAAGATCTACCCCAATCCACTCAAATTCGATCCCGATCGGTTCCTGAACGCTGAAATATCTCAGAACACTTACATGCCATTCGGTATAGGCCCAAGAATCTGCATAGGGAACAGGTTCGCCTTGCTGGAGATCAAGATCATGTTTTTCCACCTTCTGTTGCGCTGTGAGATCGAGCCCTGCGCTAAAACCACCATCCCGATGAGATTCAGCAAGAAGACCGTTGCGCTCATTGCTGACAATGGGTTCTGGTTGAACTTCAAGGTTAGGGACAATGGAGTTTCTGTTGGCGATGTCGACGTTAGCGAAACTTAGGAAACTGTTGTTAATCGACTAGCGGGGAACGGTGAGATTCTGTGTTGAAATGAATATCGATTGAAAGGAGTAGTTTGGCTCAGAAAGCGGAAACTGGCGAGGAGAACAGTTCTATTTCACTATGTAAAGCTTAAGAGTGAAACTTTTCTTAATTGAATAAGTAAGAATGTTGACATATTACATCGAAAGGGAGGAATATTGATCGAAGAGAGGTCCAGAAGTTTGGGGTAGAAGTTTAGACAAATGATATAATGAAATTTTAGTACTTTCTGTACTTACCACGTTCTGAACGTGTTAAAGTACGTCCATTGTAGAAATTAAATGATAGGTTTGATAAATGAAGTATTTATCGTATTTAAAAATATAAAAGCTATCATTTAATTTAAACAAATTTCTTCGATACGCATAAAGGGTATGAATACTTATGGGATTGACTTTTAATTAAATTCTTTATTACTTACTGTATGTAGTGTAAGCTGAATTTGTGTAGTACTCACTGTATCTAGATGAATACAGAAGCTAAACCGTAACATATTCGATATACGATACATATCCTTCCTATACTTAATGTAAATATAATCTGTATAGTACTTTCTGTATTTCATGAATTACAACAAAACAAATATAAGCAATTCTAAGGGCAGTATGAAATTCGTATTTTTATGCCTAATTGAAATCCTGATATTTAAATAAAAACTTCTACAAGAATCCTCTCTGTAATGATGCACTCTGCGCGCAATTGTATTATTTTCCAGAGCGATCCGTAATTTAAAATAATTACTGATACTTTCTGCGACTGTTACTGAAGCGATCAACTAATATAAACTTGGTCGATTGGTAGATTCAACGGTTTTAACTCCATTCACTGGCTTAATCTCTATAATCCTATTTAGCTGGAAACAGTATTCATCATGGCTTTACTGAATCTCGTAACGCGGAATAACTATACCAAAGGGAAAAAGGGGGAGGAATTAAAATGCATTGCTTACGTTACTTCGTTGCATGTTACCAAACAAATGATTCAATTGCTTTGACGATCTTCATAAAGCAAATGAAACAGAAAATCGCATGTCGAATTTCAAATCGGAGTAAAACAATAATATGGGAAAGAGATGAACGTATTGAAACTTGAGTTATAAATATTACGATATTTTAAAAGAAAAACGTTTCTCACGCAACGCCCATTTCTCGCAATACCTTAATAACACGCTTCAAAAACTTTGATGAATATTAGTTTAACAGCACAAACGAAAGCACGCTATTAACTTGCAGCCTCGCAAAGGTTGACTTCAGCAACTTTGAAGGAGAAGAATGACGTCAATTGACTTCTTTCAAAGGTAACGTGCCATTCTTGATATATTAAATTGATAAGCAGTTTTTGCTAAGGTCTTTCATTACACGTTTATACAGAGTACAATGGAAAAATTATTTTTTTTACTTTTATATATGAGCTGTTCACTGCGTACTCTAAACAATGCTTGAAACAAATCTAGGCACTTTTGAAATGATATTGTTTGTATGTTTACATGTTGAGTTTATTTCCCATTCTGGAAGGGACTAATTTGCAAATTGGATTCTGTTCATTTGTCCCAATGAAACAGCTATTTCCATTTGCAGCATATTCAAACTTAATTCGATCGACAAGAAATCCACTTACCCATCTTTCTTATTTTTCCAATATTTGCCAATTGACCAACAGCCGTGGATAAACCAGCACGTATTTGCGAGCCAATCGACGGTACAATTTCACGTGGATCAGTTCCTAGAATCTCATTCAGACTTTCATCGCTCGCAATTTATCCCAATTTATCTCCAATTTCAATAATCCAATCCACGTGTAGATCGGGTTCGAGTTTTGATAAATCATATGGTAGATGGTTTAATTCTTTAAAGATAATTATGGTATATGTTTCAATTCCAAAATGTATTGTAAAATTACCTCAAGAGGTTACCCAGTGCGTAGATCATGGAGGTCAATAACATTTTTTTCAACAATATTTGTGGCTTGGGGAAACTTTGTTACTGATCTTTACGAAACAGATTTGCATACATTTCTCTCTTTTACGTGTTATATTCTTATTAGTCTATGGCACTCAGGACCAACGGGCTTAAAAGGAGCTCGAGTATATCGGGGAAGCACAGTCATAGCCCCTGAGGATGTACAGTGGTACAGTAGTATGGTAGTACGAATATTGAATGCACCTCAATGGAACCTACGTGTATCTTTGTGCGCTTTTCTCATCGGCACAAGACCGTGACCCGAAAAGCAGAATGATCCAATGCTCGTATCTGCCGAATCATCGAGACGGAAGTGTTTGGCGACTCGTCAAATATCGTTCGTTTCACGGCTTCGAAACAAGCACACTTCGCAGACCGCGCTACTGAATTATTCATACTGTTCGACCTGAAAAATCTGCCCTGCACTTGCTCCTGGTTCGTGCATGAGCGATCTACACATGAAATTTTATCGAATCACAGGTGATAGGAAGAGCGTCTAATACTCGAGCGAGGCGGTAACTTCAAATCCAGTCGTTAATTTTATTATTGGTATACACGACGATTGCATTATAGTAGCCTATCGTTAAAATGATATCCTAGTTTTATGGTTAATAACCATACATTATTTTCCTAACATAAATTGCAGTTTCATCGGCAAAGGTAACGACGATTGTGTATAGAAGTTCTAAATTGGCATTAAAATTGATATTGCATTTCCCTGCGATGTTCGTCATATTAAATTTAAATATTAAACACCGTACACGGATGCTGCCGTAGTAAAGCCGTAGACATTGATTCAAATTGGAAAAATCCTATGCAGAAAAAATACAGTTCGAATACGCTCAAAAAGAAGGGTTAAAAAGAGTTTTTATATTGGAGTTTTAAAAAGTGCTGTTGAAGCTGTAACTTTTAATTTTCTATTTTCATTTCACTGATTACATAGCTGAATTACTAGAAAGAAAAATATCAATACCTGTACAACATGGTATCAAGTATTTCAGTTCAAACAATAGCTCGCAAAAATTACGGATTTCTAGAGCGTCTGGTGTTATCGATTTCTGATTAAAGTCGTTATCGAGTTAATCAGAATCTAACTATGCAGCTAATACAGGAAACGCCATTCATGCGATACAGCTCTTCGGGGGATACTTATTTTAAGATCGTATAACTTAACAAGACAGAATAGCTAATAGACGTTACTTCGTTTTGCGCCAGTCAGATATAATAAAAGAAAATTGAAATGTGTTCCTCTTCTTTCATGTTTAAGCAATTTCAACTTTAAGCAATTCTTCTTTCTTTATTCAAAAATGACACAGGCACTACTGGTGGAGCACCCTGTATATTCGCCATGTAGCCTGAGACACGGTGACGCAATGAAAAGAACATTTAGCTCCTTTAAACGATGCAATATTTTCTTGTTTACATTTCCATTCGAAGAAATTCGTTTGACTTAAAAGCTCGGCGGTCCATTTCCATAATTATTAATACTACCGTGATACAGAAGCTGTATTGTAGGGAACATCAAAGAAAATATTCCCCGCAATCGAATTAAGCCGCTCTTTACGCAAGAACAACGAAGATTATTGAAATTGAAGATTATTAGTTTCTGAGGAAAATCCCTTGTGGAAGAGATTTCCTCTTTTGCGATGAACTTTATTAAGATCCGGAACAAATGTCATTGGAGAGTTTTTATTCCATGTAATATCGTTTCTGTTAAAAGAGGCATTGAATTAATTATATTCTAAATGTAATGGCACTGGATTACTTCTTTCGTTCGTAGATTAATTTAAGTACTCGTTGAATAGAGTACAGGTTATTCTTGGGAGAAAGAAAAAAGGAGTTTCATTTCTGTTCTATTCCTAAAGACTTTACTAATTTTTATCGATACTTTTCCTACGTTCGAATACCATTCCTTCATCTCCCAAATTTCAGCTTCGTAATTTCAAAGTGGGGAACATCAGAATTCGAAGAATTAATTTATGAAATTGATCAAAATACTGAACGGTCCAAGTTCAGCGCCAAACTAATATAAAGTCGAACGCCGATAGTTGAACGACACTCGTGTAATCTTCCCCACGTGTTGTGAAAGTCGGGGATCGCAAACTTCTCGAGTTTGCGAAACTACTACTTGCCCTCAACCTTTGCTGCCACTGAAAATGATAAAGAAGAGAGGAAGTCACTGTTCTCTCATTATTGAACGACGCGTCTACCGATACGTTGGGCGTGCAGCGTTTTGCGAGGCAATTTACAACGACAAATTGTAATTGGCGAGGCTAGACGTTGATTTACGTCGAAGGAAGTAATCTATGAACCGCTGGTCGCCCGTTCCGACGATTTTTAACCTTGAACGATTCTCGAGGTGCCTGTTAGAACTTCTCCATTACGTATTCACTTTCTGATGGCTCTTGTAGATAATGCACGAAGAAAAATTTGCAAAGTTGAATTGTCATTGCGTGTATTCTGTTGGAAATTTGTTTCGCTTTTCATTAAAAGTCGAACGGGAGCAAGTGAGAGGCTGTAAAGTGGATGGATTCTCTATGATCTCACAGGTTACGAGTTTCCGATACGCTACTGATGAAGACAATGTTTGCAGTAGCTGATAACATGGATAAAAAATGATTGGCACCCCGTGGACATCTATTGTGACGGTTTAGTCTACAGTATAGCACAATTGAAACGTCGCGCCCGTCATACTTTCTGACATAATGTACATTACATAATGGAAAACATTGTCTACAATGTTAATAAGTTATATAACTTTTGAAATTTTTATTAGAAATCTCCGTATTTGTTTTAAATGTATTGCAAATAGGACAATAGTATGGTACCTTTGATATTGCTAGATTTATTAATGTCTTGCTGACGCATATAGAATTCCAAATAATTTCCAATGATAAATTCGTGTTTGACAGGATACGCAGGGTTTTTGTTTTTTATCCTTTGAAAAATGGGGTATGAAAACTCCTTTTGATCATGTCATTCAGCAGAATTGTAAGAGTTTATACGAAATATTTTACATCATTTACAATCATTTCATATTTGATTCGAAAATTAACGTCGATTTTACATGTACATCGAACTCTACCGAATTAATATTTATCGGGTAGGACACGTTTTCGGTATAATAAATTTTTATTTTAGGTGCAATCGACATGTAGTGTATCGAATAAAGCAAACCTTGATTTCGTTTCCCTGTAACGTGATTCGTGGTACTGTTGGCTATTCAATTAAAACTAAAAAAAGATTCAAAATTGGTCGACGATTCTCTTGTTAGCGAGTTGTCGCTACAAAGCATATCAATGCGTAAACTGGAAGGATTTCTAGAAAATCAATTATCGTCGTACTACGTCTGTTCCACCTGCAACTGTTTCAAATTTACAGACAGATTCTCCTACGCAAGGACTTATTTGTTACAGTTACATCCCTCGTTCGCTAGATACGACGCTTAATCATTTGACGTTGTGTTTGTAATTGTGGTTGGGTTTCCACAGTTCCAGCTGCGTCTCGCTACTTTGGCCTTTGTTGTCTTTTCCATTCCGTGTTAAATATGCCCTTCCTGTTAATTGGGGAATAAACGCGTAAAATAAACGGAGTAGGTACATCAAAATTCGAAAGGGTCAAATAAATGGCAAGCATGCAGTTTAATAAGAGTTTCAATATTTTTTCTAATTATACCAATAGTGGAACTCCACTACGACTGCATCGATAGAATAAACTAAATAACTCACGACATCAAGATAAAGTGGAGATTTGCCATTAAATAAAATATTAGCCAAGAGGTTTATACAGACAATAAATATTAGGCGGAGACATCGATCTTGATGGATTCTGGATAAGACCGTACCTTTCCGAGACTAATCGAGATCGTGGATCCTGTCCGGAAACGATTGCTTACGTAATTTAGAGCAAAGCAGAGGGGTATAGAGGTTGATCCGTAAATGCAGTCTGTGCAATCTTTTTTCACCAAATTATGCCATTTTGAAGTTATTTGTACATTTTTCAACGTAATTAATATAATTTGCGTTTAAAGAGTAACGCTTCGAATCCATACGCCTTAATTTCCAGAGTGCCAGCAGCAGTAACAATGGCGTAGGCGGCATCAATATGGGACCAATAGTCGGAGGTCGAAGGCCGCCCTCCCAGCAATCTTTTCACTCGTCGAAGAACAACCATTCCCATCATTCCCGACAGCAGACCAACTCTGCGCTACCTTCCACGCCGAGGATCGCCTGCCAGCAGCCGGAAGTAGCGGCTCGCTGTATACGTAAGTGTACCTTTTCTTCTCTGATTAGGCTACTCGACCGAAAAAGAAAGTTACTTACAGACGTTTAGGTGTGAGTTCGAATCTGGGAATAAAGTTTCTCTACCGTATCAGGATTTTGAGAGGTGGAGGATTTGAGTGAATAAAACTTCATTATAGGGGAATATAGCATATATGTACAGGATTGTCTAATAACTAGTATTATATAAAAAATATCGTCACAACATATCGTATCACTATATGATATCACATATCGCTAAGAACCCAACTCGGGCCATCAATGTATCACCCATACATCGCGATAAAAACCTTCCCAAAGAAGGTTCAGTTTTTTGAGGGAGAGAATGTAGTTATCCCTCGACAATCATGATTTGATCAAGCGATATCGGTTTATGCAGGAGAGAGGTATCCCATGGAGAGTTGAAGACGTTTTGCAGGAGGTAAAGACACATTTCGATGAACGTGTTATTGGGTTAGGATTCCCTCGACGTTTCAAAAATCGCCTGATCTGGCCCGGAATTTTCCTTAGATTTCAATCCGATGGATTTCTATGCTTGGGGATTTGCGAGATATAAAGTCTGTAGAAACAAAAGTCGTGCTTTCGGAGCTCTTTCTGCAGTTTTGTCCGATATCATAAGAGAAGTAAAAAGAGAAAGATGCTATAAATTTCATCCTGAGTTTGCGACATGTCACTGCTTCCGAGGGAAGATATTGCGGAAGGTGGATAGTACGCTTTCTCACTGTAAATCGAAGTGTTACAGCTCGTTACTTTTGCTCTGTAAAAGAAAATGCATAAAGTGAAACGTCCTTTTCGAGTATCCAACGCGTATAATCCTATAAGCTCGTAAGTCTGGTCAGCGATTGAGCGGAAAGCTCGCGAACAAATAACCACAATTACTATTAAACCCTTTCCATGTGCCGGCGTTTATAAACGTTCAATCGTACAGAGCAGTCGAATGCGATTACCAAGCAGTTTCACACGCTACCCAATAAATGTTAATAATAGGTTACATGCAATATTCATTAGCATTCACGTTTTCGAATCGAGTAACTTTCTCCATTGTACAAATATTTCTTTGCGAAATATTTTAGAATTCCAAACTGGACGAACAAATTTACCTTTAAATTCTCGTTTGCATCCTTGATACGAATAAAAGTTAAAACGAGTGAAATAAAAGTGAAGTGAAAGTACAATTGTTCAGAATTATATCTCTAAAACGACTGGTAGAGGATACGGTAGAGGTAAAAGGATTGCTACCCGTTTTTTAATTAAAGTCTTTGCGATTTGTTTCTGTCTAGTAGTACTCCCAACTACCTACGCAGTCAAAGGGTAATTTCGATTTGTGTTCGACAGATTTCATGCGCCTCGACAACTCTGCTTTAGAATTGCATACTCTATGATTTCACGGTTATTTTGAAGCGCGTAATCTGAACACGATCGGTATGAAAAACGAGGTCGTTGAATGACAAAGTTAAATTAGCTCGAGTAGCTACGGTAATTTCACACAAGAGTTTCCCTTCGTTTCCGTTACATTTTTTTTTTATATTTTTCTATGTTACAGATATCAGGTCATCATCGAGGAATCTCGTGTCGACGAGGAGTCAGCAGAGCATCACAAAAATGCTGCTTCTCATAAGCACCGTCTTCATTCTCCTTAATTTACCAAGGTAAGTTATTAGTCATTAAATGAATAAAAATTATTTTTATAATTTTTGTGTATTTTATGGTCGATTGGCGGCAATTAATCTCACTTTGTATAAAAATTTCATTTATATTCTCAATTGAAAAATTTCTCGTAAGTTTTGAAATTGAAAATTTTACAGAAATTCTGAATAAACACTTCATATTTAACATTTCTATTTTTCTTTGTGTGTTGTCGATCTCCTTTTGCAGCATTGAACTGCATCCGAGTTCGCAGCTGGACAGAAAGTAAGGAATAAAGCAATATAGCGGAATCGATGGGGAACAAATTACTCCACTGTCGATATTTACAAAGACAAAAAGGAGTTGACACAATGAGTTGTAGAGGCGTCCATTAATCAATGTATAGTCGATTGCACCTATACGCTTCTATCTTTCAACCTCGGTATTCTCCGATACGAAACTTCGTTTTCAATCCGCTCGTTTTTGTCGAAACAATCCCTATATTGATTACACCACCACAATTTGCAATAATCACCTATAATATATCATTGATTAACTAGTTGGCTCTATATAAAAATAAAAATTTCACTATTACAAATTAGTAGCATCGCTCTATAGCTAGAGAAACATTGCGTCTGACCCTTGGCTGACCTATACAACTTACACCGTTGAAGTGGTCACGTTTACTTACATAATACAAAATGAAAAGTGATAGTCGTACAGTTCAAAGATTTTCACATCATTCCACTATATTATTATATCGCCATATCATTTATATTATATCAAACGTCGTCGTATAGCACACCAACATATTTCATCCCTTCCAAAGTACAATTATGCCCTTCTCACCTTTTCTTCGTTAAATTTTCTCAATTGACCGCATTCCTAGTCTCCAATTAACGTTCAATCCACCAGCTTGAGAAAGGATCCCGTTCTTTTCCAGCTACGTGATCCGACTATGCGTGTTCTTCTTCAGCCTGGCCCGCAAGGACACCCCAGATCTTCTGTGGTGCCTGCAGCAATTCTTCATGCTTCTCTACTACACCAACTTCAGCATCAACTTTCTTCTGTACGCCATGTGCGGCATTACGTTCCGTCGCTGTCTGCAACAGCTGCTGCGTAAGGTGCTGAAGAGCATGACCAGGTACCATTGCAATCCGCAGAGATACATATAGATGACAAGACGATGCCGTGAACCAGACGTCTTGAAGATGACAGATTGCTCGACAAGGGATCACGTTCGCGTAACACCGAATTCGATCGACGAATCGAACGTCCCCTGGGAAACATGACATTCGAGGACAATTGGTCCAACCTGTTCATCGCGAAATTTAACGTTGGTCAGTTTGAGAATTGAATGTAGGTCAATTTCGACCTGTCCTCGATAAATACAATTTTTATGTACTTTGGAGGTGGGCTATGCTGATTCCTTGGGAGTTTCAGATTTTCAAGTGGCAATGGAAGCGATGACGTTAGTTAAGCGATGTATTAGTATTTATTCTGAATCTCCAAAACTTGGAATAGGCACAGTTTACCTCTGAGGTATCAAAGTATGCATGTTTTGAGAAAGGTAGCTTTTTCTGTATTATCGATAGGTTCGAACAGATGGGTATGCAACGAATGAGAGAATTTAATGCACGGTTGGTAAGTTGAATGCGACTCGACTGATCGTTCGAGGCCACTCTCGATGGGCTTGATACGAAATTTAATTTTGCTCTAAGTACGCGAATATATGTTGAATGAAAGCCGAGATCAATTGTAACGATCCCACTATAATCGTGTTTGGCACCTTGAAACGGAGTACAGTTATACATAGTGGAACCATAGAATATCGTTTCTTGCATAGATGATCACTGGTACGTGTTTCTACAGTCGTTGAAATTGGGGGAGCCACAGACGCTTTAACTTGTATTTTGGAAGTCACTTGCTAAGGTACGAGACAATGTACTGCGTAGAATCTATTTTACTAGCGGAGTAGCATTCCTTTAAGTTCAACAATGGGGTGATTTATTTCGCCAAATAGCTTTGGGAAACGTGCCCCTTTCGACGCACTCAATCTCTCGTTATCGCACCGGTACAAAGGAAACCGTAGTCGCTAATGCTCTGACTGATTCAAATCTGATTTAAATCCGATCCGAAAGGACAGGCCTCCAATCTAGGGCTAAGCGTACGCAATAGCAATTGAACGGAAGATACCTCTTCGAGTATCTGCTGGATCTCTCACTGGAAATGACGCAGTTTTCGAGATTTAGCACGTCGCGGAGGCCGTTGCGATGGTTTCCCGTTTCTTATCGCGCCCGGAAGATTCGCCTAAGCTCTTATTGAAGCTGCTAAATCAACCGTACGCGTTTCGGCTTCGAATGCCTCGAATTTTCTCGAGCGAAGTTTTCTTGGAATATTACGAGGGGAGAAATCGTATTTGCTCGAGTCGACAGGGTAATTGCGTATAAATTGCAGAATTATTCGTTCTTTTCTTATTTTCTTCGCGTGTAGGGTTGACTCCATTTTTTTTTATACGAGTCACCGTAATAAAATCAATATACCAATGCTATGTATGCATTAATCTGATCTTTAATTTGTAGAGATATCGTTAAGATTCTTGTTTTAGAATATTTTGCAAACAGTGAAGAATGCTAATTGATAATTAAACAAATCTCAAGTAAGTTCTATGCTTTCGTCTAAACGAAAACACTCGTTCGAAATAACCAGCGCTCGCAAAATTGTCTACTTGTAGCGAAGAGACACTTCTGGAGCGACACTATCGACGAGGGTAAATAGTTTTACACATCTCCCACCCTCGTGTTTACGTTTCGTCGTTCCTCCAACATCGTTGAGTTCAGTAAATAGTGCAAACAAAAAGCAATTATCAAGGACGTCGTCAAACAACTTTTTAATTGAAATTCCAACAGCACTCTCGCCAGCGCGTGTAGCTTCCACTCGAAGTTGATCGCTATAGTCAATCACGATGAAAGTTCGTTTCGTGTACTTGACTACGCGAGGTGTTCCTTTCGACGCGACAGCGTTGGACATTTTCTTTCCATAGCGAAGGTAATCGTCTTCTTTCTTGGTTCATTGTGGGAATTTCTGGATAACTAAACACTCAGAGATAAATGATGCAAAAGTCGAATGAGAAGTACGAAAGCATCCTATCCACGAGCCGTTCATCGAAACTTTTATTCCAAAACAAACTTTCGCAGGCTACGGAATTGAACATGTGTTTTCATTGTTGATTATTCGAAATTCGCTTTTTCTGCACGTCGAACTTTGCTCGCGCGTCGAATTCATATCAAATCCGGTGGATTATCCAGGATTTTCGTGCACACTGGCCTGGATCGTCACGTATTCGGGGAAAGTTTGACATCGGTTCGCACGTGGTCACGAAAAACAAGGGCGGTGTCTCACCATCCAGCGGAGCTTGCCACTGAAATCCTTGAGAGGTGTTCGCCTGTCGACGAAAAAAAGAAGGAGAAGAAGAATCCAGCTCAACGTTTTTATCTCGACGGATGAAACGGGAGATTGACGAGATCTCGAGTGCCATCACCGAAGGGATCGTTAGAACGTGCTGGGCCTACGACGATTCCTTTGCTATCTGACAGGCCACCTACAGGGTGTCCCATGTATACAAACCAGACGAAAGGATCGATTTACAAGGAAAATGGGTACTAAATGCTTGTTACATTTAAGAGCATTGTCTTGTCCAGGCTCTAAAAAGTGCTTTCTTTACCATCATTTTTTTTTTAACAGCTTTAATTTCCAAAAATGATCTGTGTTATTTTTTCCATTGTATTTATTCTTACCAATGAAACCTATCGCAGCAACATCAGAGCATACGTATCCGACCGAAGCATCGATCTGCAAAATTCGTTTGGAAGAGAATCCGGCATGCATCCGTCGTAATTAATAGAAATACGCAGAAACCCGCGTGTGCAATTTTGTTGCGGTATTTATTTCCATCGAACAATTCAGTGAAAAAATCCCTGAAACGGATGGGGTCTCGTTCATACTCGATACTGGCTCGTGTTCGATCCAACTAAATCGCCAAATGGGTTATATAGATGATGGTTCGAGTTGCATGGATCTCGAACCGAACGCAACGCAAACATTTATTTGTAATATGACACATAGAGAAACAGTAATTATTCACCGTAATACGTTGAATCGTCGAGTAATTGGATTCCGATCCAATCCGCTTCGAAAAGCTAGAATCTGGAATATCGAGAAGGAAATTGTACCAAAGGATACTATTCTTTTTTCAGAATGTAATTTAATCGATGAGACCCCCGTTTAGTCGAGTCGCTAAGCGTAAATGGTGTAATAATAATGAAAGTGATAACTTCGAAATCAATTTGACAAAAATATTGTGTTGTGTTATATTTGTCTTTTACCTGAAGCAGTTTTCTCTATCACTTCTCTACCATATCTCTCTATCTGTTTAATTTGCGGCACGAGTACGAGATACGAAAGTTTCGCAATATCTGGCAATGAATTGTTCCTAAATGACTCAGGGAGACGCGCATTATCGAAACTCCGCGCTAGTGCAATGTTTCGATAACATTCTCATATTTAAATTGTGTGTCATAATAATGCATATTATGACCACACTACACGCATAACAAGAGTTAAGGATTTAGAAGGTTCGTACATTAATGTACCGAAATGACATCTGTTTGAACTAGAGTTATAAAATATTGAACATAGAGGCACAGAATTAATTTTTATAAACAGTAAAATTTTTATTTGAAACAAGTTTCACTATCACTAACAATACAAGAGCAATATAGAGTGACTAGAATGAGTGATTGTAATACAGGGGCTAGTTTCTCCTTTGATATGGAACGTGGCAGCAATGAAATACAGCTCGGTTGCCAGGTTGGACCACTGCACATCTGTGCTAAGTTTCATCGTAATTAGCGTCTGACAAATTCTCGATGTTCTCTCGTAAGTAGATACAATACGTTTCACATTGAGCTACAAGCGCCACCAGAACATCGTAGATCGATATCTTGCTAAGCGATTGTTGATAAACTCTATTATCAGTAACGAATACGAGGCGTCCTTATCAGTGGCCCCCGCGCTATCGCCCCAAGGGAGACAATAAATAATTGCTTAAAGATAAAATCGTGCGATCGATGGAGAACGGTTCTACTCCGAGAGACAGAGCACGAGCATCTTCAACGATAACTTAGACATAATCGAGACTTGTTATTATCAATTAGAAAGTCATTCCATCAATAAAGTAATATCATTTTTTAGACAAAATTAATGTATCGATACGATTCCGATAAAAATCGAAACGGCACGCTGTTATAGTTAGATTATCGAGAGATAAACTCGTTACGATGGCTTATTGGCGGAGTACAAAAACAAGATTATAAAACTGGCAACTTTGTGGCAGAACTTTCCTCGAAATTAGTTTGCAACTTGTTAAGTTTTTTTCCTTTTAATGGGCGAAATTACCAACCGCAAGTTTAAATATTAAATTGAGCGACGAGATATGCAAGTGTACGCAAATCAAACGCGATATACGAGTAAATAATGTAAAATATGTGAAAAAATTTTGAAAATACTTAAACAGATGGATAATTGGATTTCACGAAAAGTTGTCTAAAATTATTGTGTATCGAAAAACGATACAGACTCCTAAGAGTTACTGGAAAAAGTTCGACCATTCCTCGTTCCCGCGAGAGTGGAAAATATCTCGTAAATATCGACGCTGTTAAACTGGAAAAAAAGGACGTGAATTACTGTAATTGTTGAAGTAGATCGAATTATTGCTCGCAGCGTGAAAAGCTACGAATCGACCAAGGAAACGTGACCGCCGACTTTCGAACTACCTGGTACTTCTAAGGAGAGAGGCGCAAGGTGTGGAAAAGCAATGGGCCGACGGAAAGATAAAATAATGTTTGCGTTGGTAGCAATTATCTGATCGAGAGTTGAAAGTCGAATGTAAGGCAAGTTACATAATACGGTGTTAGTTACGTACGGTGAAGTATTCGATTTGAAACCTTCGAGGGAAAACATTTTCGCGAGTCTTTGTCTTCTGTTCTCGATGAACGTTTACGGAAGAATTTCTTAAACTTCATGTCTGGGGAACGTTTCTCCCCTCCACGGGAAAAAGCTGTAAAACTTTTACGGATCTGCATGAAAAATAGAAAGTTTGAATTTACGACGAATAAATTTCAGCGAAATTTTCCAAGTTAAACGGGGATGTATTACCCAGCGGGCATAAGTGCCTCGTAAAAAGATAGTCAATTTCCTTGATAGAACGAATGCTCCTCGTGTGGCTAAATCAAGTTCATCTTGTAACATGCTTTTGTTTGAACATTTCCTTTTCAAACGAATATGTGACTGAGGGAAGATTAAAAATTGTATGGTTTCTTTGCGAATAAATGAAACTCGACCTCTACTCTACGCAGTAATTTTCCAACAATCCACTCAACCGCTAATAAACCTACGCGAGGGGTAGAAATGAAATTGTTCGTCTGTGTGTAAGTCTTGCGTGAGGATGAATACTTAACCATCCAAACGTAGCGTACTACGAATCTGTGAAAACGAGTAAATCACGAAAACGTTTCCCTAAATGGAGTCGTTAAGATTGCCGATAACAATTCTCGTGTCTCGTGTGAAATTACATGTTGTTACCCAGCGCAGCGAGTCACAGAAGTACTCGTGTTACTTCAAGTATGCTGACATCAGCATTTTGATATCCTTCTGAGCTAAATGTTCCACGATGTTTTTTAATGACAAACACTGTATTAATTAAGCAGAAATTCGAATAAACTAGAAACGAACTGATATTTAAGAAAGTAGAGATTCACTCTTTTCGCGCGCAAACGTAGATACGTTTTGAACTTTTGGTAGCGCACTTCTTCGCTAGAAAGAGGCAAATGGAATTATCCAACGATCAAGACATCATCGAGGTTCTCTAGTTTGAAACGGGAACGAAGGGTCGCGGCACCGGGTGCCAACGTCAATATTTGGATTGGCTGTTTCTTCCGCGTCGAAGATCACATCCATTATAGCTGATTTACACGGGCCGCCGACGTTGCTCGACTTTCCATGGCTTTCCGAATATTTATCAGTGTTTCCGCTAATCGACCTGTCTGCTATCGACGAGACGTGTCCCGTCTGGGAGAGGGAAGGTGAACGCGAGATATTTGGTTCGCTTGAAACTCGACACGACGAACGCTGAACATGCAAAGGCAAACGATAGAGGTTTATGATATTTTTGTTTGTTTATTCAATTTGTAAACGGGATGAACCTTGTGGTAGGACGAAGTTGGTGCCATATATTTGGCAATCATTGAGATTTATATTTTTCACAAAATGTATTTTATAGAGCTTCGAGTCCCACGTCAGCAGGCAGGCCTTGTTATTTATTTATCGAATTGTTCGTGCTTCTCGACGGCTGAGTCACTTTCACTTTTAGTGTCTTCGCCATTCTTGCTGGATGGTTGTCAATATTTTAAAAATACATCGAGAAATGCTGTTAAGTGTCGATGAAGAGAGGTTGAGTGCCAAAAGATAACACTTAGGACGAAGGAGCGAAATAGCACGCGCCATCGTCACAAAATTTCCAAGTTTGCATTGAACGTGTGCATCAATATGCAAAAAGACATGTCTGATCTGATGTCATGCATTCGGCGTTATTCCTTTCAGAACTAATTGTTTCTTTTCCGTACACTTTGATATAGCTAATCGACTGTCATTGTTACCTGTTCAAGTGACCTTCAGTTCCCATGTACATGATAACGTGTATAGAAAAGAGCATAATGAATAAATTGCGGATGTTTATGCATTTATGAAAATATGGCAAGATATATGCGGCAAACGCACTGTAAGCATTAAGAATTTAAATAATAAGAATCTAAATTATAAGAGTTTAGAGATGTATATGCAATTAGATTTAACCGTGTATAGCGAACATACTGTAAATGTAATTAATAAGGTAATCTATGTCAAACAGTATATGCTACGTATAATTGTATCGTAAATGTTACAACGTAATGACTATACCGTGGATGTTTATACAGATGAGCATGCAGGATATAGACAGATGAGGAAGATTCTTCTGCGTTAACTTAAATGACAACGTATGGATAATAATCGTTTAAGGTATCGTTACTTTAAGATACTTTCACCACACTTACAGCAATTAACTATAATACAATTTTCGACGAGGCAATGATTCACAATATATCTACCCTGTAAATGTATATAGTTGTAGAACGCGTATGTATATAACACAGATACGTAATTTGTAGGCGTGTATGTACAAATGCAGTACCCTCGACCGTTGCTAATTAGTGTTAGTCAACAAACGACAAACTTCGTGACATACATGTCTCACTCTAGGCATCGTTCTTGGAAGCACCAGTGTCCTACGTAGTTTGTAAACACGAGCGCCGCGATGCAGGCGAATCGATGTGTACTTAGAGTAACGTGTAATATATGTATGTATAATGTCGGATCTCATTAATATTAAAACTATATTTATGATTATCTTGCTCGACACAGTTAGAGGAGGACATTTGAGTATTACTTGACGTAGGCGAGGATTTAGTGCAATTAATGATCACTTTCATAGGATTTATCATTCGATTTAAAGAAGGATTCGAGTTGCTGAATTTTTATGTTGAACATTACTAAAAGGAATAATTCGTTAGGATAACACAGTGTAACAGTATGACATAGCGGTGATTATTTTTTCTCCTTGAATGAGAACGATCCTCTAATCGCCTCGAGCAGCGTGTTAGTCGATATAGTTGTATAAAATATGTAAATTTTAATTATCCTTCGAACGCCTCTGCGAACGGTATTACGGATATTAAGGAAACATGATAGAATCTACCTTCTTTAATGTATCTTCGTTACTGTCGACGAGTTGAGGGCTACACGAAACATCGTGCAATAGAACTCGCTAAACGTACACGTAAACACAGCACTCTCACAAATGTAAATGTGTAATCCTCTCAGAATCTGTAAGTATAGTTTATTACTGCGAATAAAAAGTCGAACAATGTTAACTTTTTGGATCAATCTTGCCACACCGTTATTCTTAACCCACTGTGACCTTAATTCCATACATTTGTAAATAAACATCTACTGCTGGTGATACGAAGAAATACCAAAGAAGAAGAGTGTTCTATCAAGCATCTCTTCCTCTGCATACCGTCATTCATAATCTTCTCTAATTATCTCAAATTCTATCGATATTCTCCTTTAACTCACCACTTTTTTTGCTCTCGTTTCAAGTTGATGAATATAACGTAAACTTGCAGTTCAGATTCTTTTGCTCGAGGCAATACAACTAAATTAACTTTATCCTCTGGCAAAAGAGGATCCATTTATTGCTTCTAAAGTTTTATCCAATCTTTGACAACTGTGTACGAAATTTCACGCTAGAATGTGTATTCGCGGAATATCAATAAAAATATTCCGGAATATCGGACTTGTTGAGGATAAAACCCTCTAAATAAAAGCGATACAGTTTGTTTTTATTCGATCCTCTCCCATTTTGGTTTATTTGCCCCGCGAAAGGGTGTTTTATACAAATGGTATTGTTCGCATCGACTGATGCTCCTTTTGTCTCTACGACGTTGCTGTAATTCCGGCGATAGCCAATTTGACATGGGTAGGGGTGCTTCTAAATCCCCGTTTATCTCTCCCTATTATACACGAACAGCGAACCTCGATCTCCGTGGTAGGCCTTTCCGCCATTTTCGGGGGTGCCACCTTCGTCATCATCATCTGACAAGGGAAGCACTCAACCCTCTCCGATTGTAACATAGGTTTCCTCGAGCTATCGTATCAAAGTTCTGCCTCGCATGGAAAGAAACCGGAACAAACCTAACTGAAAGCAACTCGTGCGATTCATTTTATTCGTCGACTTGTTTTCGTCGACTGATCCCTGAAACACGCCTTTACGATACGTAAAGTGGCCGTATAACCCCTATACCAATTTCTAGAACGTTCCCTCTTCAGTTGAAGCACGAGAAACATCTCCTGTCTTTGACATTCGCGTGCTGATACGAAACTGGGACAATTGTTCAAATTGTTCAAACTTGCGACACGAGAATTGGAAACTTACAAAATATTGCAGAAGATAGAACTCGTGCAAAATTAATATTCTAAGCGTAGAAAACGTACCTAAATAAACTCAACTAAACAACACTGCGATTTTACGGAAGCGCCGCTTCGAAGTGACAAGATAAATATTTGAAATCAATTTATAATCTTTTTCGTGTATATAAGTGACGCAAAGTTCGCGACACTTTTCTTTTTCAATCCGTGTCAGACGCAGTTACATACCGTTTGATTAATTGTGTGTCGCTGTTATTAATTTTGTTCAAAACAAGTGTTGAAATAAAAATACGAAGCAAACTCGTAGTGAACGCTAACAGCAAGCGCCGCGTTAACATATTGAAAATTGCTTGTAAAGCGACAGAGAACAGCTCGTTATTTCAGGTGCAAAGCATCTGTGCCCCTCATCGAGCGAGAATTTTCCTATTCTAGGACAAATTAGCGTCGATAACGACGCTCGGAACAACTCGCAAATTCTTATAACGAAAAATGCAGTGAAGGAACATTTTCCTAATACGTGGAGGAGACTTGAAAATTATTCTTTCACGAAAGGACACTCAAGGTCTCATTGAAATCCTACGAAGTTGCTAGAACGAATGGAGAGCGTCCTTCTGAGCGGGATTTTCGACTACGTGATCCGTGATCGAGGATCCTCGCGATCGAGTTAATTCGAGTGGTTCTTCTGGTTATGGAATAGCACTTACCTTCGTCTTCGCCGACCCAGTTGGACCAACAAGCATTAATCCGTGTCGCACCACCGTCGTCTCGTACAGCTGGATGACTTTCCTCACGAACTCTGCAATCAAAGAAACGGAATTTAATGACACGTCACCTTGTAACATTTCACGGAGTCTTGTCAAAACCGAGTTCCATTATAAGATTCCTGTTATTCAACCAAGTGTCCCCACTCTGATTACTCCAGATACCTTTATTAAACTTTATGGCAGCGTTAATTAAGCTAGGACCTCCCAACGCCTCGGCAATCATCTTATTTCTAAGGTAATTACGAATTGGAAATTTGGGAAAGTTTACTTTTCTACTCTTCCATTAATTTTAGTGTGAAAATTCGATCGACTCGTAAGGTTTTATATTTAAAATAAATAATAGTTGTTACATTGTGTATCATACAGGGTGGCTTAATTATCTAAAAACAACTTATTTGAAAAATATCCGTGAGTACCCAACGTAATATTGAAAGAGATCCAGGACGAGCCTAACGTTTGAACTACATGGTCCTAAAACAACTTTCGTTCCTGCACTGTGTGTACCTTAACATGCAACTCAATTTATATCACTCGAACTCATTCTCATTTGGAGTTTGAAGGTCCGTAACTATTGGAGTTTCTTCGCTTGTTAAAATAACCGTTTTCCAGGAGCTTCAGTGGTTAAATTATCGACTTTTTTAACTCTGTATAAGCTAACGATATCGATACGGTGAAATTTCTGATGAAGGCAGGGAAATTATAGGGAAACATCGAAATGTTCTATCGACGAGACACATTTTATAGTCGTAAGCCTTAAACAGTATCAACCTGAAGGCTTATCATTGAATACTTGGTCTGTTGAGATGTTTGGTATACAATTTCTAAGCTGCTTCAAATTAATAAGGCAGATCGTTACAGGCCTTCAAATGAATACATCGATTCTGAAATACATAGTTACCGAGGACTATCTCTACCCATTAATTAGAACGTATATCCGAATTTAATATCCTCGTGCTTGTGCATTACGTAAAATTAATTTCAACGTCAAAGGTACGGTAGTCATAATATAATACAAGCCGACTGGCATCGCCATCTTAATACTTCCATTTTCCTATGGAGGGAGAAATGCTGAGAAACTAATGAGAACATTTAATTGAAATTACCTAAAACAGGTATATGAACTCGAAGTTAAATAATTTAATACGTCAAAAATATCCCAAAGCGAAAATTGTATGAATCAAAATTATATAGAGGTACACGTAAGAAAACCACAACCTTATTTCGTGCGGGACACCCTGTTTGCCATGAGGCGTTCAATCTATTTTAATGAGTATTTGGCACAAAGCACCTGAGCGTAACATTTTCAGGGGTTGTAGCGTTCACCTGTGTGTTTCACGTGCAATCAAAGGTAACAAACGATCCCTCATTACTTACCTAAAGCAGCACATAAACTAACGTATAAATAGGTATAACAGCCCGTCCCGTCACATGGTGACGTCGCATTAATCAGGACATTTTAACGGAGGAGTCATGTTCAGGTATATTAATGAGACTGGACAAGCTAATTTCTCCAAAATGAACTGACAATGTTCGTATGTATCTTAAAGAATCAGAGATAATTCTTCTGTGTGTTAAAATAAATAAATACTGGAAGAGTTAATAGTTACAAGAAAGATTCATACCATCGATTTCCTCCAAGCCCATCCTAACGATCGTTGCTCGTATCTCCGCCTCTAGGATCCCGTAGTCTACTTTCTTCTCCTCCAGACGCGGAAAGAGGTCTGAGACGATGCCTAATTAAAGTAAGAGTAGTATGGGCTAATGAACGTTAGTCATTTGCGTAACAACCGGTATCAAGAGCTAAGCTTCAACTTTAAAGTGTCTACGTGCCCTCCAAGTACACCGCTGTTCAAAAGTGCATGAAGAATGAAGTATCGTATCGCGTACCATTGCAATCGTGTATTTCTTTAAAAGATAAATGATATACTGGTAGATAAATACTGGAACAGATAGTAGTTATAAGAAAGAATTTATCTCGCATTCGCAGTATTTCTCGAGAACAATAATTTCTCATTCTCATACTTTTGGTCGACAGTGTACACCTTCGTGTTAGTATTTCCATGCAGATTGAAGTGGTATTAAAAGAAGGTTTTAATATGAAATTGCATGTACAGTTGAATGGGCGCAACACGTTGGTCTTAATAAAAGCTGCTCACCGTTGAACAATGTTAAATCGTCTTTGAGGAACTTCGGAACGTTTACGTCTCGCAGAGCTCGTAAACAGATCTGTTGCTCGTTTAAATCTTTCTGTTCCCTTTTTAAATTCCCTGCAACTGCTATGACCGTCTTCACTGCTCGCATACCGAAGTCGTAATGATCCTAAACGAAAATAAACTAACAACGTCGAGGAACGTAAATTTATTCTAATCGTTTATGTGAACTGTAATTCGAATCGATGATAAAAGAAGTGTTGCGCCTTGAAATTCGATATGCAAATAGTAGCGTGATTTAAATGCTGTACGTAAAGCTTCAGAAAATCTCCAGAGATGGTATGGCCAATTAAAATACGAAAAAGGGAGGAAAAAGAAAAGGGTTTAATAATCACTGACCTGTGTGCTTAATTGTTCGGAGCTCAATTTAAACGTTGTCGTTATTTTTCCAGCCAAAGCTTTTGCCTCGGAAAAACCATAGGAAAATAATGAAATTTCAGCAATGAGAGCGTAATCGGGTACCATCATGGCCACAGGGCGGAACAGAGCCTTCAAATTGTCTGGCAATTCTGTACGACCAGCGTAACCGGGGTTCATAGTGATGAACACGGAGCAAGACGGCTTCAAGACTATTTCTTCTCCTTCGAACACAAATCTGAAAGGTAAGTTTTAATTATGAGACTTTCGATTAACGAACATCAAAGCATCCTGAACTTAATTTTGTTGTCATTTCAAGAACTTACGTATCGACACGCATTTGCTGCGCCTGTTGAATCGTCATGATTTGCTGAGCTATTACGGACAATACTTCTATATCGATT
This sequence comes from Hylaeus volcanicus, assembly GCF_026283585.1. Classification (NCBI taxonomy): domain Eukaryota; kingdom Metazoa; phylum Arthropoda; class Insecta; order Hymenoptera; family Colletidae; genus Hylaeus; species Hylaeus volcanicus. The sequence continues at coordinate 9,749,837 of NC_071979.1, read as the reverse complement.
CTATTGAATTCGTCGAAGCACGCCCATGCACCTGCACTTGCGAGGCCCTTAAAGAACTTCCCCATCGACATGAAGTCCAATTGATCCGAGCAATTGAAAACCACGCACTGAATAGCGAATGCTTTAGCGAGGTCCTTTACTGTTTCTGTTTTTCCAGTTCCAGCTGGGCCAGCTGGCGCGCCGCCAAACTTCAAATGCAGAGCTCCAGTGAGGGTCAGGTAGCATCTATCGGTTAGGGGGGTGATGACGAGTCTGCCAGTGTTCCCCAGGTACTCGTATCTTCGAAAAATATAATCACAATTGTCGTGCATGCAATTCTGATAACAGACCAGTAACGATCTCTAGAGTTCACAAAACATTGCCCCATTTTCCGCGACCAATATCCATTGAACAGTGGTCCCATAAACACTTGTCAATGATTCCTAATTGTTACCCCTCGAGGGGATTAAATTAGCTGTTGTTTGTTTTGTAGAAAAGTGGAAAAAGAATTCAAATTACCCATATGGAAATTCGGCGTTCACCGCTCGCACTTTCAGCTCGCTGTCGTTCACCCAGTAGTATCGTAGCTGCGATATCCAATCGAAGTCGTTGACGTTCGATACGTTCTGTACAACCAACGTGTGCAAAACGTCCCTGGCGTGTACTTCAATAGTAATCACGGCTTCCAGCATCAACCTCTGAATTTCTGTTTGAGGGCCGCGTACCAGTTCCCGTAGATCGTTAAGCTGCGTGAGAATTCCATCCCGTCAGAATTAGCTAGGCCAATACTGATTTTAAAAAAGCTGTGTATTTAGTTCAAATAATTAAACTATGACTATTTAAAGTACACTTATACTTCTTATTAAAAGACGGAAGATATCTACTGGAACCGTCTCTCTCCGCTCGCCACGCCCACTAGAACATAGACACCGCCTACTAACGAGGAAAGGTGGCTAATTGCCAATTTTAATCGAATCGTTTTAAGTGGTAGATGGACAAATGTGAGAACATTGCACGCAACATTAATTTCAGTCAATGTTAATATTTCCATAGTGTCTATGACCAAATCAAAATCGATTTTTAATGAAAGTAACATTTTGGTAACATTGTACTACTTTAATACATCAAAGGCATTGCAGGTTCAATGCAAATAGCAAATAGCAAAGCTTTAATTAATCCTCTGATATCACTCCGAATGAGATCTACCGCTACATCCGACATTACAGAGCCTGGATTAGAAACATAATGGAATGGATCTCTAGTTATTGGAGATCCATTCTCAAGTGAACCCGAAGCACGCCCAGAGAACAGACATGAGAGATATAGTGATAGGATAATGTGTAGCGAAAATGATGGGATTTCCCACTCCATCCATAAGCGACAGGCCAAATTTACATGGATCACATTCGACTTATGCGAGATTGCATCATAGAAAACTGAAAGTATTACGCGTGGAAATTAATGTTTCTCTTCATTGGAATCGTCCCTGCTTCTGTCGCCACGCCCACAAGAACGGAGGCTCTACTCACTGATGGGACACAAATACCCTCCTCTCGTTAGTAGCTGCCTATTTCAATAAAATCACTCAGATGGTTTTGACAAAAAGTAATGTTTCCATTGTACTTATGGTTAATTTCACCCGGAACCCAATCAAATGAAATAAAATAAATGTCCAAGCCATGATTATCCACCTGTCCCAGCAGCTCTTGGTAATAGTCGTTGAGTCTGTTTTGTAGAATTCCATTTTCAACGTGGGCGGTCCAATAAGTCTGACCACAGCAAAGAGTCACTTGTCCTGGCCACATGTAGACCCATTCTTTCCTCGGGGTCGAATCAATGACACTCAGAGCATCTCGAATGATTTCCCTGATGGTATTACGCATCACCTTCTCCAAGTCACCGAGCCAATACTCGACGCTTCTCAAGGGGTACATGGACGGCCGGAAGATAACCTCCTCGCCCTCGGCTGAGTACATTCTCGTTATCTCCAAGTCGCTCTCGAACCTGACCTCCTGTATTGCCTCGAAACACTTCCTCAGATGAGGTTGCACCGCGTGAACGTTCTTCGCCTGAGCCAGGATCTCGAGGAGCTCCTCGTCGCTGAGGAAATAGAACCGCGGGAAGACTCTTCGTTTTATTTCCAAGTAGTTGGACAATCCCTTCTGCACCACTTCCAGGAGGCTGTGGCACTCCTGCAGGCTCTCCAGAAGATTCTTATCAGGACAAATCTTGATGATCTGTTCACGAGAAGAATTTCGATACGGTACACGGACGTGAAATACCAAAGTTATCGATATTACGATAGCAAGCTCGCGATTACGTAAGGATTCTCGTGAGCATTCTTCATAATTCGTCTCCAGTTTCGTTCCATGGCATTGTACCTCCTCGCTTCCGCTGGCAGCTGCGTGGTGATATCCTCCGAAGTAAATATTGGTTCCAAGTACAGCCAATCCCTGCACATGGACCGCACTTCCATCTTCAAACGTTTAATTTCTATTTCGTTACAGTCCACGCCCTACCTCTGAACGCTCAGCCAGAGAAGAAGCACTTCCTGCGTCAGCTTCAGCTTGGTCTCCCATTCGTTGATTTCGTCCTCGAAAGCGGTCTTCAGCGGACTGAAACTAAGCTGCTGCACTCCGAGAATGTGATTGTCGAGAAGCATCATCGTCTCCTCTGCAACCTTAATTATGTACGTGCCTACAAATAACGAAAGTCGGAGTTGTAGTACTGCGAATAATTATAGCGATTTTGTCTCGTCAGTTTCTCTGTATGCTCGCCAGTAGTCTTATAAGGAAGAATTTCCATTATGATCGATTCCCACTCGGCGATCATTTTGTTCAAGGTACGTTCTGTGGCGTACTCCTTCGCTGCAGTGTCAGCGACAGTCTTCACCAATTCCTCGAACTCGTGGATACCGAGTACCAAGAGATTTTTGAATGTTATGATCGGCGTAAGTGTCATTTGTATCCCCGTTTGGGCGCTCAGTTGTTCGAAGTGACGGTCCTTCATTCCTGGTTCTCGAAGGGCTTGTATCAGAGGGATATAAGGTTTAAATTCGTCGATTTGGTCCTTTATGGTTGTTGCTATCGCTTGCACCTCTGTTCAATAGACAATACAAATTCTCAGAGTGTCTTATACGTTTCAATAATTTAATCAAACCATGTCAACCTACGTGGCTGTTCCTGGAACGTCCTGATAGATCGAGTGATTATTCGGTACATATCGATAACGAGGGAGTCTACCTGACTGCCGTCGACGTGGATCAGAGGATTGTCCATCCACACCTCGTGCCATCTGAGCCAGTCTGCGTATAACAATTACACCTCGTTGTAAAACAATTAATTACATAGCTATACGTGAGTCTACGTCCTCGAAGAGACTCGAAGGTATTCTATATAAACGAGGAACACCCTGCACATTACATTGGAAGTGCCATTATCGAGATTTCATTCGATTGCATTGGAAGAGAATCTCGTTGAGAACAGGAAGCTGTGAATAGACTACAATAGATATTGGTTCACAGTTTAACGCTTCGATGCTTGCCTGAAGCGGTGACCCATAAACTCCTGTATGACTCGAATTCCCTTATTAGTTTGTGCAAATGCTCAAAGGGGACGACTTTCATTCCGAACAACTTTTGTCGTTGGTTGAGCAGCAGTCCCGTCTCGCGACAATCCATCATCGCTTTCCAAACGCGCTTAACGTCGAGCGCTGTCTCGTGCACCCTGTTGATGTCCGATTGAAGAGCAATGTTCTGAACGTTGCCCACCAGTGTGTCTATCCTCTCGAGAAGGAGGACCTCGTCCTGCACTTGAATTTTGTAGAACTTCTCCTGTTCCTCGACGAATCGTTCGTTAGTTTCCTCGATCTGATCGTTAAATGTATATATTGTAAAAAAAACATGAAAAGAGGTCGACACGATGCTTGTTCACCTGCAATTGTATCTGTAGAGGAGATCCAATAGCCTCCCATTTCGCCTCGAAGTCCTCGTCCGACAAGTTCCACCAGAAGCTATCCAGAACGTCGAAGTCGAACTTCAACGTGTCCATCCTGCCCTCCAGATCCTGCACCCGAAGCGGTATGGTCTCCATCCACTCGCGCATCTCGAATATGTGCTCGATACTCTGCGGCACCTCGTTCAATTTAATCCTGATTTCTCTATAGTCATCCAGAATTTTATCAATCTCCGTGCGTAACCTTTCTGTGAGCATCGCGAGCAACCCCGTAGAACAATCGTGGCGTTTCTGAGTGAGAACGTGCCTCAAGGGTCGTACGTTCACGTAGAATGGACCGATGATGATGCTTTTAGGTATAGTAACCTCAATATTATGTTTTAACGAGATCTGCGTCGCTATCGCTTCCTTTATGTCCGCCGTTGTGAGATCTTCCTCTTTCTTGAACTCTCTGCGCAGTATAATAGAATTTAATACAATGCTGCGGAACAATCGAGTTAGAACGCCATAAAGGATGGAATATTCAAGAGTATATCGGAGTATAAGGAATCCGATTTGGTACTTACTCGATGTAATTGGCGATGTCGAGATTGAAGAGATCCAGAAATTTATGATATTTCCTCGCATAGGCTCTCAATGGTATGACGGACTTTTGATAAGCCAATTTCAAGCTGTCGCGAACGTCGCAAACGTGCTCCTCGAGCAAACCAACGGAGCTCAAGAAAAGATCGACTGGGAACTTGAGCTCGAGAAGTAGGAAGGGATGCACTTGACGAACTTGATGGCACATGGTGAGCGCGTTGTCGTACAACGATATAATCGTTTCCTTGATAGAAATGAAAAAGTGTTATGTGCTGGAAAAACTCTCGAGTTTATTTCGAATCGAACAGAAAAATGTTGATTTCACGAAGAACTTCGAAAATGTCACGGTAACAACGTGTACTTACTACGAATTCGTTGGGATTCGTTGAATAGAATACCTCGCGATCGTTCATTTGAATCTCTATCGCGAAGATAGGCTTGAACCTAGATTGAAATTGACTTTCGACGAGATTCTTCCCCCACTCGAAGGATTCGTCTACGTCTAACACACACAATGCAGGACTCTCTAGACTCTCCCTGTACGACAGGATAGAATTCTCCACAAGAATCCGAAGTGCATGCTGCTCAGATTCCAAAAAACGTAATGCACGAACATAATATGTTTATTCATCCCTGATGTTTTTAGCTCCACTACAATTTCATTGATTTGTACACACCTGCATACGCAGAGTGCCAAGATTCATGAAACGGTTCAACTTCATCATGTCATAGACACCGTGAACTTTTTGTTCAAGATTGAACCAACCCTTCCCAACGTCCCTTAAACACAATCTCACGGATTGCGATATTTTTTCCAGCCACGGCTCTCTCAGATACTTGATGACGGTTGTAATGGCCAAGGTTTGGATATCCTCAAATTCTTCCAGCTGCATGAATTTCCCCAAGTTGGAAGCAAAGAGATTCATGCTAGACACGTGGATGCATTCTGCCACAACGCAGGCCATCGCTTCGTACACTTCTCTCAGCACGTACAGCGTAATCCAATGAGTGAACTTCTTTGTTTCCTAAATGGAAATTATTATATACATTATTCGCTATTGTACTTTATCAAAAGTTCTTCTCGTTTTAAGCCACGTAGGAGCAATTGTCCAGGCATAATTAACGAGCGAAAAGATCACCGTGAAGTTTTCCATGCTCGTATCGATTTTTCCTTTTTCTGGCGCCGCTTCCGTCTCGACGCAGGGAGTCCACGTGATGAATTTAAACATTTCAGGATTTCGTTCTATCATTTGCCTCCACATGAGATCGCACATTGTACGCTGGTAATCCAGACAGATCTCGTCCATCAGCTGAAACACACGGTAATTAACGAGCGATGTACAGCGTGGCTCTAAAACTTGATGTAAAAACACAGAGAAATTTGACAATATATTTTCAAGGTTGAGTTAATAATAATAACACATATTCGAAAAATATAACATGACAGACAATATATCCTTGTGGCACGCGAATTTATACAAGAAATGTCTACGCACTGCCGATTTTTTCTTTCTCTTGAAATGACTACGTATCACTGTTAGGCGAATGATGGTTTCCTTTTGTTCTTCGTTCAAAATCTGCATACCGTCCATCTGCATGCAGTCCAAATAGAAATTGTACCTGTAGAAACATTCTCTGTATATTTTCATGTACTCTGTATAAGGATCAGCGTTGTAGTTATTACTTTATGGATGCCTCTGCGATTCGTCTGTTTTCGATAGCCACGGCAACTCTCTTGGCAAAAATCCTAGGGTCCTCAGCATAAAATCGGATGTAGATTCTTGGTATGAAATACTTCCGCTTTCTTCCATCCAGAGTGAGCACCGTCCACAGTTTCTTCCTATAATCATAATTGGTGACTGCAGCGTTGTGCCAAGAAAATAAGTGCCCCGTCAGGTCGTCTATATGTTGAAATCTCTCGTCTTCCTCCTGAAATCTTGGAACAAATACCGTGGCTGGCAATGGATACCGTTCCCCATCGATGACGCCAAGATTTATCCAATCCTCGATTGTTCTGCTCATGTACGTGGAAAATGAATGCTTAAATTACCACGAGGAAAGCCTTGATTCAACCTGTTCGATTATTTCGCTACACCGTGGGGTGGTGATTTAGATTTCGAGCGTATTCGAAACTTCCATCGATCCCCTACCTGCAATCGTATTCCTCGTCGTCGAAGATCTCCAATGGAAGGATATGGGTGGTGGCGAACAAGCCATAAATTTCTTCTGTGGACAGCAGCGGCGAAATAGCGGAAGGAGGCAGCATTTCCTTTGGCGTGACGTTCACCTCGTTCAAAGCATCCTCGATTTTCAAATTTCGGTATAATCTGCGCCGTCTCTCCATCTCAACGTTTCTCGGCAATCGTTTTGGCACCACGTTCCTCTCCATTTGCACTTTGGGCGCGAACGTTGTCGCGGGAAACGTCTTGTGGATAGAATCAATTTTTCGATTTAAACAGTGGCAGAAACGTTCCTTCAGGGTTCTATTCGATTCATTGTTGTGACGATTCTATCCGTATTTTTAAACAAATTTATATAATATTCATGTATATACGTATATATTATCTCCTGCTCACGATTGATCGATCCTCGGGGAAGCTCATCCATCTCTTAGCTTCGCCGAGGAGCTTGTAAGTATTTTCGTCGTTTAATTGTTGCACGCGAGCACTGTGATGTTCGGTGGAAACTTGCCAAGCAAGTTTGGTTCTTCTGGGTGCAGTGGTTAACAGAACTACTTCTGGTCTCACGGGATGTTCCGCGGTGCCTGTATATTATACGTTTACTTACAGAAATCTTGTACTATTAATAATTTCATACAGATGTTGCTTTACTTTTACTTGATTACTTACCAGTGACGATTTCGGAATAGTAACCGCGTTTCTTTAGCTCTGGTTTATCCATATTTATAATTTTACACACAACTTATGTACATATGAACCTAAGTACAAAGAAACGACAATTCCTTAACCTTTCCGACATGTACTCCAGATGTGACATTAACCATTTTCAGCAACTAATATTCTTTTTAAACAAAATAACACTTTAGCGGGAATATTAATTTCATTTTTGAATGAATACCATTTTTTGCAGGAAACTCCAATCAAGTGGCGCCATCGGTGGGAAAACGCCCAAGTTTGTCCTCGAATAGTTCCTACTGTCAACGCTAGGTGAGGCCATTTGTTTGTTTTAATAAAAAAATATAGAATGAAGGGTTGAAAAATAATTCTCATTCGTATTTTAATATTACAATGCTTGTTCACTAATTTGTTATTGGATATAACAAAAAAATGTACGAATACTTATCTCGCCATCTAGTGGCAATAATGGAAATTAACTTTACTACAAACTTGGGCCTTTTTCCATCGATGGCGCCACTGATTAACAAAAACTTTGCGTCATCTAACAGCTACAATGGGAACTAATTTGACTACAAACTTTGGCGTTTTCCCACCGATGGCCCCACTTAACCAGTATTAGTGTAGTTTAGTGATTGGATGCTTCTAGGGAGAAGAATAATCTAAGAATACTTTGTATTTGTACATCCTTTATTGTGCTATTACCAATATTACGAGCAGTTTTGTAAAATGAAAGCTCTACAAACGGTTCTCTAACCGTTTGTTAAGTCTATTCACGTTCCGTCCCGACGGATCCGCTACTGTTCGTCCCTGGGCTAATCGGCGCGTCGATACAGCGGACCAATGAGGTTATGATCACGTGAACCTCAAGCAAGCAGTAGTGTTTTCGTCCGCTCCATCTTTCCAGTTAAACATACAGCAAGTCAGACGGTACATACCGTCCGTTAATAGCGCATCATTTACTCGGTCTTCGCATGTAAAGCTTCAGAGTCGAAAGATCGTCTTTATCTGTAAGTACAAACTTAGTTCGCGTCGTCGACTATAAGGATTTATTTCTCGGTAGAGAGCAATTGCATCGGATTATTCTGTAGAAAACTCTCCTTAAACTTTCGCTGGAAATGTAAACTAATCACAGCGCATGTGTTGTGATCAGGAAAAAGCGAGGGTAAGCGACAAAACCTTCGGGTCTTACCCGATGTAAAACCTCGTCGCTTCATCCTCTTCGGGGTCAGTACACATTTTTAACACTCTACTGTTTTTAAATCAGCTTCTTCCTCGTGTTGGCAAATAAAACATGGAACTGTTACATATATTAAAAGTTCAAAACATTTTTAAACGTTGCGTCTTTCGCATGAATAAAGTTAGAAATCAACTTTCAGTTACTGTAAATCAAATACTATGTCCAGTACGGAAACTGCCGACGAAATTGACACTAATGATTTCACTTTGGGTCCCCCTAATAAAAGAATTAAAAAGACGCACCTATCCGTCGAGGAAAAACAGTTGATTCTGAACATATATAAGAGTTTGATTCAAGAGAATTCGACCATGTTAATAACAGATATCGTTCAGAAAGCTGCAACCATTGCAGGTAATGATTCAAGAAGAATAATTTTAATTACTGTGGAAAGAGTTCCGTGAGCGAATGCGATACATTTGAATGAACGGGTTCATTGATTTGGGTCACTTTTGCCGCGTAATCGATCTTTTTCAAATTTTATTAAACGATGAAGATATTAATTGCGTTCTTTGAATGTGCCTAAGATTTGATACAAAAATTGATTTTAGTGGCAAAAATGGCCCTGAAACGTGTGAAAGTGTTTCATTTAATACGAAAAATCGTGTTTTCACGCTGATGATAATTACAGGGGTGTGTAAGTCTACCGTGTATAGGGTTCTTCGAGAATACAAACGAACACGCACGTTATCGATTCCCAAAGAGAAAAGAACTTATGATAGGACTATCGATACGATAGACGATTTAGACAAAAACGCGATCCGGCGGAAGGTGCACGAGTTCTATCTGAAAAACGAAATTCCTACTGCCGACAAAGTACTGAAAGTTGTGAATGATGACAACGATGTGCCTAACGTTAATAGAACGATTTTGTATAAATTATTGAAAATATTGAATTTTCAACACGCTCGTAGAGGGCGAAGTAGCATGTTGTTCGACAGAGAGGAAATTGTAGTGTGGAGGAGAGAGTACCTGAGAAAAATAAAAACCTATAGGAACGACGGACGAAAGATATATTATTTGGACGAAACTTGGATAAACGCTGACCGTACAAGGCAACATGTTGTGAAAGTTGAGACCATTAGTCCCTCGATGCAAGCTACTTCATCGGGACTATACACAGGCGTGAAAAATTCCTCTAGCACGGGAAAACGACTTATCGTTTGTCATATCGGTAGCAGAGACGGTTTTGTGCCTGGGGGGATGTGGGCTTTCGAGTCGAAAATGTCTGGTGATTTCCAGGAAGAAATAACCCATGACTCTTTTGAAAACTGGTTTTTAAAGATTCTGCCAAAATTAGAAAAACATTCCGTAATCGTCTTGGATGACGCTCACTACCATTGCAGAAAGGTTGAAAAAATCCCAACCACTGCTACTAAAATAGAAACTATTAAAAGCTGGCTAGTATCGAAGAATATTCAATTTGACGAGAATTTATTGAAAGCCGAGTTGCTCGCGATAGTGAATACATTAAGAAGTAAATACGATGCCTATGTCATAGACGAAATGGCAAGAAGAAGCGGTAAAACTGTGCTTCGACTGCCGCCTTATCACTGCGAGTTAAATCCGATCGAATTGATTTGGACGGAAATTAAAAGTTACGTAGCATCGTATAGTAACACCGCTAAATTTAACGATATTCAACATTTGGTCGTGGAGGCAGCGAATTCGATAAGTTCGAAAAAGTGGAAACATGCTGTCCAACATGTCGAAGAAAAAGTAGAGACAATGATGTGGGAACTAGACAATATTATTGAAAACAATACAGAACCTATTATCATTAACATAAACGAGGACAGCTCGTCGTCAGATTATTCAGATTAATCTGTTTCATTTCAACAATATTTTGCTCAAGTATTGTTGTTTTGTATATTGTCGATTTTGTAAATATATTTTTATTTTTAATAGTTAATGCGAAAATTGTAAATATTCTTATCAATGAATAACGTGTAAAATTGTGAAATAATATATATTGCTACACAGACTAATGTAATATATTTATTTAGCGAATATCAATGCCCCTGCATCGGATGTATAAGATAGACAAATCATTCCCAGTACTGTACTGGGTTACAATACCTTCCTTTATCTACTTTAAAACCCACTTCACACAAGACAATTGTTGAGGATATAAGATTAGAGGATAACTCTAACCTACGTCAGGAGACTGTTCTATACTATATTGATTCCTTTTGAAATGTAACTTGTTACTTTTTGTGTGACTATCGTTGCTATATTGAAAATTTCAGATATTGAACCGAATACCTTGGAATATGCTTCTAATATAAAGACTGTACAATAGGAGCTAAACACTCTTCCACATAGAACCTCGTTATGAACTTTGTGTATCCTCCAATTTGTATCGTTTTAACCAACATCCGGAATGGAATGATCCGAAAGAAGTTCCGTGTGGTGCTGCCATCTGGATATGAATATAGAATGTACGTAAGTACACATTTCCATGAAAGCATCGAGTAGTATAACAAAGGCAAAACTTTAAACATTAAAGGTTTAGTCAAGTTAGAGACGGTAAAAGTCAAGGTAGAAGAAAGTAAAAGTAAATACTGCGTTAACGTAGAGGAAAGATTAACTGCACGTACCTTAGTATCGACACCCTGGCCCCGTGACTACTGGCTACGTTACTGTCGATCCGCCATTTTAAAAAGGCCAGGGGTCTGTTACCGACGCGCAGTAGGTTACCATCTGCCTATCGTTCGGTCTGTGTCGAGAACTGCTCGGTAGAAATGGTCGTGGTAGGTACTACCCTCTATAGTGAGTTAGGGAAACGGGGGGTTGCGCGAGTGTATTCGTCGCGACGTTAGGCGATCAGCTGTGCGCTGTTCGTGGCGGACATTCCCCGTGCGGTGTGGTGTCGGACGCCAGGAAGTTTCAGCAACAACGGAGAACACAGCCAGTCGAGCAACGCGTAACGAAGCACCGAACCGAGCGGAAAGCGTGAACGCGCGCGAGGTTACGCGGTGGCGGCGATAAATCGGTAGTATTTTCGGGACGAAGGGGGGGGAGGGCACAAGTGAGGCATGACGGGAACAGGTGACAATAGAGCTTCGCCATGTTAGATTTCACGAGATCGCGAAACGTGCGCCGCTGCTGCTGCTGCTGGTGCTAGTGGAGAGAGAGAGAATTTATTTTGTTTTCTCGACTCTCGTGCTACTTTCCTCGGCGGTGATCCAACTGAAAATCATCCAAGCTGGATAGGTTACCCGAGTATCTCCGCGATACCGTGGACTGGTTTATGGGGTAAGTTTTTTTTTTTTCTGTATCATGAGCAAAATTATTCCACGCGCGACCCGCCGCGAATTTTCCTCCCTCCGAGAAAACCGAATTCACGTTCGCGATGTGTCGCAGAGGGGAGGGAAAGAAAAAGGAACTATTAACCTCGTTGTCCGTCGAACGGCCTAACCTCCCTGTCGAGGTTGACGCTCTCGGTAAAATCGCGTGTCCTCTCGCTTATTCTGTGAGAAAGTAATCCCCGTGTGTCGTCGTTTCGATGCGAAAAATTCAACAGCTCCGCGCGCAATGACAACCCAGAAATTTCGTCCGCCACTGTCACGAAATAACGCGTGTTACATAGAATCGCTGTTCCGACACAAAGTGTTTCGCAACGTGCACCATCGGTCGCATTTTCGCGATAACCAGTGACAACGACAATGACAGCGTCGATTACACTCGTCGATAAGGTTAGAAGACCCAACGTAAGTCGGGAATATCGATATTGCTGTACGAAAGGACAACCTCGAACGAAAAAGTTCGGGGAAAAAAAGTCTTTACGTGTGCTTGTTCAGCGCCGAGAAGTTACGTTACCTTGATTGGATTTCTTATTTCCAACCTTTTATCGTTCGATACGTAGGAGAGGAAGCGTATATCGTTTGCTTCGGACGACTTACGTAAACGTGAATCGCGCGCGACTTTCTATAAAACCGATAACGTTTATTCGATGAAGAAAATTTTGCTCATCTCTGTACGTTATATATTTGTTCCACGATTTCCCTGTCGATATTTTTGATAGTGTTTTATCAGCGTTCAATAAGTCGTTACTTAAGATAGAAAGTAGGTAGACAGTTGGAGTAAGGTAGTGTATGGTCATTGTTCTTTTTAGGTTGTCCGTAGAAATAGAAATGTGGGTACGTGTATGTCCTAGATCCAAAAATATATCATATCGCTTTTCTTTATTCTTTCTCTATTTAATGTACCATGACACGTGCACGTATTTATCGTGCTGGTTTTGGAGTCGGTATGGTACCCGATACATGTTGATCTTTACGATAAAGTATGATGTGGTATAAAAATGTAGTGCATTGTTTATTTTAAGTTAGATTTTTTGTACTGTAACCGTATACCGGAATATTTTCACGAATGTGTCTACGTTTTAGCGATAAAATGATCTCTTATCGTCGCCTAATGCGAAATACCCTTAAATAGAACGGTGTTGATAAATCGTGACGTGATATATACATGCTGGGTGTTCCATTTAAGGTGACCACTCCAAATATGTATCTCCGTTGCCTTCAATGACGTGAAAAAGTGTTCTTATAAATTGATAACGGTTTGTGGTCTACTTTTTGCGGTTACAGTTAAAAACGTATGGTTTGTCGCACCGCAACAATGGAATATGGAACTAACTGTGTTAGTATCTTAATAAAGACGATGTAGCGATATTCTAATATGTGAACAATTACCATGCTTAATTTCTGTTATTGGAGTATTGTTATACTCGGAAAGCATGAATAATTTTGTAATGTATTCTTCGAAATAGTTTCCTGTGAAGTGACGTGTTAGCACTATATAACGGGTGGTCCTAATTGTGTTTGATGCTTCTAATGATGACGAAATACTAATCGATAAGAAAATAAGGTCGATAATGTTTTTACTAAAACTGTAATTTCTATTTTTGAAAGCAAACTCCGAAACTAAGAGTTACTTTGGATGAGCTTCCTTGTGTGATATCTTAGAATTTTGATCCTCCAGCTAGTTCCTGTGGCGTGACTTTCAAAATGAAGGTCACATTAGACCGTACCTCTAAATAAGAGAGATAAAAGCTGGTCAATATTTCTAATTACAACATCGAGTGACTGGCATTATCGATTCCAGCGAACAGAAGGAGAAACTCGTGGGGAAGTGTGCTCCAATCTGGTAAATGTTAACGCGAAACGATAATAGGTGAATTGCGTAGGATCAGTAACGATTCAAGGACCTTCACGTTTGCGCACGATCGCGATCCTATTGTTTCTCGAATGTCGCCGGGATAAAAATAAAAGGAAACGAAATCGACACAATGGAAAAGTATCTTCTATACACCGCTGGCCACGTTTGTTCTGGTTGTATGACGTTTCCCCTTTTTCCTACTTCGATCGCGGACCACGTGCACGTGATGTAAACAGGGATTTAAAGAAACGAAACCAGTTTTTTTTATCCTCGTTTCCCTTCCGTCTTCGAGACGTACTTGTGCTTAGAATTTTATTTCAGGACGATGCGAATTCCTAATTTCCATTTCTAGACAGAGTAGATGAAACATTTTAGAAGATTTTGTACGAAATTGGAGAGTTGTTACTGATCAAAGCAAAAATGTATGTTCCTTTCGCTCTTTTCTGAAATAAAGAAAATTATACCAATATATTTTGCAGTATACAAATAGGTATATTTAATATTGATCGTCCTCAGTTACTATCGTATGCAAGACGTATTCCTTGGAGAACCGGTATACATATGCATACATATTTATTTTCACGTAGAGGTCGATGAGTAATTGTTCCAGTGATCCTAGACGTACTTAAATAACGATGCAAGTCATGCTAACGGTGATATTCTTATTCCTGTATTAATCGAATACAATTTTGCCATTCCATGTTCTTAAGACGAAAGCAAAGGTCGGCTAATTCCGACCTGGCAATTCGTTCCTTGATCGTAAAAGATAGGGGGGCTAGAGACGTTGTTCTCCAAGAGAGAGATCTCTCGAGCAAAACAAAAGACAATGGTTCGGTGACTGGCCGGTCGGCTTGTGTACGTGTCCGTCGTGTACTCTTGAAAACACTTCCACCTACTATGTGTGTTTACACACCGAGCAACAAGGAAAGTGAGCAGTGGTGGTCGCTGGCTCGAAACCGAGCGCCATGATGACTCACGCTGGTCTTTCATAGCTGGCGATCGGTTTGCCACAGTGAATCACTAGCGAATCCTTCGCTCGCCAAAACTGTTGGGACACCCTGTCGTTTCGGCGCGACGTGAGACCATTAATAATCGCTGTTCCATCGGTAGGTTAACTTGAATTTATCGAGCAACTTTGATCTCTGGAAACCTGAATTCGGTCCTCGGCTACCAGCAGTCTATTTCGAAGACGGTGAATTTTTAAACGCGAGCCTACCCTAGATCGCCATATGCTTAGTTATTTATTTCATTGCTGACGGTTATTCAAAAATATTTTTCACGTGGTACGTAATACTATATTATATTTCCGAGGAGGCCTCCAAACATTGCAATAAAACACATTTGGAGTACTTCATTTATCGACAATAAAAACTAAAAACCGAGATGGATGATTAAATAAAATGATCCGTGGTTATAGTTTATTCGCGGCAATGGTTATCAAGATAAACATTGGGAACGTCAAAACAAAACGGTCGTGGCGCATTGTACTTTAAATCCACGGCCGACGATGTATATTGCCTGCGTAGATAAAACGGTTTTATCAACGGTTTTCGCGATAACAGTTTTCGCCGACAATACGGGTTACATAGAGTATACATGCAGCTGTTCGTGTGGGTTGTCGCTTATCCACAGACACGCTTATCGCGTAATATCGTCTTATGCGCCGTGCTTCTGACAAAGAAGGCTTTTTTACCCTCGCGAAACGACGTTTTAAACAAAATCCCAACAGCCTCGCGTAATTCAAAAGCATTCAGTCGAAAGGTTGAAAACATCAAATATTTATTTCAATTACTCAAGAGTTAAATTCCGTTTAACTAAGAGGAAACCGCGCAGAGTCTAACCAAATCATCGTTGCGGAGTAAAAGAATATTAGTCTTCCCCGGTTGAAAAAGACAGAGGACAAACGCTGATTGCCTAAGAGAAACGCGGAGTAGGTGGTCGCTGACGTAATTAACAAGTTTTTCTGGTAGCCGGGTGCGCCACGGGAATGTAATTTATGACGAAGTGCGACTCAGCACGTGAACTTTTTGCTTACCGTTCTAACAACCGAGTCAGGTACCGATGATAACCCAGAAGAACCATTTGCTAAGTGAAATGATCATGAAGGTAAGTGTATGACAAGTTCGCCAAGTTCTCCAATGACTCACCAGCAGTTGACCGCATCGTGTTGGGTTACCCAATTCAGTTGAAGCAGTCATTGGCCGTTCAAGGTCACCTCAATCACCGCGCATCCGATACTGTCGTAACTCTTACCTTTTAATCATTAATTACCGGAGCGCGCATGTTTACGGACTTACAACAAGTCGAAACATGGTGAAATGTATGAGAAAACGCGCAAATGCAAAAGTATACAAAATATCGTTTTGTTATCCATTTTATTTTCATGGTGCATAGACTGTTGCCGTAACACGAGGGATGTCATTGACGTAAACAACGTTGTTGCGCAATGTTTGGAGCAAATTCGATTACGATTCTTGCCTTTATACGGAATCGAAGTGAACAAGTTCTCATTAAGCTCCGCTAACCGTGGGATTGCGTTAATCTGTTGAGATCGATGTCGACATCTTCTGTTCTTCTTCTTTTCCTAGTCGTTGAAGTGTATCAGAAAATGTTGCATCTATTCAGTTTTATGCTCTATGGCTACATACAGAAATGCTTATCTTTTTATCCAGCCCCTTGATAGCAATGTGAACCTGTCAGCTTTCAGAACCGTCAATCCCGTCGCGATTTGAACGATTCACCGCGAGTTTACAACGTTACGCACCCGTGACTTGATTAATATTGATATTTATCTCGTTGCCGCCAACGGGATAACCGAATTGGCTCCCGACAGCGCGTCTCGTTTCACGTTCCATATCTCCTTCGTCCCTTTGGCTCCCTGATCGTCGCTATCGACGATACTGCAGAGGTTCCGCGTAATTCATTTGGCAGAATTTTTATCGATAACCGATATGTCCTGCGGACTAATTTGCCTCTTTTCTCTTCTCTTTTATCAACGTTTCTTCCAACGAACCGCCTTTTTTTTTTTTATCGGGCTTCGTTCGTCCATTGCCCGTTTCTTTCTTTTTTTCTTTTTTGAAGAACCTCCATCGAAGCTTTCTTTAACTTTGGTCGGGTTTCGTCGAGACTCTTGTTCAACTTTCTTGTCCTACATTCTCGGTCTTCTGATACTTTGCGAGAAAATAAATCCTGATACTCTTGGTGCGTTGGAATCTCTCGACTGTGTGCGCCAAGCTACATTTGTAGATTTAGAAAACCACTCACATTGGATTGCATGCTAAAATATCGCGGGTAAGATTAAATAAATTAAACGATACACAAATGCATTCGTTACATTAATCTTTAAAAGAATTGCTGACCTCTGGATAACATCGATCGATAATCACTTCCCTGGCGTTTGTCATTTAAATCGACCGCTGCTTCAGAGAATTACAAAGAGTGTCTCGTCGCAAGAGAAGTTCCTTGAGATTGGGACTCGTTAAGGATGGTTTATTTCTCACTTATGTCATGCATTACGAAACATAATAATATCATGCATCGACTGACCTTAACCTTTAGTATTTTACGCGCGAAGCCCGTGAACCAGTTGCGCCCACTTCTTCGCGCAGAAAATATATACATATACCGCGATAATGCACGTATGCACCATCCAGTAACGCGAGACACGGTGCACGTTATTCAAAAACAAAGTTACTTAGTTTCACCGTACTTAGAGCTATGTAACTGCATACGAGAATGAATTAAAACAAATAAACTACTTTATTTCCGCAGTTCTGCATCATGGTTTAAGATGAAACACACTGTTTCACTATTTCGAATAATATTCTACCCTGTTCCGCGCGACCCGTGGCATTATTATTCAGCAAATTCAAAATTATTCATGTAATTCAATGTTGGTTGCATAACTCTTGGAAATTTCCTGAACGAGGATCTAAAACCAAAGGTCGAAACGTTGAGAATGGAAACACGGTTGTAATTATTCTGGGAAGCCAAATAAAATGTTTTTCTTTGCATACCGTAGTATCAGCGTCTCTCATACCCAAGACTAAATCAAATGTAAATGATAGGTAGCGATGATGGTTCGGTATGTTCAAATCTCCGTGGCTTATTCTTCGTTTAGACTTCCTCCCTGAGGTCCTTAGTCTACGATATCATAAAAATTAATTGGATATTTTTGTTACACGTTTAGGTCTTCGGTTAGTATCGAAAAATGACGTGAACCATCGAGGTTGATCGATAACAAACAATCGTCAGCTGTTGTCGTTTATCAGTCCACCACTGGATACCGGAAATTGAAGAGAAAGGATGATGAGAGTATTCTTACGTAACCGAGGATGGTCGAAACCGATTTACACGTCGAATGTCTGTTGACTTAGACATCCTATAGAACGAAAAAACAAGTACCATTACATCAGCAGCTGCCAGCAGTTAACAGGCAAAAAATAATCGACCGTTTCGAATTGGAAGACGTAGTAACGCGTGGACTGATGTGTTTGTCTTGTACCTAGCCTTTCGAAGCGTGTAATAAGACGTGTAGTACTATGTCCCGTCTTTGTCGTCGCTCCTGTCACAAACTCAGACACGAATCACGTAGTATTATTTATACAACCAGAATGATTAAATGTAATCAATTTGCGACGTGTAAATTTTTGTGAACAAACGGTCCTAATGTTTGTTAAACGTTCGCGGCATCGAAAGGTGAAGTAACCTATTTTCGGCGACGACGCACGAAATTCCAATAATTCATCAGTCTTCCTAGAATCGATCCGACGATTCGTCCACAGCCTTCCGTTCGAGCTTCGTTAGGTGCACCCACATTGCCCGCGACCCTGAGGAACAGGTACCACGATCCCGTCCCGTGGAAGTTGAGGAGAAAGAACTTGTTCGGTTTCGCCGAGAGCTAGCTTCTCCTGGTAATTACATTAAACCGACAGAGAGGCGAGCAGAGCGGCGCGGGAAAGCTGGAGAAAACGTTCACGAGCAGAACAAAGACGGAAACAAAAGTACCATCCTCAGGGAGGAAGCCCCTTTTGTGCACGGATTCTCTCTTCGTCGCACGAGCACGCCTGCTATATTCACCTGCGTCTTCTCTCTCTGTCTAGCGCAGCCTTCGACGCACGAACTTCCATCTTTGGCTAGGCTCACCTCGTCAGTTGTCCATCAAAAAAGTCGCTAGTTCATCTATCTAGTATCTTACTATATATTTATAGCGTCCACTTCCAACCTCATCTACTCCAAATGCTTTTGGAGCAATCTTTATCCTCTTGCGCTTTCAATCTTTACGCTTGTACCCTTCCTACTTTAATTCTATCCCCTCCGAGACATCTTCTTCTTGTTACTCCTCATTCTTTCCTATGATTTTAATTTGCTAATCCATGATACCATACCTTGTCCCTGTCATGATGTCGGTTTTCCTTCAAATTTTCATTTTTGCCAACAAAGGGCTGCTCCAACTCGCGCATAGATAAGATGTACATCGATACGTATTTTTTGTTAACACCATGTCGCGTAATTCAAACACTAAGAAAACCACATTTCGTATGAAATCAACCTGACACTATCTCAGACAATATTTTACTCGGTCTCACAACGGAGTCCCTTCTGACATCAATTTGGACTGTTGGCGCGAAACGCGTTTCTTCGCCTCCGTTTTTCCTCTTTCCTCTCGGTTCTTTTTTGCCCCCCTCGTTTCTCCGTCCCTTCCCTCGTCCCTCCCTACCGCGGGAATTCCCCCTCCTCGGTGTTGGCGCGATCCGCGAGTAGCTTTCTCCGTTTATCGTTGGCGACGGCCCGATAGCCGATAGCGACCGCGGCGCTGGTACCTGGCGAACGCCTGGAGAACGCCGCGACGTCAGTCTGTGTTCCGTTGCTGACTGGCTGTGTGTTTCCGTCGATCTAGTGTCGCGACTCCTGCCGTTTTCCCCTCTTCCCTCCGCCTCAGCCTCTTTCTTATTCTCTTCCCCCGTATTTCGTTCTCTTCTTTTGGTTTTCGTTCGAGTTCCCCCACCTCGCAGTTCGTTGGCCGGCGTTCCCTTTCTTCGGTGTTTCCTTTCCCTACGTTTTGGTCGCGAGTTGGTTCAGTGTCGGTTCGATGTTCGGCTTGGGAAGCAGGAAGGTGCTTAAGTACTCGGCCATCGACACGTCTCTCTCTATCGACGTCGAGGACACGGTCACGTGCTTCTGCAGGTCAGTGAGAGTTCTATAGTTGGAGAGCCAAGAAGGATGCCTCTGGCGAGCGATGGGACCAACCTGTTCCCCCTCCCCTCTCCCCCCCCCCGTCCTCATCCGACTAGAATCTTCTTTCGCAGGGTGCTCGATTACGGATTAGATTTTGATGTTAGGATTCTTGAAACTTTGGAATTGGAGGAACCTAACCAAACTTAGAATACAGTCTGTTGACTTCTTTAGAATTTTCTTTTTTAAGGGTAAATTTTTACCCTTGAGAAGCCTTTCTAAAAACTATTTACGGTTATCAGAATCACTCGAACATTACTGTTTAATTTTGAGGTTGTGGAACTTTTCTCATTCAGAGACATTCTTCTCAGATAGCAACGGTGTGTACCTAGCGTCCATATTGCGCTCTGTACATGTTCTTGTTCAGGAATCCTCAAGCGAGTGGGTGGTGATTCGGTTCGCTCAGACCCCATGATGGAATCTGTCCAACAGAACAATTCGATACCTCGCGTAATCAACAGGTGATCGAGTTGTTCCGAGTGACTCGTACCAATGGGAAGTGGCTCATTATGATACGAATCTCCTAATTGGTGGTATTTTTATATCGCTCTAACACTATTATTATTTTCACACATCTTTATTACTGCTACACTTACAGTCAGGCTATCTCAGTTGTATCGGGATAGGAGATCAACTCGGAATGACTTCAATTCCATTCGAATCCTATCTCGATTCACGTGCGATGTTCCGACCTACTGCGTGAATACTACAATCGAATTAAGCTCAATTGGCCGCTCAAGGTCACTCCCCACTTCCGCGCCTGGCGTCAAATATAATTTGTATTGGGTCAAATTCCTTGTTTTTCTGTTCGAGGCACAGTGCTGGTGTAGGTTAACTAAAGTTAAATGAAAATAGACCTAAAATTTCAATTTCTTTATGGAAGCTCGAGTCAATCGACTAGAGTGCCAGGAACGCGAGAGCGCTTTTTCTTTGGATTCTTCAGTTCCTTGAGATACAGGAAGCATTTACGTGCCAAGAAAAAAGGTGGCGAACATTCTGCTGTTGGAGTTGCGCCTCGAGGCTAATGATGAGTAATTACTCGATCCAAAAAAAAGACTGCTCACGTTACGCGAATAGCGGTTATAATCGTTGCCTGAACGCTGGTATATCAGTGCAGTAGTTGCACTTTGTACCCATACTAGTAATAAAGAGCGTCGAAGGTGACGATGTGAATTAAATAGCTTTTTTAATTCGAATAATAGGTCACGAATAAAACCAACGCGAGAAACATACAAAATAAAATAATTTTTTATTCGTTCATCGTCAAGTATTTCATTCTGAAATATCAACTCTACTTTTGTTTAGTAAAACAGTTGTTTGTCTCGCTTGCTCTATTTGAAATTGTTATCAAGATAAGTGTTTTGCCCATTGCTGACGCCAGGATTGTTTGAGCTAGGCGATAACAAGCAAGCGAGAAAACGTTTTTGACGCGTCGACGCGAAATGAGACACGTGCAAACAATTGGCTGGAGCGAAGCGAATTAGACTCTTATCAGCGGTGGTATTCAGCATTAGGGCCCTTTTAAATGTCACGAATCGAATAGGTTCGAATTAAAGTAATTTAGAGATATATACACCTGTGTTTCATAGATCCTAAGTGGATATTCTTCGATCAATCCCACGTCTGCTTGTCTTGTACGGGCCAGGAAGTATTATTTTTAGACACGATTTCGAAACGACTGATTCAAGAAATATCTCGTTGTAAATTTTCACGATCTACGGAGTGTTTCTTGGAACGGTATTGTGCTAAATGAACATTATCTAGAGACAAGCAAGATAAAACTCAAAGAACTATACCATTAGCGTGCATTGGAGCGGAACAGCGATAGACGTATTCGCGGAACGTCGTTCCAATCGCAAGAGTTATCTTTATTTTCGTAGGCTGTTTAGTTTCCGAAATGCTTTTGTAAACAAAAACTTGGTAACTCTTTGTATTTGCTAACTCTGATTACACTCGAATACCTAGCGAGCTATTAAGGGGAGAAGACACCTTGGACGCGTGTAAATTATAGTTGAAAGCTTTCATATATGAAATATTCTATAAAGCAAAAATGTGCAACATTATCTGCGAAGATAATTTTATCCTTATTCAAGAAAACAATTTGAACAGGCGTGTAGATATATTTGTGTCGTCGATAAAAACGAAGAACAGTGTACCTTTCCATTGAGTATGATTTTTTAATTTTTTTTAGTCGACAATTCAACGCATCATTGTTAATGATACACTTGAAGTGTGTAAGACGAATAATGTACATGTAACAGTTATCTCTAATTCTCAATGAGAGAGGAGGAGTTCAGAAACCAATATTTCTTATTGCAGGAAGACAGTCTGCCTAAAGCCACGTCGACCTTGACTTTGGCTAACTTAGTAACTTAATTAGATAGACCCTCGGCTATCTCTGTAGCTTAATTATAGGCACGTAGCAAACGGCCGGGTTATAGCATAATAAGCTAAAATTAGAAACCGAGAACCAACGCATCCCGTCATCAGTTTCTTCCATAGCTACAATGACGTCGACGCTAACAGATGACTCTAACAAGAGCATCATTTTCATAGCAGACAATTGTTTAAAATACCTCACAAACTAATTCCAAATATTATTTCGAGAAACGACGCTTCCCTGTAGACGCAAAGACGGGCAAAGTTAAGATACAAGTTGTATCCAAAGTTAAGATACGAGGCTGTACAAGAACCCTAGATTAAATTGGTCCCGGAGAATGAAATCGTTAGGGTCTTTCAGGCCCCCCAGTTTGCTTGATTTGCACCGCGATACGTTCAATTTCGATGCAGCGTGTCGTGCTGCACGCGGTTCCGCGACCACCAAGGCTCGTCTCTCTCTCTTCTGGTTACACGTGTATGTGTTTGACATAATAACTTGGCGGATGTGTGACGTGTCGGTCCGAAGCACGTGCCCGTGGTCGTCGCTGTGCGTGGAACACGGCGAAGCGTACTGAGGCTGACCGCGCGTGCGGCTTTCGAAGCTTACGTCAACGATGCCCGTACATTGCTGCGGCTTCATGCTTCGCGTGTCTCTGAACTTTCTACGTGCTGATTCCCCGTTTTTCCCCGCTAGTCTCGCGAGATCGTTTTCAACGGAGCCGCCACGAGCGTTAAATATTTCAAACGATTCCTGTCAAATGTTCCTGAAAATCAAAGGACGATTTACTAGAAATTGTTAATTGTTTAGGCTTTGGACTCTTTGATCTGAAGTCATCTTCGTGGGACACAAGTTTACTACCGAAGTCAGACTACTACATTGACTTGTATTTAATTATCACCTACGTTTAGTACTAATGAATCGTTAAATTAATTCTGCGCAAGGGTCTTTCCTTCCACTGATCGAACAAACAGTCGACGATGTGCTTATTCAAAATTGCATAAAACCGACGTATCCGATTCTGAACGAGTTCATCCCGTGGCGATCGAACGGATAACAAATTTTTATCCGCGGATCGCTGGTCAATATTTGCGCAGCAATTATATTCCGGTGAAAATTCAATTTCGTCGACGCTATCTACACCGATGTCCAGATTGGAACCGCGTCGTGTATTAATTTTGGCTTCCGTCTCTTATTATGGAGGCGTGCTGTTTCAACGAACAGGGCTGCACGGAAATCAAACATTGATTTAACCTTAATGCCCACGCCGCAACCGTCCCGGAACAGACTAGCGGAAAACGGGGTAAACATTGGCGACGTTTTGCGTCGATACCCCGTTATTATTGGACGTCGCGACGCTCGTCTTTCGGATGCCTTTTCGCTTACAAAAACGTACTACTTATTTCAAGAGCACGCCAAGGTTGACCCCAATTTAGAAATGTTGAACAAAAGTGTGCTCGTCGAACAAAAAAAAAAAAAAAAAAATGTTTATTACGTAGATAGGGTTCAATAAACCGTTTCGCGTAGAGAATGGTAAACAGGCTACGATCACCAAGTGTCAGGTCGACATTGAGGAATCAGGGTTTCCGCATACCGACCTTGATTACCCTTAACACAGAACAAGCTAGAGGGAGAGAGAGGTCGTATTCGTGGCTGTTTGCGTGGCCCAGTTTCATTCGTTAGTCTTCCGTGCGCTTTCAACGGCTACGATCACTTTCGCGGAATATCCTCCTCGATTACCAGCGAATCGATCACTTCGGAAATACCAGCGGCTGAAAGGAATTCCAGAGTCATATCATCCCCTGACGAGGAAATGTTGCCCTTGAAATAGCTGCTCGATGCCGTGTGACGCGATGGAATATGAGATCGGAATCGCGGGCTATAACAATCCCCTGGTGACCTTGGATCGCAACGAGTATTACGTAAAATATTGCTTTCGATCGAGGACTTTTGAAGGCCGGTTTGTTTGTCCACTGTAGCTGGAATTAGAATCCATTGAATCTTCCTTGTACCATTCGTTTTGTTTTTATGGAGGCTTCAACAAGGTGAGATCGTCACTGTGCGATTTAAATTTCACCTTGACGTAGACCTCCTCGATAAAAGAACACGATGTTCAAAATTACGATATGTATCGCATTTTCTACTCGAAAGACACTCACCGTTAGCGTCAAGATTTTTATTAACTAGACCGTTTCTACTATCTTTTACGCAGTCCGGAAGTGGATGGAAGTAATTACATTAGACGGTAGTTAATTATTTCAATTCCCTCTCGTAACTTGCAAGAAATTTCGCAGGTTTGATGGCGTCGACGCTGGAGAAGAAGTCGGATATAAAATGGTGGTCCTTCGCCTCATCACGCGAACAGGTAAAAAGGGGTACTTTGCTTAATTAACCGTTTCGCCTACGTTTCGAAGTAAATTTTAGCCAAGAAAACGAACAACTTGTACCCCTGGTAATGGTCTTAGTCCTGAAAATTTCAGTTCCCCTTTTGACACGAACTTCTCGTGCTCTAACAAACACCGCTACGTACCGGAAATGCATTTTTGTTTGCGGTACAAAGGAGGCGACGATCTGAAAAACACCTTGAGGGATTTTAACGCTGCTTAAGAAGCTTCTCCGACGATCTTTTGTACACATTCTTATCTTTTGTTTTTTCCGCTTCTTTGTTACTCGCGACAGTTTTTGCGAACCTCTGAATAGAATACTCGACTAATAAGAGGCGGAGGAGCAGAAGTGCGCGACGATTCAAATTTATATCAAGTTCCTCGATTGAATTTTTCTTAAAATTAACTGATATCGAGTTCTTGTACGTAGTCTCGCGTTTTACGTCGTGAAAATTGTCTTTGTTAGAGCTAGATATACTCGGACCTTTCTACTTTTTCCGCAAAGAGACGTCCTCGTGAAACCTTTCGTGGCGTTCTAAGTGTGTTCCTCGAGACGAAAAATGGCGGTAGCGCGAAACCAACGTAACACGAGCCGATTAATGGACTTCCGCTCCTTTTGGAGAAAGGAAACCTTCTTCGACGCAAGGGAGCGATATAAGGGGTGCAAACGGTGTATATATGTCATGTACAAGAAGGACACGTCGATCGAAGATGGAACTGGATGGAAATGGATGTTTTAAACGAAGTTACTAAAGAAGGAATTTATACGAGCGAATGCGTATCATTTCATTTAAACTCTTAATGAGAAATCGCTATAGTTTGCATATCAAGACCGAGGATACGGCACCCTGGTGCTTCCTAACCGTCCACGTCATTCGCCAACTCCTCATCGAAAGCAGGGGGTCCTTGGTCGTCCAATGGAACGCTTTTGCTAATGTTGTCGCAGAACGGGGTCGAAGATGGCACATGGGCAACTAATGGCTGCGATCGTCTACGGGGGATGAGCGAGTAAACAAAACGTAGGAACAGTTCGTCGCGAAAGCAAGCGACCCGACGCCACGGCGAGGCGCCTCTCGGGCGCCGTTCATCCATCGATCGCATCCTTCTCTGTAATCCTGCCGGTCTGAGTAGAACGACAGAGGCTGGCGCCAATCTCCGAACCACCGGCTCCTCCTCTACACCTCTCCTTCCCTGCACCGGGAAATGCTCGATTGTCTGGATAATTACGTAGTTAAGACCTCCTCCGGTTACCTTCGCTCCGACAGAAACCAGTACCCAGGTCTTCCCATAGAATCTAGATGGTCAGCGTCCTACGACGTGTTTGGCATCTGCCTATCACCATAAATGATTTGGGGTCTGGTGAGACATTTGGTTACTTGACATGACTTATCATAGAGACTTTCATGATGAGAGATTTAGAAGAGTTTTTCTTAGACGAGAACTGTTACTGTTTGTATCGTGTAATCAGTAATAGTTCCCCCAGAGGGGAAATCCGAGTGCAAAGGGGTATAGATCTCTGGGCATAGTTGCTGGACCGTTAATGAGAAGATGACTGCTACGAGGTGAGATTAAAAATTGTGCTAATTGTACTAGCACTCGCTGGAAGTAACAAAAGTTTCCCAGAACGTGTTGCAAATCCATCTTCTGGGAATTGTAGCGTATCATCGAAGTGTGCCCTCGCGAAGAGCGCGGTCGATGATTCAACTGGAGAGGCCGAAGTTTTCCACTGCGCGCGTGAAGCATCGCGAAGGTGGGCGTTGATAAATCGGGCTCCGAAGATGCTTCGCGGGTCGAGAAGTGGGGGACAGAAGGTGTGTGGATCTCGAAGGAGGAAGACCGGGAGCCGCGGGCAGAATCGCGGGGGCAGAGCGGGATATTGATTGTCGCAGAGTTGGAGTGGCAGCAGAGGGGCAGGCCAGTCAGCTGACTCGAGTTTGCCAGCTCACAGCTGATCCGACACACGGCGTAGCGCGTCGCGGCGCAACTACCGTCGCATTGCTGCCCTCGCGCCCCTCCCTGCACCCTTCGCCCTTCGCTGTGCGTCCATTCTGTTCCGCAACTTTGCTCTACCCGCGTTTCCCAATTTTCCCTCCGTTCTCTCTGCACGGACCCCACTCTTCCGCGAAGTATTACGCGACCTTATGAATTATGCTGGCCCCTCGCGCTATACAGAGTGTGTCTCGTAAATTCATCCCGATACTCGATGCCGTGTGGATTCCACGAAGGGGAAGAAATGGACCAGACGCAACGTTCGAAGCTGCTCGCGTCGGTGTGTTTATTTTTGTTGGAATTGCTTGCTTGCCACGGAAATTTAAATCGTATTAGGTTGATTCAGAGATAACTTCTGTTTCTTACGATTTATTTCCAAATTGTTTAATACTAAATTGTTCGATGAAACGTACCAGAGGACTGAAAATCGTAATACTGTAACGGAATGAAAATTGAGCAACGCTCGAAAGGAGCTTTTATCGTGTAATTTTAATTTTCGCGACGGGTTCGAATCGACTTTGCAATTATGAAATAACATTTGAACCAACTGTGCATGGAGTAGTCAATATTCCATTATCCCCGATCGTCGCGATTTCAACAAACAATGATGTATATCGGCGTAACGTGGGTGGACATCGTTATGCTCCCTCGTAATAAATTAAAACGCCACGTGATCAATAAACATATTCTCTCGCGTGTTTCATTGTTGCTTATCTAGGCTCTACTAATATGCACGCTGCCTGACCGATAATAAATTACTTTTAATTCTACCCATCTGTCGCATCGTGACGGTACGTGCTTCGTTCATACTTATCGCGCGTTAGATACCTGTCTGCCAGCTTTGTACTCTGCTTTAATTAAAGGTAATACAGTTTTCCTCGAAACATCAGGTGTTACCGATTATTTATTTCAAGTAATCGACTTAGTCTCACTTTAATCTGCAGGGCTTAAAATTTATACATAGAAAGGTACTGATAGCAGCAACAAGAGCGTGGAAATAAACAGTGGCGATTATTAGGAACGGGCTGAGTGACGCTAGTTTCAATCAGTTCGTAGCCTGCGCGTCGACGCCTCGAATCTTTTGTCCGCATCCAACGTATTTCCCTATCCTACGTATTTTCCCATCGCGCTTCGTTGCCTCGGCAGCCTCGTCCTGTTTGTCGCTGCAATAACGTGTTCTACGTAGCTTTGTCGCGTGCATGTAGGTATTTGTACGTCATTCCTAGTCCTGGGTGCTTCTCCGCTCTTCCTTCCCCAATCTCTGCGATACAAAGGGGAACGCAATGTACAGGGGTCGCAGTAATTCCAACGATAACAGTCGGTGTCATAATTCCATCCCAACGGTGTCATGTCGATACCGTACCACGGCAAATGGGACATTTTATATTCACGATAAAATTTTCGACGGCTGTGCGCACTCCGCTTGGAAAATTTTGCTTTGTTTGTGTTTGTTACGTGTAGAAATTAATTCCTTGCTTTTCAATTCAATTATCACTCAAGTTTAAAGAAAGAAAAAACAAGAGAATAAATTTGTACACTTAATAAATTAATGAATATTAACCACAGAAACTTTCGTTTGGGGCACAGGTTTTGAAATTGCCAGTATGTCTGCGTTGCTCTTTCACATTTATCGCTCCGTTTGAGTCTATCACCTTGATTTATGGTATCGTTTTGTCGTTTTTCCGCCTTGTACTCCCGCGTAATGAAGATTAATTCTTACATAACCGACGGTTAAGCCCTTATCTCGAAGCTCGCATACGTATACTAACCTAGATCTAACCCAGACCCCGTTTTATAACTTGATCCAAACGTGACCCAGATTTTGTTTAGATTCAATCCCGACCTAATCCATTGGTTTTATCTTATCTTCAAGTTCACTCCCACTGGTGCACTACGACCTGGGTTTCCACCGTACTCGGTATGTAGGCATAACAGTACATGAAACTTTGTCCACCCTTATTCTATAACAAATCTTTATTTGAAATTGACTTACTTCTAATCGTTTTCTTCTCATCCAATATATTTACTCAAACGACTCGATTCCACTATTTAACGCTATTAAGCAGTTCTTAAACTTTCCGTTCGTCAATGCTAATTCAGTGTAAATAATTCGTGAGCCGAACCATGACCCATTTTAACTCCCGATCTCGGCGCTAAGCTCGATGTAAGTATTTTTCAAAGTCAATCTTGATTCAACCCAGATACGTAGCGATTTCGCGTGAACCTACACGTAACCAATTCAACCCTAAATTCTAGGTCGAAGCTTTTGGGTAATTCAGGATGTTCCAGACTCTGATTTTTTTTTTTTTTTTTTGCAACAGTTGTTAGTCAAGATATCGTTGTTATATCGTGATGAAGTATAATGAGACGAACTCGGTGACCAATAATATGGATGAAAAATTATTTTCCAGGGGAAGTAAGGGATTGCTCGTTCTCGAGATAATAATAACCACCTTTGGTTTTACTTCTTAGCCGCTTTTATTTTTAATTAAATTCTTTATTTATAATGGTTTGTTTCTACTTAATGTATTCAATACGTAATCTCAGGTTAAATCCATTCGTAGATTGAAATGGAACGTTCAATATAATCCTGTATGTGAATTGTTGTTTAGCAGAACTAATTGCAACTAAGAGCTAATTGGAACGGAAATGTTTAGGGTAGAATAGCAATGCCCCGAATATTCTAACGAACTTTCGTTGTCGTGCAGTGTTCTCACCCGATACAAGTGGTGCTCGTATTTAAAATCATACTTTGCGTTCACAGCGAAATTAGAACGAATGCGTAAAAGTGTGACGTCGAGCGTGGAACGCAGATGCATAAGACTCGAAATTATTATGCCGAGGCACGTAAAGGGCACACCTAAATGTCTCGGTTGCCTCACGGAATACGAAAATACTATCGGAGGTGGAGCGAAGGGAAAAATATCCCTCGCGGGAATTGTCTTTATCGAGTCTGTAAAGGACATTGTAATTTTTTTGGTTGGACAGTTTAAGGTCACGAAAATTTTACCCAAATCCGCAAAGACAAGTTTACCTAAGAGGTCGAAGGAGTTCTTCATCGATCATGAATAGCCTGCAGATGTTGTACCGATTAAAAGATAAGGCATACTTTTACTCAAGTTTAAATTATTTTTCTGTATCATGAAGCATATAAATTTGCATAAATATTCGCATTCAGCTTATGAATGTATCGTCGACTTCGGTTTGCATCAGCTCGGAGCGACCTATGTACGAAGTCGAATATTTTCTTCAACTTTGAGCGGATTAGCTTGACATTTTCATAGATTGTTTCTACCATCGTGTATCTGAAGAAAATGTAAAAAAGAAAATGGAAAATTTCAAGATTTCTGCCTGGCCATGCCCTCTTAAACAAAGACACCGGATTCCCCGCGTTTCCTCCACGCTTCTTTGTCCATCGTTTCCGGGTGATGGGACTCCCACGCCTGGATGGTCTTCCCATTTCCCCCACCACTCGACATGGCGCCTAGTGCGCGACGCAATGGAAGGGGGATGGCGGGGTAGCGCAAGGACTTCTGTTTCAGTCTCGTTCGAACTCCCGACAGAGACACGTGTCCAGTCGAGTCGAGTCGAGTCGAGTGCCGTCGGTTCCTCGATGGAAAACCGGTGAACACGGTACGAGTCGCGACTGACGGATTATCGTCCCCTAAACCAATCGTCCGTGTGCTGGTCGACGGTTTCGCGACGGTTTTGGAAGCCCATACCCTCATACACCCCACTCTTTCTACTCATTCAGTTGGTCATTCGCTGGACCTCCATTCAACACGACCGCTTTCGTTTGAAACGAGTCCAAGCCGACTCCTCAGTTTTGGCTACTACGACCATACTCGAGCTGCATTTAGGGACAGACTCGTTTTTTCTATCGGAATGTGTCGCTGATGTTGGCTCGTACGAGTGTTTTGATAGCCAGGAGATGTTGAACTGCTCCGAGGCGAGGAACGGAGTATTTCCGCCGAGTCAATCTTGACTCAGCTGAAACAGGCCTCGGGGGAATTTTACTTCCAATTTGTTGGTTCGTTTGGGTAATGCTGGAGTCTATTTTGTATCAGGATAGAGAGATGTTAACTGTTTGCACTTTAAGAGTTTTCTTTAACGAAGATTTCGTAGGAATTTTGTAAGGTTGTTTTGGAAAATTGAGAACGTCCCTTTACCCAAGAAATTGATCGAAAGTTTAGTCATTTAGTGGAATTTGAATCGAGCTGAGATGCCCTGTGGGAGTACAATTTCATCCTGTTCTTACAATTGCACTTAATTCCTTCAATTTCACTTAACCCTTGCAATATTGAATATCGGCGAAGACGTTAACTTATCTCGAATCGGAGAGGTACTGTCCCCAATTGGGGCTGTTATCGAAGTGCTGGCATTTACCATTCGCGCTCTGTGTAACGAACGTTAATAGAGTAACATTCATGTTTTATGATGGAGTGATATGTGCACTTCAATTAAAGGCATTAAGATGTTAATGAAGAAACGAGACCACTCTCGTTTTTTGCATCACAATCTTCGTATTAGTCTATTGCAACGTTGAGTGAAACGTAATTCGTAACTATGATTCCTTAGCAACTAGTATAATCAGTATGATCACTGGCCATCTCTGGGTCATCTTGAACGACACCATGACACTGAAAATAATATTACCGTTTTATCAGAAAGACATCCAGCTACAAAGGGTATCCTGGCAGGTACCACTTGATAACCTGTGATGGCAAAGTCCACGTTAATTAATTATTGCATCCCGTGCATTCTAAATAGTCCCCTTTATAGCAAACACATTACGAGTTGGCCAATGCACCAGTGTTTCCCTCGCGTAATTAGTTAATTCATCCGTGGAATGATGTTTGGAGTCTCAAGAGTGTTCCCTTTCGTTAAGGACGCTGAGATGTTGGCGATGAAACTAGGACGCTTCTTTGATGAAGCTGTCTTGTTTGGGTATCCTGGCAAGTATGACGAGTCCTCACCCCCCCTCATCCCCTCCACCCCTTCCCACCCCCTCTGTCTCAAGTAAATTTGATTTTCTTGGATAGTTGTAATGGACGCCATACTCTTCGGGTTTGAGTACTCGATCAGGTGTCTCGACGTGTCAGTCAACCATTGACAGGAGCAGTACGAGAAAACTAGGTCAGACAGTTTTTGCTCACGTGATGTATCACTGAAGTCATCCTGTCCGAGAATCTTGAGAAATAAGGTAGCGTCAGTTCTTTCAAGGTTGACTTTACTTCTAATTTTGAAAACACATATTTTCAAGCTTGACTTTATTGCCAATTAAAAGAATATATATACCCTCGAGTTTCACTCTATCGCTAATTAAGAAAAAATGTATATACATATTATTTTCTTCCGTTTTCTTCCCACTTTGCAGCGAGCTCTTGGTTATTTCTATCTCCATTCTCGTTTTTTCCTACTACATTCACAGTTGAGCAGCAATTGCATATCACGTTGCAACGTAACTACGGAGCCGTTTCTAGAACTCTTTGGGAGACGTTTATCTTTCGAATGTACGAAGAAGTACCCTCGCAAGACCAATCGCTAGCGTTAGCCCTTCTGCTAGTTAACAAACTCGTTACGAGAACCGTTTGTAGAAGGAAGTTCTTGTTTCTGCTAGGCCAATGTTTCGTCGGTGTTCTCACTGCATCAGTTTTAGCTTTCAACTTGTTCAGAGTGTGCACCGACGATTGTTGTTCTTCCGTTCGTTGTACGTTCAATAAATGGGAGCAACTCCACGCAAGTTTGTCAGCAGGTGTATCTGGGTTTTGCTCGGTTTCACGCAAAGTTTCAATTTCAATAACCATTACAAGGGAAATATATCATTTTCTTGATGGGAAATTGTTAGCTTGATTCTCTCAAGCAGAAATTAGTACATAAATATTTACAATGGATGTTATTTTAAATATCTTCATCGTGGTTCTTGTTAAATCAGTTTCACATTAGCAAATATTGCGAGACATTCAACATCGAACCTTTTAAAACATTATGTAGTCTCGATTTATCGACACAAGAAACGCTCCCGCGGATAAGAAAGTATTTCACAGCTCGTATCACGACTCTACTCATCTTTACTCAACTTTATCTCAGCCGTTTAGCGTTGCTCTATCGAGCCAGCGCTTACACGATCGAGGAATAAAAGGCAAACAAGAAATTAGATAGAAAACGCTATTCGGACAGTCATCAAGTTTAACGCTGAGAAGCAATTTCCACGTAATTTGATGGTAAAAGGATGCAAGAGAACTTGGTAGCTGTCCCCTGATTGCGTATTCTTAACTTGGAATCGAATTTCTTTGAGACCCAATCCGACGGCCGAGCATCGCCAAGAATTAAATCCTTGTCGACACGTCTTCCAAAGTAACGTTCATTTTCCTAACACTTTCGGACATTTCACTTGTTATCTCGATGAAAGTCGATAGTCTCTCATCGCGGACCAGGCTTGGTTCATGAATGCATATTTGGGTACTTTAACTTAAACCATCGCCATTTTAATGTTCGTACAAAAATATTTTTATACTCTTTTTAAACAATACTATTATTAGAAACAATATTGGAGTCGTTCTTTATTTTATAGAGTTGAAAAAAATTTCTGAAAGGCACAAGCTTAATTTTTTGATCGTCACACCGGATCCCTCAGGGAAAATTTTCAACGACGAAACATAAGCCCTGATGATACAATTTGTGCAACGCTCCGAAAATGGTTTTGTTACATTGCATCATTACATCGTTAATACTTTCATCCAATTACGGCAAGAACGCGCGTCTCGTTGCTTTCCCTCTTTGGTTATGTAAATTGTTGTTGCCACCGTTGGAATTGACCTTGCCTTCGTCGACGAAAAATCTATTTATACCGTAGCGACTTTCGACCAGAATACTGATGATCGAATGTCATTAATCTTGTAGCGTTTGGATCAGAGATATTTCACGTAGTCGCGTTACGCGAAATATCATTTTCACGTTTCAGCGTCGAAATTAGAAAGGATATTTCGATTCGACGTCGTTTCAAGCCAACGGGGCTTTAGTTCGTTTTCTTCTGTATGCTTGGAGAAAAGAAAGATCAGGCTAATTTTGTTTTCGCAATTTCAGTTTTCATTACCTTTGAAACATTTGTTTTCCTTTATAAACCAGACAAACAGCGGTAGCTATGTAAGAAGGAGTTTTATAGCCACTCGAGTTATTAAAAAGGATTCTCTTTTCCTTTGTATTTCTCATTTTCTTTAAAAGGAACAATCTTCTACTCAACGTGCCTTATTCCGTTACACGTAATTTCTTTATTATATGGAACAATTTAAATGATCGAAGATGTCCATAAATAAATGGTCGAAAGTGTCTGATGAAAGGCTTGTTATGCCATCGTGTAATTATTATTACACATATGTTTATAATTCGCAGCTCCCACAGTACGATAGAGCGAGTAACTAGAATAAGGACAGGGCAGAGGTATTTGGCCAGACACAGACCTCGCGAAGTCTAACTAGAGCGTCTGACCCAATACGCACTGCAACCCCTTTGAAGACTGGTCTTTCTTTAGCCCTACAATGGATAGGCCACGCAAAACCTTGCTAATCCCGATTAGTTTAATGAAGATAGGATTCATCATCATTAGTGACAGCCATCACACTGAAACACACTTAGAATGCCCCATTATTTACAATATGATGATTAGACTGCGGAATTTTATTCATTTATGAACAGTAAAATGAAAAACATACAGAAATTATACATAATGTATGCTGAATATAATCCGTTAATCAACATACTAATTTAATATCTCGTTTCACATAAATGCGCGTACTCCCTTGCACTTTGTAAATGGGGAACTTACGAATTTTGGGGGTGCATTAATCGCGAAACCTTTTTCGTAAGACGAGGATAAAACTATGTGTCGTCTTCAATCGGAGAATTCCATAAAGAAGCAAAAGCTACCACGGAAACGTTGAGCGATAAATATCGAGGATACGGGCGCACTTTGTGCGAAATGTAGATGCTCAAGGTGGGCATTTCTTTAATCGCGCATGAGGGGTCGATAAATCGGGCCGAATTTATGGTCTTGCTTACATTCGACGCGCATTCGTTATTTCCGTCTCAGCACGCGTGTAGTAGGAAGCCACGGATCACCAACCAAGCCACCATAGAGAACACTGTATTATTTCCGCTCGAGAAAGAGAGAAAGAAAAGAATTAACCGCTCGCCTGGTTGCCAAAGATTCGTTCCGTTCCGCGAACCAACCATTTTCTGTATATTCCTTTTTTTATAGCTACTGCTCGATGTAACGCGTGAAAAAATAATCAGACTTTTAGTGGCAGGATAATGTTTCTCGCGAGGATCAATTCTTGAGACACTGGCGCTGAAACACTTAAACGAGTTGAAGCAGACGCTTATGGGTCGATACGATTCCATCGAAGGGAACCTCGATTCAGCAAGAATCGATGGGCCTTGATTCGTCCTCGGTATCGTAACGAAATCTTTCATTGAGAACTGGAGCAATTAAAAAATTTAAGCAGTTCTAGAATACGATTTACAATTAAGGAGTCTATTTACCATTTGAAGTATTTTAGCTTCCTAGTCACGCCACTGGCGATGGGTCGATTTTTAGGGTGGTTTTTTCGCGCCCCGTCGTTGCACGTCGCGTTCGGATCCTCTAAAGATACCAAAGCAATCTGCGACGAAGTCACGCCGCCACGTTCGAGTGTTTGGCGTTGGTCCAGTAGCGCATATTCGAAAAATTCCTCTGCATTCCTGCTCAGGAGAGAGATAGACAGAGAACCAGAAAAGGGGCGAGATAGAGAAGGATGGGGAGATATGGTCAAGTGGAAACATCCGCGAAGGAATCGTAATCGCGATCGTCTCCGTGGTACATTCCCTGGTTCCGAGGTCCTACGTGCCGCCTCATTCCCTTTTGTTTTTCGAACGTTTCCCATTCGTCCAGCGATATCATTGCTGCTGGATGATGATATTGGAACATTCTGTGACTAATGTGAATTTTCGTTTACATTTCTCGAAAAATGGAATCCAGGGAATTCAGTCCCTACGTTGCATATCCCTAGACTGCGGATGTTTATGCAAATTCATATTTTCGATCAAAAAAGAATCGAAAGTTAACCTTTGGAGGAGAAGGGGCGGTTAAATTTTGGATTCCTTGGAACAAAAATTTGTTACAATTATCGAACTGTACCACATATTTTCTTTTAACTCTCACTATTTTTTCAACTCTGTACCTTTCTCTCGATCACGCAGGTGTTTGACTCGATATTTCTAAGTCTTCCTAAACGGTAAAACCAAACAACAAACAAAGTTCCGTCTACGAAGTGCAGTTATATTAAATTCAGTCGATATTTTGAAATGTTTTTTACAAAATAATCGTTCAACGCTTCTAATCGGAGAAGTCCTGTTAGGTGAGTACCGATCTCGAGACGACGGTGCTAGCATTTAATCTTTATTTATTGTTAGAAAGAACGTCATTCAATCGACAATCTCTGATTTTTATTACACTTGGTATGTATAGAGTGCAGCGAAAAATATTAAACTTGCCAATGAGACGATCTCCGTTAGGCAAAGGCCAACGATTGTTCCCCAGAATACCTGTCGT
Source organism: Hylaeus volcanicus (assembly GCF_026283585.1). Classification (NCBI taxonomy): domain Eukaryota; kingdom Metazoa; phylum Arthropoda; class Insecta; order Hymenoptera; family Colletidae; genus Hylaeus; species Hylaeus volcanicus. The sequence continues at coordinate 9,713,495 of NC_071979.1, read as the reverse complement.
GCTAACGAAATCGGGGGCGCACCCAGTCCAAGGATAACAATCGAGGTCTGCCTTTGACCACAATTTTCCTCGAAAGCACTGTTCCTCGGCCTCCGTCGTTAATCACCAATGCTGAATCAGTGGACATGCTCTCGATGTCGTTTCATCTCGACGCAGAAGAGGATCTCACCATGAACGCCTGTGAAATCCGCTATAAATAAAGCTGGTTTGAGTACTATGCGAAAGATACTTCCGAAAATGTCTAAGAACTCGTGGTAGTAACAGTTCGAAAGAAACAAGGGTGAAACAATTCTTTCCGTTTGGAAGGAAAACGCACGTGGACAATTTTCTTGTTCCTTGAGGAAGTCGTTGGGTAAACGGGCGAGAACACCAGGCGATTAGGTGTCGCGGGCGGTGTTCAATGAGAACCGAACAAGATTTGGTGCATACCCAGCGTACGTGAAAAGATCCTCGGGCACGAGGACGGGGCGCCGAAGAGATCGTCCTCCACAACGACGATCACCACGACGGCGATGCTGCGCTCACCGGCGCGCGTCGTCCTCCAGGATTCTTCCGCCTCGACGTCCTCGACGCTGTCGGCGCCGCCGACGCCGGTCCACCACGGCGCCGCCGCCAGCGGCTCCACTGCCTCCTCGCGACTTTCCCTTCTCGACACCTGCCACAGGAAGATCAGGTTCTTCGGCGAGCTTGTCGCGTGAGTCCCTCGTCTAGTCACGTCTAGATCTCTATGTGTATGTATATGCGTCCAGAGGGCCCTCCAACGAAAGAACGCTGAGTTTGGTCAGGATGGTTTGGCCGTTCGAGTTCACTGCTACTGGCTCCACCACTGTGGTGCATTTTACTTCTATTGGCCAGCAAGGGAAGGTGGTTAACAACTAAGATAACTACGTTTTAGTGCCTTAGGGATCGTTGAGAAAGGGGTTGCATTCCCTTGCTGACAGAGAAAGAATAATCACGCTTTTGTGTCGCACTGTGCACAAGAGCACGTGGTTAAGCTGAATGGTGGGGAAATTGAGGGCGTGTCTAACAAAAGCCTCAGTAGTAGGGAGCAAACTTGAACGGCCAAATCGTTTAGCTTGAATATATTTCGGAAGAGCGTGGGGGGGAGTGCAATTTTTAATAAATATTGTTCCAGTGGATCGAAAGTACTGCCTTATTCCGAATCAAATACGAATAGTGTCTATTCATCGAACAACTTCCACTAATCTTGTTATACTTAAAGGAAAGAAGTATAACTGCAGTTTGCGTGTGCACTGTTGTTGCTATCGAACGAGGGAGATTGTAGGAAAGTAGACCTTGTTGGTATACCATTTAACTTTTTTTTTATCGTTCTTTTTTTATCTTCAATGGAAAAAGAAGCACGAGCTGAATCAATTACGTGACGCACTTTGAATAACAACTTACGCGTGCATAAAGGTATGTTCGCTTTTACCAGAGGTGGGCGAAATTCCCATCTAGACGAATTAAAAGGAAATGATAAACTAAAAATGAACTGTTTTTCTATTGTTACTATTACACTTCCTATTCTGTAACTTTGTTCAAATTTGTCATTATCGAGCAACAGAAATAACTCGAGCCTGGTTATCATTGTTGCGCTTGTATCGATTGGACTTGTTCAGAGATAACAGGCTCGTTTTTACCGTACAAGGAATAACACACGGCGTTCAAGGTACGATACCTAAGATTGCTCAAGGAAGTATTTCCCATTGAACGTCTACTGGAACCTTTTTTAGTGAAAAATTGCATTTCCTATCCGATAAACCACAACTCTTTCGTTTGCGGACGTCCTCTGTATGCAAGGTGTAAAATAGTAGATGTAACAGACTGGTCTCTGATATTATTGGAACTGATCGCATTTTGTTTGACACGAAGGGACCATGAGAAAACTGAAGCTACTTCGTACCAAATAAAATTCAACGAATCCTTTACTTTTGGAGATCACCTGCAACACTTGTTAATTTTGCACTCCGTGCGAAGAGTTGGCCGAAAATAACAGTGCAATCAGAAACGGGGTTGATTCTTCCACTAAGGCGAATTAAAATCATTTTTATTCGGAGAAAATTCATCTTTGTGGACCATACAGCGAAGTGTATCCAAATAATTTACAAAGATCCCCGAGAGAAAGTGAATTCTTCGGTGTGTTTATCTCTTTTAGAGTAACTGATTGTACTTGGAAATTGAAGAGTATAGTTTAAGAAGCGAATAGAAAAATGATTTCATCGTTTAGAGCAATTCGAATACGGTAAATCGCCTCGTTTCCAGTTGAACGATTTCCAGGCCAACCCTGTTACGCCTGTCTGTGTATGGCCGGCTGAAAATCGTTAATTATGTTTTTGCATGGCATAGTTCTCCGATCACGCACCGAGGAACGAAGCGTTTCTCGTTTTAGCGCTTCGCTGGTCGATCTTAGGTGTCTTTCTGTTTCCGTTTCGACGAAATCACGCGACCAAACGACCGTTTTCACGAGAACAGTCCGATTTGAGAACATTTTCCATGACATTTTCTTATTGTTCGTCGATGGAAATCGAGGGGAATCGACCTAAGAGTCGAAGAACCGATTGAATGTACATTGCGATTGGACCAACCGACGACTCTGAGAAAAATTGCTGGGGGAAACGAATTGGTAGATAAAAGGATCTATAGTATCGATTCGATACTCGTGGAATTGAATATTTAAGAGTACAGTTCAATATGCTACTGTTCATAAAAGTGAAGTTACTTGTTTTACAAGCTTCTATCATCGTGTGATGTTTAAGGTGATTGCTTTTAATAAAAAGAAACCATAAAAGTATCCAAGAAATAATGTCTGTTTTGGACGATACAATATAATTCACGGAATACAGGGTTACTCGCAGTTAATTAGACTAATTAGCCAACAATTATGCAAAGTCCTATCAAACCATCCACCAGATTCGAACATCTAATTATCCCCCGTCGAGGTTAATCATCGTTAATATTTAATTACTATTAAGTAGACCAGAGTAGACTTTAGCGATGGTCTGCGACGACCTGTCTCTAGCGACTGGATGTGTTTAGCGACTTAGTTAGCGACTTTCTGGCAAAAACTGGCAAAACGTTGAAGGGAACGATGAAAGAAAGGTGCGTCGCAGTTGTCGGATCGGGGTTTAATTAATTGGAAAGGCGAACGACGTCGAGAATTCGCGGGGAAGAACGAGTTGGGCCAGTTTTCTCCAAGCGTAGCTTCTTTCCAGCGGCATGAGCTTCGTAGAGGAAAGGTCTGATGCATTTGACAAGTGTAGACGTGGCTGAATTTTCTGCCTCCAGTTATCATTGCATGCGATTAGAGTTTTCACGAATGGCGGGAAACTGATTAGGCAGCTCTACACGATATATATCCCATCCCACGGAACCGGATCTTGGAACATTCGACGCACGTTCGATTTTCGATGCTTCCATATACATGGAAATTTTTCCCACACGCTGGGACTTCCACCTTTCGAGTACTTTTTTATTTTATTTATTATTCTACCTTGACAGAAACAGAACGAACAGTTCGGTGTACAAGATTGACAAGGTAGGATCGGTTACAGTCCCTGTAGAACATGACGGTACATCTCGTTTTACATGTAGACCTACAAACTTGTTGCAAGGTGTCTCAAAGGTAAGGAAGTTGAGAAATTCGTGGCAACTAACCAAGGTAACAATATTGCCTCGCGATTATTTTAATTCGAATCTAGAATAACTAGAATGACTTTTGAGGGATTTACAAACAAGTTCTTATATAAGAACGTGATATTGTTTTCCATTCGAGTTTATAAGATCCTTCTAGTAAGAAAATTGTCGATTATTCGTATAGTTTCATTTTGAAGGGTATACCTAAATATTTGCAGTGATCAAACCTGGTAATAGCGCTGGCCAATTCCAGATGTAGTCGATGCCTGGATGATTCGTGTTCCAGCTTTGTAATTGCGTCTGGTGAACAATGACTATGTTAATCCCGTCGCGTACAGAACATTTCGTCTTTAATCGACTGGCCTGCTAATCAGATTAACGAATTATCGGATTTGTACGAGCGGTCGAACGGTACCGAACGCTACCTGGCTCCATTCAATCCGCTTTTAATCTATCACCAAGTCTTCGATGGACATTTCCCTGTTCCCGATTCCGGCTCAGCGTTCCTAAGGACAAATGAGGCTTCTCCTCGGACGATAACTAATTGATTAAAGTTCCTTTATTCCCTTACATTTCGAACGAATCCTTACCAGACCGATGGCAGTTACTTTTTCACGCTCATCGTCGTTTCGTTTCGACTGAAATTACATCACCTAATCGATTGGCATATTAAAACATCCGACAGAAGTGGCCCAGCCATTCGATTAGAAAAAAAAGTATATTACAGGAACATTAATACTTGTCTTCGCAATTCTTATAATCACGATATTATGCTTCACTTGATAAATATTTACTTTAACAAATTTTCGAAGTAATTATTTATGAAACGAGTACTTAGCAAAGTATTGATATAATTATCGAAGTAAGTTCTCAGCAAAGCCTTGGTTTATCATCTTTCCGCAGTTAATTGGACGTCAAACGAGCAACGCATACGATGACGGCGGTGCAGTGTCATTGCAACGCGACAAACCGTGAATTTTAATTAAAATATGATTACTTTTTTTTTTTCGAACAAGAAACGACCGTGACGCGACGTTAATAAAATATGTCGCGTGTCGCAATTAAAAATGTGGCGCGCATTGCACGCGCCTTGTTACTAATAACTTGTTTATTAACGAGGATTTGCAATAAATTTTATTTTAATTGGCGTTGAAACTTGATCTTAAATCCACTGTGTAAGTATTCATCCGCTAAGCAAATTTCACTTCATGTAAAATATACGTTATATATATTTAGATAATATATTACAAAGTCTAAATTAGCGGACGTTCGTTAACTTTGCAATTTACCAGGCATTGCCTAAAATAATTTCGTTGGGCTATCCACCGTTATTTGGGATACTCTGAAAATCAGCGGTGGCTAGTTTCAGGGTGGATCCCAGTTGTATCGCGGCTTCTGTTTTAGTTAAACACGGATTAAGGGAATGTCGGATAGCGGGTCAGGGAACGTTACTTCGACTCAGTCTCGTCGAGACTTAATTAACTTATTCAGACCGCACGTGCTGTGGAATTATTTTTGGTCATGCTGTGTTGAATTTCAATCTCTTAAACGATGCTGACAATTTGTATATCTATTTTCCAAGCTATTTCAAATGCAATCGCATACAAGTTTCGATCGAAACTGGATTTAAAATTCTCATGGATACTAAGTGCCATCAGGTCGGCCAGAATTTAGTCAGCTTTCGGTTTATTATGACTTGACGCCAGTTATTCTCGGTTAAATTTAAGTTTAATTCTGCCTAAGGTAAATTAGGTCTGTACAGGCAGCGAGACAGTTCGCGAAACGCCACAATTTCAGCGGCTAGATGGAAACTTGCTAATTACAAGACACCCGAGCGGACAGGCGAAGAGGCGATGCACTTGTGTCGCGCCTCTTCTCCTCAAGTGCACCGAAACATTTTGGAACAAGCCTGCTCGGGACTCGCGATTACCTGAAAACCGTACGGGTTCGTTTTCCTGCTCTCCAGTTAGAGTTTGGTCCACTTGGAACACCCCTAAGTGTCCTCTGCCGTTTGGAATAATTTATTTACCATCCTGGTCTTAAAATTGTCGCCAAAAGCAATTCAAACTAGGATACCCTTTCGACTCATTTCTTTATTTTCATTCTGGTTCACTTGCAACATTTCTGAAGGTTTTTGGATACTCCTTTAACTCAGATCCTTATTTTTGTTGAATTCGATAACATTTAATAATAATCAAAACAAGCACTCTAGAAGTGCTTTAATTTGAATATAAACTGCACAATTGTACACTTGAGTCAAAATGAAAGGTGTTCTGTCAAATTGAGCCAAGACAAAGTGGTTCGTCGATGCTTTTAGATTTTATTTCCTAATTATGCCTAGCCGACAGGTGAAGGATAGAATCGACGCGAGCGCAGGAACATCCTAGCAACATATTGCTGGCAGTATTAGCGATACCAGGCTAATGAGCTTGAACGTGTTCCAAAACTTGCTGGGGAAGAGGAAATGCCTGGGAAAATCGCGTTTCGGACCGGCCTCTAAAGTGGAGTACATTTAGGGCAACGTAATATTGTCCTTCGTCCCGAAATGAGATTGCTTTTTCGAGTTACACGCTGGCTTGCAATTTGTTTTCCATTGGCCGACCGTAATGTGCCCTCGATGGGACCACCACGGCAACCATGAAGAAACAACTTCTATCCGTTCAATCTGACCTGCTCTTTATTCGTTGACAAGAATTTTATTCTTATCAGAAAATTTAAAAAGAATTAATCACGAAGAAAAGGATTCACGTGGCTATATTAAAGGAAAAATGATTAAACATGGACATAAAAAATTCCGTTTATGGTCACCATGTCTACTATTATGAACAAAAGACATTCACAGTTCGCGATGAATAACGTCGCGTGTCTCGTCGATAATTAGTCGTCGGATGCACCGAAATCAATGGAATGTAATTTCAAGCGAATCACGCGTTACGTTTCCCTGTAATCAAAGATATAGCGTGCGAAGTTCGTACAGTGCTGATTGCGTCTATCGCAAATTATGTGTCGCGACGAGGTTATTGATACTTGCGCGATAATTGACGTTTCCCAGAGTCACGCGAGTGTTGCAAGTCTAAAGTGTCGTTTCGATTACAACACGATTACTGATATAAAGGATTTCTTCGGTCGTTAGGAACCAATTGTTAAGGTTTCACTGTGGATAGAGGAAAATGGATCATGTACGACTCAGTAATGTAACGTAAAACATGACGAAACGAAACTTTTAGAACAATCTAATACATTCACACAACTTCGTACAATGAAACAGAGACAAATGCATCTACTAACGAGCTACTGCATTCGCAACATTCATGCTCGGTGCACCGGGCCATAGACGGTAAAGCCCCGCGATCTACGACTGACTGGATCATGCCTTATGACATCAACAACACCTACCTTTAACTTATAAAAACCAGTGCTATCGCGTCATGCATCGCCTACGTAACAAAAGAAACGATCCGTAATAATAACTTACAGAAGTCATTTATGTTTGTTTCGAACCGAGGATTCCCCTCGGCACAGAATCGGTGCAATGGAGTTTGAGAACTTGTCCGTTTCCATTGATTTCACTGGAGAACTTTTCTCAGCTTTGTCTCCCTAGTAATTAGTCGAATACGTGCCTTCTCTCTGTTCAATTGAGAACTTTCACGAGCTCCGTGGCGGATGCTCGTGAAATATAAACAAAACGTGACCTTCGAGGCAACGAGAAATCTAGTGGGCTCCGGGTTTCGTTATTGAGGCAGGCCAGGGTAACCCTGAGCGAGGAAGGAGAGCAAGGAAGATGTTTGCGCATTAACGTAATCGTGCACTATATCCCTCGCCAGGTGGCTCGTATTTCATGCAAACGCAACGCTTACTCGCGTTGACGTAATTTCTGTCTTCCTCGGAACTGCTTTAACTCCTCCATTTCCAATGTTGGAGGTCGCTTGGATTCTCGAGGAGGCGCTGGCGCGCAAGGTAGATGCGCAGAACTATTCGTCGTTGATTATTATACTCTATTGAGATGTTTCCAAAGACCTTCTTGCTCGAATGCTCGCATATTCGAATAATGGCGCATTCTACTAGTCATTTATTCACAGCACTCGTCCACACACTCACAAAAGTATCGAAATAATGTATCATTCGAATGGTCCAAGCCTTTTAAAAATGAATTTCTTTTAACAAACGCACCGAACATCTATGTAGATGCGTTGACCGCGTCACGCGGGCTTCCTCTGCTAAGCAACAATTCGCTTGATCGCTTGAACGAACCGGTAGAGCTCTCCCCCGCCTTTTAGGCGATCGCGACTAAACGAGCGATTTGAACGCTGTTCGTAGAAAAGCCCGACGAAAGGAGAAGGATGCGGGAACAACAGAGGATCCGAAACTGTACCTCGAGGAGGCGGCCCTCGAAAGGCAACTGCCCGAGCTGGACTTGAGGATGTTGGTCGATCTACCGCCAGGCTTGGACTATAACGAGTGGCTGGCCTCCCACACTCTCGCACTATTCGATCATATCAACCTCGTTTACGGGACGATATCCGAGTTCTGCACCATGACAGGCTGTCCCGACATGACTGGTCCTGGCTTAAGGTACTGCGCTTTTAAATTGATCGAAATTGCTAATGTAGCGTCCATCAAGTTGAGACGAAGTTTGTCCACCGAGTTGAGACTACGTTATCCCCGCCGTCTCCGCTAAGGGGAGGTAGGAATGAATTAAACTTCGGATCCCTCGTCCTCCGACTTGATACGGCGATGTTACTAACAATTGGTGTTTAACAGACGAGTAACTCGCTTTCTTATCGTTTCAGGACGTATTTGTGGTTCGACGAGAAAGGGAAGAAAACGCGAGTGGCAGCGCCACAGTATATAGATTATGTTATGACTTTTACACAACGCACCGTTAGCGATGAAACTATATTTCCTACGAAATATGGTGAGTTATCCGTCTCGTCGACTATTACCAGTTCACGATTATATTTACAAAATTCGAAACAAACATCGCGTGTGTAGCGTTGGTTCGCAAGAGAAACTTGGCAAGTGTGGGCGCCGTTTGGAGGTATAATCGCATTAATTGGTCGGTTTCCATATTGTTCCAGCAAATGAATTTCCTAGCTCGTTCGAATCGATAGTGCGTAAGATCCTGCGGCTACTGTACCACGTGGTGGCACACATTTACCACTGCCACTTCAGAGAGGTAGCACTCTTGGGGCTGCATGCCCACCTCAACTGTGTGTTTGCCCACCTCACGCTGCTTAATCAACGCTTCAACCTTATCGACCCCAAGGAGACGGAGATCTTAGGGGACTTAGAAGCTGCCCTCTTGGGTAAGCTTTGTCTGATGTACATCAATATTATTATATAATACCCCAACTCGGAATACGAGGATTCACGTTTGCTCGTATACTTAGTTTTTATACTCGTTCAATATATTATTTTTATATATGTTATCGTGACAGTGGATGGTATATAAATTTGTAGTAATGAAGATTACATTCACTATAACATACACTGTCAGTCCCACAAGTATCAAGAATACAAATACTTACGGGACTGAGTGTATATAATTCAATTTCTCTGCATGGATATGTATAATTTTTAATGTATATATTTTTATTATATCCAACCCATTTAAAAAATAAGGACTAATAACTGCGGTAATTACTTTTCGTTTTCTTCGGTGTAAGTATATACTTTACATTATTATTTTTCGCCATTTGTATTCGTATAGTTGGAAGAGTTATCATTATTCCTTAGTTGCTTTATCGAAGTATCCCATACGCAATGCGAAACGTCCCAACTAATTAAAACTATTGCTCGAGAATTCCCTGTTCTCATTATCGTTTTGATACATCATTAACAAAGAAACAAGAGACACGTATTTATTTATCTATCGTAATAGGATTACAGAGTCTCGGTGGAAACATAACATAGTAATACTGCTGATACCAGCCCGCTAATATCGCACGGTTGTATAAGTGGATAGGATGACGCACGGCTAGATAAGAGCTTAAGAACGTCCATATACTGTTGATGTTTTTGTTTCGTCATTTGAGCGTCAAGGCACTCCTGCGATAAAAGCGCGCCCATTAAAATTGTCGAACCCTGTTTTTACTTAACGTATTGAAAATAAGGTTCTTTAATACGTGTACGTGTATAGATAAACAACATTCAGTGGAACAATGTGGTACCATTAATCTTTATCGGAACCGACGCTGTATTTAAGTGTAGAGTATAACTTATCTTCCTGTATGATTGACGTAGCCTTCAGAGTAGTATTTCTTATCAAGTAATGCCAACTCGGTTATACAGGATGGTCCACTTAAAGTAGGTCACCTTAACATGGTCTGCCGGTTTGGTGCGATAAAAGAGGTCAATATGGCACCTCTCTTAAACCGGCAGGACCAAATCATCAGAACACATTTTACACTAAAATTAACACTGTCACGCACGAAGATACCACGACTCCAGCTGACATACGATATTAATTAAATTAAAACGTAGGTTTTAGCATATATTTATTTATTTATATTAAGTGTACAGGTGCTTCATTATAATTAACGACTGCGTCAGTACTTATTTGCTAAACATATTCTTCTAATTGCAGGTGACTCGACATCATCATCTGCGCCTTCACAAACCTTAGCCATCCAGGAAACTCCGACCACAACCACTTAGATCGCAATGCACAGCAAGCAAGAGGTTGCAGTTCCTGAGACTAGGTGACGATAGGCGTTTGTTTTTCTCCATTTTCTTTTCACTCTCCCTTGGTTTTTTCTTTCTTTCTTTTCCTTTTTAAATAGAGTACGTGAACAACCGAGTTTATAGATAAATGACTACACGCAGGTGGAGCGAAAGCGCAGTTCTGTAAAAACCAGTAGTACCTGTACATAGCGAAGTGTGAACAACTACAAGATGTAATTAGGTTCCTCCGTTTGTTGTTTGTGAGATTGTACATAATTTATTAAACAGTAAGATATACGAAAGAGACGAAGGATGATTATTGATTATTATTGACAAAGTTAGTTGCTATAAGAAGTAATTTGTTCTGTAAAAAAAAAAATGAAAAAAAAAATAATGAAACCACAATGAATGAAACGATAATAATATTGTAAAGTTAAAGTAATACCAAATATATACCTGGTGTTAAGGCATGTGTTATATTCGTTGAAACTCGTGTCGCTTAGGCTGTTCTATCATCTAGTTTGGTTGGCATCTTGGTATTCCTGAATTACCATTGAATCATCATCGCTTGCTTCTCAGAACCAAGATGAGGTCAGCGAAACGATCGCGAATCGTCTACTCATCTTTTCTATCACCTGTTACCTCGCAACGAAATATGTAGATACGAAATTAGAATAGCATCAACTCCTTCATACTCACCAGTCAACTTTGATCGACTTTTCTTTGCATGTGTTCGTTAAGTGCAAGGAACAGAAGGAGAACACCGTTTCACTTCTACAATTCTAATCGCCGCGCATACATTGGCGATCTCCCTTAGGAACAGACCCATCGCCTCAGCGATAGGCTCGCAGAGATCCCTCAAAGACGTCGCTATATTGTACAATAATATCAACACTGGTTGTATAAGAGCGTTGAAGACGATCGACAGACAGGGTTTTATAAAGTAGTCGGCGAGCATTTGCAAAACGCCCACGGTGAGTGGCCTAATTATGCTGTAGAGTACGAAGCGTATTAGTTGCAGGATGAACGCTGTCACGAAAGCGGTGCCTATGTGAATCGTTCCGAATATCTCAGCCCAGAAACGAGTCGCCGCCTGGTCAGTCTTCTCTGCGCATTTTTCAGTGGCTAATATCGGTGGTGAATCCGTCGTTCGATAGTAACTGTATAAAAAAAAAAAAAAATGGCGACAACACGATTTGGGTGTATCATATGCGTCGTCACACAGGCCTTAGATAAACGCACGCGTCACACAAAACAATAAAGTCACATTGTTTTTTTATTTACATAACTAATAAAAATTTGTTCATTCCTGTTTAGTGGTCCTTTATCACGAATAATGAATAACAACAATTGTGTGGTTATACCTACGCAGAGTTACCATGGTCGAAATAATAAATCTCGATTTTTTCCATTGTCCCCATTTCTTTATCTATATGTTTGTTTTCGATTCTTGGCGGTTTGGTCATTTTGGGGTCATCGGATTTTCTTTTGTTTGGTATACCTTCCGATATCTCACAGCACATATACGGCTGAATAATAATAATAACGAATAATATTAATCCGAAAGAAAGAAATCGTACTTCCACGTGAAAATTTATACCTCTGCATAGTGAGGACACTTTGTTTGCTTCAATTTTACTTTATATGTTGTGTCCTTCCTTTCCGAGCATCCTGTTTTCGGCCATTTCCATTTAAAGGGACACCAAAATGGTTTCGAATGCGACGGATCTTGAAATAAAAATGTCCAGTGTTTATATCGTAAAAGGATTTAAGTAGCCGCAGTTGTTACCTTTTCTATATTTCAGAGGTAAAGTGTAGGCACTGTAAGAAGACAAGAATTGGTAATTTAATAATTGCTACATGGAATAGAAATGAGATTGCATTACATCTCACGGGCATGGCATAAACATGGCATGGTGGATTGAATTTGCATTGAATGCTGGTCTATCGGTGGCTCTTTCTTAGGTGACTGCTGCACTGTATCTGCCATTCCATGCTGTTCCAGAGGTACACCACGGTTTACGGTTGAATGTATCTCGCGACATTTACATTCTTTAACTTAATATGCATAGTACTTAATTTACATTTTTTAAATTATTAAGTTTACACGATATTTTGACAGCTTAAGTTTCAGTAATCGTTAAATTCCTGGATTACGTACAATTATATTCTTTGAAAACATCAGTCTCCTTATTTATAGGTTCGGGAAAGCAATCTTTCGTATTAGTAACGATCGCAGAACTGTCCGATTGCAAGGACGTTATGTTAGAAGCTTCCGTTGTATCTGTATAAAGGCAATCCTCCGCAGAAACCATGATAAACTCATTTCTTGAAAACAAATTAAACAAGATTGAAATTAAAGTAACACGATATAATTCGAAACTAAACTGTCAAATTGACAGCAACAAGTATAGTTACGTACCTTCATATGTTTATAAATAAAACTGCTTTTACTTTTTACTATTGCTGCAATGAAATTTGGTGGAACATAAATGAATGACAAATAAACGATTTTTATTTTTCTGTTTATTTTATAACACATAGTCATTTTTACTTAATTTTTTAATTATTTACCAAAATTTCGTATGCCTTCGACATTTCGTTCTTCGGGACATTTTTAATCCTTAGAACGTTGTTAGAAGTAAAAGAGATTATTATTTACATTGATTCAATTGGAAGTAGAATGGTATAATTACCCTAATATGATTCAATACAATAGCTGTAAATTGATCTAACGCGACATAACGCTTCGGAAAAGCTTTATAATTCTCAAATTTGTAACAAGTCACAAAAATGTTTTACAACTATAATTACTTTCTTTTCAGAAACTTCAACTATCATCTAAATATCCGAGTGCTTGATTCTTGCTAAATCCTTTGTTTCCTTATATCTTCGCGACCTTAGTGGGTAATCAATTCTTGGTTTTCTTATACTCTTTAAAGCAAATCGTTTGCGGTATACAAATGAAATATTGAAAAATATCAATTATATAAAAGTTTCCTCTGTTCTGTATTTATCCACTTGTTGCGTATATGTTTCTCAAAATATTATAAATACAACTCGAATTTCTTTTTCTTTATTCGTTAATGGTTCATTTTCGATCGTTACGAAATCCTTTTTCTTTGTCACGTCTACAAAATGAGAAAGCTACTTATTATAAATAGTGGGGGGTGCATTCCATCGCTCGTATGACTTAAAAAAATCTAAATATCAAGTTACCTTAATATCCATCGGACTAGAACAAAATTCAAGTATAAATACTAAACAGTACACCACTCTTTCGAAAGAAGACAAAATATTTAACAAACGCATTTGTTCAACGAGTAGTCTAGTACAGTGTAATTATACTTAACTTATATTTCGTATTTATAATATTTATACACGTTTCTTGTAGGTAATTCTGACGTTGGAGTATTCGTTTTTTAATATCCATCTGACTCCATTATTAAACCTACGTGTACGTTTTGTACAAACACCACTTTGACATTCTGTACAGGCGTTTAAAATTGAAAACTCGTGTTTATTCAGTGACGGACAGAACTCGCAGAAGATCTAACTTGTCTCACAAGTTAAAAACAGCCTGAGAATGGCGAAATTATGTAGTACCATCGATAAAATGTGAAATATAATTGTTATATTCGGTTGTTACCGAAAAAGATAATTCTCAATTCCGATCAAGTGAATAATTACACGATGTACCGTTTTGTAGACACTACTGAAGACGTAATTGAGTTTTGAAACTTATTTGCAATAAGACCTTAAACATAAAATACACTCGTACTCTTGATCGATTCGTAATAATGCTTCTTGTAAATTCTTATAAGATAATAATCAGACATTTAGGCACCTATTTGAAATACGATGTTAAAAATATATGCGCTCCTTCCGCTCAAGTCTTCAGTGCTAATAATTAACAGCGTAATCGTAGACGGAAGTGTCTTTTAATAGACTTTCAGCTCAAATTAAATTTTTGACTTTCAATTATAAACTCAATTTTGAAGGAAAATCGCTTTGATTTAATCACTTCGCTAAGAAGTGAAATTGACGCGCAGCAGCTCGCAGCAGCATTAACAAGAGCCTTCAAGGAGCGTACATGCTTAACAACGTGTTAACATTAAAGATGAAAGAAGAAAAACTAACAATTATAGATCGAAGTACATTTTTGGAATGTAAAACAATGTTTGACTCACTTTAATTACTCGCTATACATCTATCGTTACTTTTGTAATTTATGGTACAAAAGATTCGAAAAATTTTCTGAATCTCTTTTTTTTAACTTCCTGTCTTTTCTTTAACGCTACATGCAATTAATACGATAGTTCCTCGAAAATTTTACGATATTATTAAAGTGCGACATCCATTGAAACAGACATTGTAAACAATTTATATACACTATATGCTGTAAATATTTTATATTGCTATTATTAAAATGTTTTTTGTTTACGCAATGTAATAATGAATTAGATATAACAATTAACGTTAATCAAATCTTATAAGGGTAGAGTGTTAAGTTGTACGTGTCACGTGAATGTCTTTCGAGGTGTACAAGCATGGCACTTAAGTCAGGTAAACTTACTCGTAAGTACGAAAAAACGTATTACATAGCCAACAGTATTATGCAATATAATTTTTCATCATAACCGTATAATGCAGCGTTTGATTTTTATTCTTCCATCAATGATCACGTGTCCTTAGACATATATACGTCAATACTTTTTATTGACAATTTTCTCGACGTTTCGTTTACATTTCGTGTTCCTGTGTTTTTTTTTATATTTTATTAAATATGATAATCTTGTAACGCGTTAGCAAAAACTGTTACAATATTGCTGTTCATATGTTTCTGTTGTGTATTTTCTATAGCTCTTAAAAGTTACAAAGTACAAATAATTGTAATAAATAATACCGATAAAAATACATTATACAACGATCTCGCAGAACTGACTGTCATGGCTCTTTCTTACAAAGTTATTATTATTTCTCGATACGATTAAAATTGTACTTTTCGCGTGTAAATTATTTATAAGTCGAACCTGTCGGATTTTAGTTTAGAATAAAGTGTTCAAAAACTTTAAAAAAAAAAAAAAGAAAAAGAAGAAAAGACTTGCCATCAAGCTGTAACGTATTCATATTTAATGATTACGTTATGATTACATAAAAATTTATGTATTTACAATGTAATATAATGGAAACTATATTTCATTGATTGTGTTAACGTTTAGTTTGTATCGAGTAAGTTTGTATCTTTGAATGCACAGGTAAAAAGAAAAGGGATACTTTAAAATGTTTCGTAAAAATGAAATCCAAGTACTTGTGCAACTTGTTCTACCGTTCGATGCTTGAAAGATACAATACGCAAAATGGTGGGGGATATGCATACTTACGTCGTAGAACAGTCTTTATAATAGATGAATTTTAAAATTCGTTAATCACTGACTGTAGGAAATTACTTACAATATTACCTGCAATTTAAATCTGTATATGCAAAATCACTACTCTTCCAGAAAAGTCACTTCCAAATCTCATTAGTAACTCTTTGGTAGTCCGGAAGTGCTTCAGGCATAAATGATATGACACCACTGTTAGCTTCTGACGGCTGATTACGCGTCTTTCATGCTAGTTCTTCGACCATTAAGAAAAATCCTATATATATTGGAAGTTGTCTTTTGTAGCGAGTAAGGGCAACTTCTCGATGCTTTGTTTATGGTCGAAACTGTGTAACCAGTCTGAGCTGGGTTTTGCCTTCACTCCACAGAAGCTCACATTGCAAAAATCGGCTATATTCTGAAGGGCACCGCGATGGAAGGGGTTCCCTTGCTTGAAATGTGCGTAGCGTCCAGCATTCATGCGTTCATTTGTTGTCATGCCGAGAACCATGATCTAATAAAACAAAACAATTATGAACATACATATATGAACAAATTCGGGTAATAATGCAAATGACCGAAAATTTCGAATAACCTTACCTGATAACACTGACATGCGAGTAGCATACCAACCCAAAAGAAATGCAGAGATGTGTTCGCCGTGATCCACATTACCCAAGCGTCGCAAGTAGCTGCAGCGACCAGATAATTGTCAGCGGTGTGCCCATTTGTTAAGTTTGTCCAACATTCAAACTGCCAATACTGTACACTAGCGGATAAAATAACAATACAGAGCCCTAACAACGACACTAAAAATACCAGAAAGTACTTGTGGTTATGCGCACCTGAAATCAGTTTCCAAGAATGGAAGAACGTTAAAATTTACGTTAGTTACGTTGGATTGTTTAGCCCAGTAGTTCTCAAACTGCAGTTCAAAAACTCTTAATTTGAGAAATACTGGCCTAGAGTTACTGCTTCTTTAGACACATTACACATTACACACATTACAAAAGTAAAGAAGCCAATCTTTCAACAATTTTGTTTTCCGTTGACTCACCGATGCAATTATTGACCCAAGGACAGTGATGATCGAATCGCGCTACGCAGCGGTCGCACGTAGAACAGTGTTTGGACCTCAAAGGTCTTCTGACCAAGCAACTGCTGCAAAATGATTGCGGCTCGAAGCCTCCGGATTCTGCTAATTCTATAATCGTCTGAAAAATAAAGAACTCAATGAACATGTTTTATATAGAGAAAATACAATCGTTTCTTTGAATCTTACATTCAACTTGTCCTCGTGCGTAGCTGTAATTACACCTGGATCGCCCCTCCAGGATTGTAAGAAACATATCCACAATGGTACCGATCCTCCTACCAGTAATAACCACAAATACCATGCAGCGTGTAAGCCTAACCAGAATATCCATGTAACATATATCCACATCTGTAACAAATAAAAAATAATATACGAATAATAGTTATAGGACTTGCTTGATCTCTCAGAATAAATGATAGTTGTATTCGTTAGTAAAACGCGGATAAATATCAATATGGAGTACGAGGAATCTTAATCTAAAATACGATAAGAAAAATGAACAATATTGGCTTTCAATAAAGGGAATGAACATCAATCAAGATACATAGTGTCAGGAATATTTGTAGTTGTTGATAATATCATTGTGTGAATTTGTCGTGCGTGTTATCCGAAAAAGATGTTTCGCGATAAGACGGTTTTCTTATCTACCTAAGATATACATATAAAATTCGATCCCTGGTATACTTGAATATACAGTAACACATCCATCATGAATCCATGCGATACATTACATCGAAAAATGTCCAAGCACTCACCTTCGTAGCCAGATAAATTGACATCGGTAAAATATGACACAATCGTTCGTCAAACACGAAATGATTTGTTAAATACAATGCCATATAAAGTATAATAAAGGCACCAATTTTTTCTAGATATTCCAATCCGCTATGGAAAATCATTCCGATTGCATAAAAAACTATAAATGGCGTACTGACCATACAGTACCAACGCATTCTCTGAAAGGAAAGAAATACAGATTAGAGGACAAGATCGTCGTAAGGAATTAAACGACGAATCTACATACTTTATCTCTACACCACGTTCTTGATCTGCCCTGTTTTTCTTTGATTTCCTGATTGATTTTGTGTCCCAACCAGGCGGCTCCAATGTGACGACCTAACAAGGTCATCGCTGTCTCGTCTCGCATATTCGGCACATCTAGCGATGCGCCGTGGTTAACTAACGTGAATATTGCTGTACTGTTTTCAGCAATAATAGCCCAATGCAAAGCTGTGTTGCCGTGTAAATTATCCGCGAGCGAATGGGACGCTCCCAAGGTCAGCAACAAGCGTGTTGGATCTAAACTGTAAAGAACAAAATTTTTAGATATATAATTAATATAATCGCTTGTCAAATGATCCTATTACTTTCTTGTATGTACCTATTAACTTTATAGGCACTCCACATGAGAGGTGTCATGGCAGTTCTGTCTGGCATATTTGGATTTACTCCTTTCGCGACTAAGTAAGCAACAATAGAGGTATGACCAAATTGTGCTGCTAAATGAATACAAGAGAATCCCTCTGAATCTCTGAGAGTTGGATCTGCACCCGCTCTCATCAATAACACAACTGTAGCCAAGTGGCCTTGTCTGGAAATAAATGATATTTATTTTATCATAATGCTTACATTTAAGAAGTTAAAACCTATCATTATAATGTAAAATTAACCTTGTAGCCCAATGTAATGGTGTAGAAGCAAGTTCTCCACCAATTGCATCTACAACAGCTCCCTTTGCTATAAGATATTTCACAATATCCTTTCTATTGTTTATTGCAGCCCAATGTAATAGTGTTACAGTTTCTGAATCTGGTTGATTTACATCAGCACCAGCTTCCACTAATTCTGTGACACGATCCAATGCCCCAAACTAGAAAAAATACATTTCTTGAAGAACAGAACATATCAAGCCATGATAAGTGATGGTAAACATTCACTTACCTGTGTTGCTCTAACAATGTCAAATGAACTACAATCCTGCACTGGAGGTCTAGCAGGTTCCTGATGATGAGTACTTGGATCATCAGGCTCCACGCTGGCTTCACTTTGGCAGGCAGTTTGCATTTTTAACGCATACATGTTGAATTTGTTGATATCAACTTATGTACTAAGTCATAGATACCATGAAAGGTAATGTGTGCAGTAACAAATGGTTTAAACTGCTTAGTATAAGTGGAATATTACTGAAACAAATGAAATTATCTATTTTGGTTCTAGAAAAGTATTAGTTGAAGATAAATAAAAAATGATCTGAATTGAAATGTTGACTCGTAAAGATTCAGTAAACAAAAATAGAGATGTTTAGGAATAAAGTGCAAGGATTTACTAAAGGAAGCATTACCATAAACGTAAAAACTAACTTCAGAAGCAAAAGACAATAAGTAGTTTTTAGTGTAAGGAAAATGTGGACAAATGTGTTGAGGTGTAATCAATATTTATTTACGCGTGTCGTGAAATACACGAATAAAAATAATTCCATTACGACCACGCGACAAATACGATCGCGAAGAGATAAAATAATATTTCAGCTAACATCAGTGTCTATTCTAAAGTTGCAATGTTCGCGAGTACAAAATACCGTCGCAACGACAAATCATCGATATTATTCTCGTGAATGTTCTCCATCCGGCGGTTAATATCGCTCGATTTGGCCGACGGCAATCAATCCGTCGTTTGTATTCACCAAGTACTACGCGTAGTAAATACGATGTGTACTATGAAAGGTACATCGAGGCATACTGTAAATCGATTCGATATTCGAGTCAGGGACTAACGATAAACGTCGCAGTGCACGATTCTTTCATTCTTGTGAAATTCTCAGTCATACTGGATTCTACAGAAGCTTTGTTTTGCCGTCGGTGTAATTACAGGTACAGAGTACAACATACAATTCCTTTTTCTCTATGGAAAAAGCGACTGGTAATTGTCAAGATCACAGATTATTCATTAAACACGACGGATTGCATTTCGTCTAACAAAGCGACGGAACGATTAGCTTGCAGGTAAAGGGAGCATCTCAAAGCGGCGGAACGATTAGCTTGCAGGTAAAGGAGGCATCTCAAAGCGACGGAACGATTAGCTTGTAAGTAAAAGAGATGTCTCGAAGCAACGGAACGTTTAGCTTACAGGTAAAGGAGGCACAGTGTACAATTATCTTGTGATCGTATCAGTACGAGCAAGTTGACAATGTCGTGTCTTACCTGGCAAGCAATGACAGCGATGATAATACTCGTACATAGTACGCGTGCTACCCTCCAATACGTCGTAAGGGGTTAGATTTAAAGGATAAACAGTCGACGGGGGTGGGGCGCCGGTACATTGTATAGAATCCGGACAACGGTCGACCTTTTCCCTGGCTATAGAAAAACACCCCTCTTGAGACTGTTCTTTTCTCGACGATCCAGGATAACACGTTCCTCTTTTATTTGTAGCACGGTTTCATCGCTGTCTAACGCGTAGCCTTCGTGGCGTGAAATAGAAACACGCGCCACTTATCGCACTGATACACGATGTATTGTTCGCATCAACATGTACATTCTACTTTCTCAAGTTTCGCGACGGACTTCTTATTGACCAAACGGCTTCGCAAGCCGCCCGATCGGTAGCCGATACTCATCGAACGAACCTGATATGACGACTGTGGCGACTTGTGGTGACAAATTCTATACCAGTCACCAGAGGGCTACTTGGAACACAACTCACTAAACTAGTATAAGTAACTAAGTTAATCAATAAGTGCCTTATCTAATTGTTGTATGTACAAGTGTAACAACTGTTAACTCTGGTGTATGATTTGAGCCTAGCATTTTAATAAAACAAATAAAAACATATTGCTCAGTGCTTTAGCTTAGTGGCGCCATCGGTGGTGAAACGTCGAAGTTTGTTGTGAAAATAGTTCTCTCCGTATCCACCAGATGGCGCGTGGTTTAGTTTTAGTGGCGCCATCTATGGGAAAACGCTCAAGTTTGTAGTCAAATTAATTCCCACCATTTCTGTAAGATGTCGCTACTAACTAAAAAATCACTAAATATTCCCGTGTTAAATTTCTATTCATACAAAACGATAAATTGAGGTATGTATTGTAGTATTATAAAGCAAACAATTGCATTAATTACGAATTTATGAAAAATAGAGAATAATATATTAAAATATATTGTGGCGTCATCTTATAGAAACTTTGGAAACTATTTTGACAACAAACTTGGCCGTTTTCACACCGATGCCGCCATTAAATCTAAACCACGCGCCATCTGGCGAGTATAGAGAGAATTACTTTCACTACAAACTTAGCCGTTTTCCCACCGACGGCGCCACTAAAAAAAATAAATAAAACTATAGTAATAAGTGTCGCCCAACAACAAAGCTGTGCAGGAAAGGCTTAAATAATAGAAACGACACTTAAATAATTCATTGACAAGTTGCTGTTTGAAAAATTTGAATTTTCTCATTCGTAATTTTCTAACCAATCATGAGATTCCAAATATTGTTTTGGGTTGATGAATCTAGTAAAGTTGATGTTCATGGATAGAGGCAGCAGGCTTAGTTGTTCCCCTACTCACTACGTTTTCCCGCGGATTTTGTTACGATTCCGATCCGGTAGTAATGTGTTCTCGGTGTATTATTTCTTTAAAAGTACACTGAAGTGCATTAAATTAATATCTTTATGTAACACTTTAATTTTGGAATTTGTACGGGGTAAATGTTCATACGTTGACCCTAGTTTTCATGTCTTTCGCGTTTACCTAATAAAGTATTACTTAGGTTATAGTAATGTGCCATTGACAGATTGCTCTTTAATTTTGTTACTCGTGGAAATGCTATAAAATAAGGGGCATATTCGAGAGTATCGCGGTAAGATAAATACAAAATACAATTTTTTACATTTTCATTCTTCTATTGTTTACACAATGGAGTTGGAGGTTATCTTATATTTATCCGTTATAAGGACACCTGAGATGAAAATGATGGACATTAATGAGCAAGATGACTGCTACATCGATGGAGTTACTCCTACCAAAAAAAAGAAGATGAAACAAGGTAAGGAGATGAACAGTCGTAGACAAGACAATTTCTTTGATTGAGTTTTAAGACTCGACCATTCTTGTAATCCTTGATATATATTAGTTTGAAATATTTGAAATGTTTCAGCTCAACTGCCATTTCAAATGCAAAGTCCCAAACAGTCACAAAACAGTGTGCAAAGTAAAAAAAGAAAATTAACATCGCCATCTGTGAATTGCCCAAATCCAAAAGCAATAAAAATTTCAAAAATGAATAAGAATCATGATATTGTAAATAAATTAAAAGATGATGCTAATAATTCACTGGAGGAGAGCAACAAATCAAAGGAGGTGGTAGATGATATAGAAATAGTGGATGTGAAAGAGAATAAAATATCCAATAAAGTGGAAAGTACAAGCAAGAATAGGACTCCAAAACGATCCTCAACAGGACAAAAGAGATCAGAGACAATGGATAAAGTCAAGTCAAGTCCATTATCACAGTTCCTAAAAAAAACTGACAAAGATGAGGAGAATTTGAAAGGAAATCAACAGAATTTTATACAAAACCAAGAGGATGAATCTATTGTTAAGAGGAAAAAAGCTGAACATTTGGTTACAAATAGTTCTTCGAGTTGTCAGAACAATGAACAAAATACAGAACAAAGAACAAAAACCAGTAGCCCAAAACCTTACAAAAATCTTAAAGTGAAACTCCCTTCTGAATCTGATGTCACTATCTCTTTGGACAACAAAGGCAAAGAACAACAAATAAAATCAATTAATAATGTAAAAAAGAGTAAAAAAATTGGTAGTCCGAAAATTCTTGAGGCTCTTAAACTTGAAAAGGTGAAACATTCTGATTCCGATATGTCTTCAGATAATGAAGACAAAGACGAACAAACAAAATCAACCGAAAATACGAAAAAGAGTACAAAACCTAGTTTTCAAGAAAATAAGATTCTGAAACTGGAATTGACGAAACTTCCCTCTCCTCGTACCGATTCCGATATTGTCATCCTGTCTTCTGACAAAGAAGACAAAGAGGAACATACGAAATCAAAGGAAAATACAAAGCAAAGTATAGAAGTACGTAGTCCAACTATTCTCAAGACTCCTAAAGTTGACAAGGTGAAACAGAAGAGAGTAACACCGAAACAACAAGAAAAGAAATTACTGAGCGCTCAGAAGAAGGCAGAAAGAGAGCAACAAAAGCTGGTAAATTGCAACATTTTTATATAAGTAATAAATTTGTTTTTTTATATATATATAATGTTTTACTTGTCCAGGAAAAAGAAAAAAGACTGGAAGAGGAACGACAGAATCGACAGAAAGAAAAGGAAGAGAGACGCCGCGAGAAGGAGGAGAAAGAGAAAGCGGAGAAAGAGCAAAAATTGATGGAACGGAAAATGAAAGACCTGAAGAAACAAATGGAAATGGAGTACGGATATTTACGATCGTAGCGATTTAAGTGGCTTTTGCGAATTTTCATCGATTTCTGAGATAACATGAATTCGTTTACAGACAGAAGCAGAAAGAGAAGCAAGCGAAGGAGGAGGAGCGTAAAAAGCGAGAGGACGAGAAGAAGAAGAAGGAGGAAGAAAAAATGGAGGCTGAACGTAAGAAGCAGAAGGCAGCTTCGAATTTCACCAGTTTCTTTGTTGCTAAAAAACAGGAGAAATCCGTTGAAGAGGAAAGCGCTACCGAAGGCAAAAACTTTATGCCTTTCGAAGTAAAAGCGGACATGAAATTGGCTCCAGTCTGTAGAAGAACGTTAAGCGAGCAGGAGAAGCTGTCACTGGATGAACAATGCAACAAAGAAAATATACAAATGTCAGACTTGTATCTTAATGAGGTTAAAAATAAAAAAGTTATCCCGCGCAAATCACCGAAAACATGGCCGTTCGAAGCAAAGGATGACGAAGTAATTTTGTTAGGTAAACATCGCATTTTCTTCCGCAAACTTTTGGTTCCAAATACTGTATTATAATCGTATTTCATTTGTCTATAGACGATGAAAATGATGGCAACTCGAACATCGTGAAGCAAAACATCGTCATCGAGAAACAACGGACCAAATTACTTCAGTTCTCAGAAAACAGGCGTCCGCCATATTGGGGCACGTGGCGAAAGCGAAGCTGCAGTATTAACCCTCGAAAACCATTCTCGAGGGATACGGTGAGTACAGAAATAATTATAACAGAATAGATTTCTCGGAATGGTAGTATGTTGGTATGAGTACACCTGACAGCAAAGTTTGCCGCCTTTTATATGGTGTAATTGAAGAAGACAAGGCATTTCGACAACATTTATTGTTACTTCTTAATATTTATTCAATTTGGTGCGATAGCTCGAACCATTTTAAAGTTAGACTACAGCGGTAGTCGGACTTAATCCCTTTTATCGGTTTCTCTCAACGCTTCTTTATTTCGCTGTATCAAAGTGGACGTTGGTAATTCTCGATTAAGTACATCATGGAAACCACAGAGAAAATTCCTTCAACGTTTATTCGTCCGGTGGTGTCTGTCAAGCTTTACTTAAGGACAATTTATTAAATCTCCGTTGGCAAAATGTTCTTCCCGCCGCGCAGTCCTCTGCCACCGTGGAACAGTGGATACGCGTTTTTTCTGTGCACCTTGCGATGCTTGGCTAGGTGGTCGCTGCGCGCGAATCTCTTGGAACACATCTCGCAAGGATATGGTTTAACGCCTGAATGCGAACGCCTGTGCCTCGCCAACTCGTCGGACCGACTGAAGCGCCAACCGCAGCCGGACCATGTGCAGGCGAACGGTTTCTCCCCGGTGTGACGACGAAGATGGGCCTTCAAGTGAGATGCCTTCGCGTATACCTGAACAGAAGAGAAGAAGAGTGCGATTAACGTCTATAGGAAGGATAATTCGCCGTGCGGATTACTGGAGCGTTCATTTGTGGAGCAATTTGCCAAGTGAAATTCTATTCGAATGTTGAGTGGTTTGAAATGTACCTTCACGCATCCTTGGTAAGTGCAAGGGAAGCATCGGTCCTCCGCCGCATTGGCCAGACTGCGGTTAGTGTAGTCGTGTGTTGCTAGTGCTGCGGTAGCTGCTGATGAGATGAGGTTCTCCTCTAATTGATTGTTATTGTAGTCTGTAATAGACAGACGTTGGAAGTTAGAGGATGGGAATTACTTAAATGACAAGAGAAGATAAAGGATCGGAAAGTTAATTATGGTTTGCATTGACAGCGAACTGAAGCAGCCTTTCATCCTAAATCAATGTTTACGGATTCAGTGGTCCCTCTGTTGTTGATTCTCGAGCTCGATTTTAGTCTAAACGTTCTTCCCCCCGCCATATTTCAATAATGCTTCAAACTTACCTATTCCACTCGTTTCTAAAGTATCCTCGAGTGCTCTCAAATCGATCCCAAGCACCCATAATGGTTCCTCCCGTTGAAACGTTTGTTGAGGGTTTGGTAGAGGCAAGTGTAGAAAACCCTCGCAACCCGCTGTGCACAACGGTGTCCTCTCTGGTAGCCCAGAGTTCCAACTTTTATCTAGGCACCATTCCAACTCCGAGTCTAGTTCGCTTAGTTCGCTCAGACACCCTGCATATAACAATAATCAAGAAGTGATTTCAATAGATATTTGAATAGTCTTTAACATGCCAATTGAACCTTCTTCTAGACTATGCAGCGAGCTAAGAAACATTGAGAACCTCCGAATTAAATTACGACGTACCTGAGGACGTGGAGGTGTTGGACCACTCGTTCCATGGTGTCTTCGTAGGGCAAGTCAGGTCCGTGTAACACTCGATAGAGTTGGTGACGTTGGTCACGTGTCTGTCGATAGTCTCTGAGTCGTCGCTGCACGGCGTCGTTCTGCAAGACGACGCCTCGAAGTCGCTGGGCAAGCATGTGACGGAGTTGGAGGAGAATAGTTGCCTCTCGATACCTGTGTCGGTGGTCAGGCCCAACGCGGAGAACAATAACTCGTCCGTCATCTGAATCGAAAAAAAAGTAAATGTTTGAACGACGGAATGACGCTCGAGACTGTTTATTGTTGCGGGAGCACCGCGACGCTTGGCCTGGATTAATCGCACGGTTGCCCGGCGATATCGACAATAAGTCATGCAATGCGAACGGTCTATATCTGTCGATTAAAATTCAATTCTATTTCGAGATATCGGAGTCCAAAGAAAGAGGGAAATGTATGGAATGGCCGAGATGAACGATCTCCTTTTCGTTTATTTCTGTCGCGATAGCTGTTCGAACGTTTATGGTGGATTGCGCTGGTCAGATACGATAGATACCAACGGTAATAGTCGCTATTGCAGGATGTAACAATCTCTGCTAACGTCGTTTCAGTACGAACATGCCAACGACTCAGAAAATTTCGTCAAGTCAAAGTCAAGTTTGCGATCAAGTTCTCTAGCGAGACAAGTATTGCCATTTCTCACGTATCACGTGGATATTCAATTTGGATCATATTAATTTGGCACAATGACTTAAGGTTCCTCGATGCGAGTCGCGTCTAGTAATGTCTGGACGTCAAACTGTTCCGTCAGCGACGCAGTTTCATCAGTCGGATGGAACACTGATATTGTGTATCAGTGGCGAAACATTGCTGTCCAGATACTATTGGACGCTGCTTCCACCCGGAAGCCTCGGGACGTATTAATACTGATTGCGTCTGAACGCATCGAGCCTTCAATTATGACATACAATCTCGCTGTTATTTGTAGAAATCAATTCTATGCGAATATTTTGTTTATAACAAAATCTAATTTTGTTAATCTTAGAGCAGACGCTTGACGCAATTTCATTTAATTTAATTAATTTCTTTAATTATGCAATGGACGATGTGTAATGTTTGGAAAGTCTACGTATCACGAAGACAACGTCGTTTTGTACTCACGTCGAACATCGCAGCTTCTTCTATCATTTTACCCTCGATTCGGAACTTGAAATCGTTTCTTCGCTAAATCAACGCTGCAGTTTAGTTCTTTGTATCTGTTTCTATTAATTCCTCGCATACAGTTGTTTTACCATCAATCACTGTCTCGATTTTCTTTGCGCATTATCACTTCCGATTTCCACTGTTACAAGGTTCCCGACGTTACGCGACGAACAAGTTGCAAATCAACTCGCGCCTCTTTTTCCTCAATCAACTCTACTCTCGAAATAGTCTTTTATATCTGTTTCATAAGATCAATCAGTCGGTGGCTAACAAACTTCTCTTCTGTTTGCTTGTAGAGATTTTCACGCTATTTGTTTCTCGCCGTTTATCGGATCACAAACGTTCTTCGATATGGGATGAAAACAATCCTCTGATGGGACTGTTATTCGAATAACTCGATCTCAATTTCTATCGATCTTGAAATATAGCCTACAAGGTTTGGGTTTAATGATGATTGGTACGGTAGCGTTCGTTTGCCGAAAGAGGTCTGAGTCAAAGTCTTCTTGTACTGTAACGACGCTTGACTTCCTGTTTGGATATGCAATAGTCCCAGGAAGATCACATCACAGTGTCGAATACAAGAGCGGTCACTTTGAGAATGATCGCTCGAATAGTGTCCACTCGCTGTGGAGGATAAGGCAAGCAGCTAACTCGTTAAATACTGATCAGTGTCTGCAAAGTATCGGCTATTTATCACTAAAAATCTTCTTGAACCCAACACCAAGCTTCTGTTCTCTTCGCTCCATAAATATATATATTGTGGTATCTGATAGCGATAGTGTCCACTTCTAAACCAGGACCTATCAGCTTCGCAGGTCCAACAAACGACTATGATCACTCTGAACCGATAAACAAGGATCTAATAATCTAGAGTTGATTCTAATAATTTACTCCTCCGAAGACGATCAAGACGAACACCGTCCACTCCTGAGGAGGACCTATCGATTGTCCGTGAGCCAAAGGCTTGTTCCAGCGTGCAAGGAGTCGCGCTGACGGTTGCACCCTCTTGGACCGGTAGTTTCGCGGCCGAGTGACGCGTGTAGACTGCGTTCGTGGATCCAGAAGACGCGGACGAGTCGTATGACAGGGCACACGGTTCGAGAGATAATCGGAGGCTGTGCCACCCGGCGCCGTCACCGTGGCTCTCCCCAGGGATCGAGGCAGCCGATCCCAGAACACCGTCAGACGCGCCAGCGAATCGGCTTCCTGGCTAATTGGTCGGTTAAACTCGCTTATTTACGATACCACCTACTACCCCGTCCGATAATCGGCGCCTCTCTCGCGAGATTTCTGCGAGACAGACCCGCGGGAGAGGTTTCCCGACGAGGACGAGCGATCCTCGCTGATGACCGAACGATTGCCCGAGCGTGGACCGCACGTGGCCTCTCGACGCTTATCTGGACGACGGCGACGATGTTGATTCGTTTTTTTCCACCGTCACTCTGCACGCTTTGCAAGAAATTCGCACACCATGGTCCCAAAGGCCTGCGCTATTTTTTTCCACTTTTTATTGGGGGACTCGCTTCGCTCGCGTTCGTCAAATATTTTTACCCACTTGCTGAGGCGTTGCTAAATTTCCATACAAGGTCCTCTAGTCGTCGTTGAAGCGCGGAATAATTATTTAGGACCATCTTTCTTGATTATACAGGTTGTTTGCGTCATGTATATCTCCGTTTCGTACACTTCCAAACGAATGTATCAATGAAACGTCTATATAATGCAGTGGCTTTGACCTAGAGCGACAAGAAGAACATAGCGGCGATAAAGTGGCCGAAGTCACTGCCACTAGGCTCTTGAATCGCTTGTAATACGTTTATCCGTATCGAGGGAGGCTGACCTTAGATACAATTATATATATTTTGCATTGATTCAAGAGTCAAGAGCACGCTGCAACGCGAGAGGTGCAGCGTAACGTCCTGCGTAATAACCTTTCGTTACGATGCTCGCTCCTTTCGGTCGTGTTCGGTCATGTACGTGTACGTTTGTTTACGCGCTTTCGCGACGAAATACTCGTTTACAGATGAGTGGAAAAGTAGACTGACAATTATTATCAAAGTTCGTGTAGTTTTAAGACCTTTAATACAGAGGAAAGGTGAGATGAATTAAAGTGGTGGAGGATATCAAAATGTGATTTTTTACAAAGGGAGGGTAGGGAATTTATTAAAATAATAGTTTTGTTCTTGAATGGACATTTTCTAAATCATCAATTCTCTGCTATAAAAAGTTAAGGGATGCTCTGCGTAGACGGTGCTAATGGTTATCACGCGTTATGAAAAACAGACCACCGTACGTCGACATCGATCTATCGTTTGTCTGTTATCTGTTCGATTGTCCGCGAGAGGGTTGCGTATCTTTTAACGTAAACGCTTCGAGATCCGTTACACTCGCTCACGACGAACGCGATTCGAGAAAATCAAGCTGGACGCGCCAGGGAATTCCTATATTATTCAAATAAAACCTTAAAATAAAATAAAACATGAATGAACAAGAAACGCGTATCGTCGATTTTACATTCTCCGCCATTTTGTTTTTTCTAAATAACTTTGACCGACGATGGTAACATGCATTCCACGAAATTTATACGCTCGCAGATAGCAACCACGATTATCTAATGACGCGTTTGGACAACTCTCGTCGTCGTAGAACGATTAAACCGTGCCCCGGTCGTTTAATCGTGGTGTCTAAAATTTACTTGACCGTTCGCGAAGATTGACCCTATCTACCCTCCAGGGATATTTATTAATTGCACTCGGTTGCGTCACCTCGCTTCGATAAAAGAGTTTCGCGATTTAATGTGCTCGTTTGCAATCGTTGCGAGTTCCAATAACCAGTATCGGTTTCTTCGATACCGAGATATCGCGAAATACCCGCAATATACCTTGCTTTTTTAAAAATGTAATTTTGCATAAACGATTCTCTCCATTTCTCACGTCCCAGGCGATAAGGCGTAATTCATAATTTAGAATGTCCTCCCTTGAAGGATTAAAATCGACGTTGTATTACCTACGTACCTTAAATAAACGAATAAGCTTCGGTTAAACGGTGGCAGAGCAATGGACGAGCAATAAAATCCGCGAGAGGGCCGAATATTGTGAAATAAATCAATTCTCGACCGGAGGGATTTTAATCTCCGGTGTGCACCACGAGGAGCACCGGCCATAATCTTAATGGGGCATAAAACAGCCATTACAGATGGCCCGGCGGGTGACAACACGCTGTAAATAATGTACGTCACTTCGCCAGGCACCGATTTAACGTCACGCATCGCGTTAGCCTGATAACTGCATTTGGGTGCATCTTGCCAGACGTCGCACGCTTTTCCACGCCGCGGTGGAAACGTTAGATCAGCCACCCTACTCGTGATTAATGTGAAATTCACTCTTTCATCGTTTGCAGTCGTCTGGCTTAAGGAGTTAGGGATGCTTGCGGGCTCGAAAAAAGGCACTCCTTCACGAATTTTGTTCTATCCTCACTTGATACATTTCGTAATCAGTGTTTCTCTATTCGAGAGATGATGCATGCTTGAAGATATAACGCAAACATTTTCATCAAAAAATATCTTTTTATCAACGTGGTAATTGTCATTTATTAATTGGGGGTAAATAAAGGGCACCTACCTCTTCGTCGCTGCCGAAAGCTGCCCAACTGGTATCCGGTTCCCTTTTCTCCGTCCGGTTTTCCGCGTTACGTCTTCAACGACGCAGGGGCGCCGATCATTCGCGGTTTCTCTCTTCAATAATAAATTAATGTCCCGGGAATCTCTTGTAATTGATGCTTGCGCGGGGATGAAATCGACGTTGATTTATCGAACAAAGAATCGCACCGTGGTGCGCCACAAAAGAGAAGAAACCCGACGATTTATCGACTTTTCGACCACGGATACGTTCGATCGAGAAGACGTTGCTGGTTTTGTCGTTGGCGATATCAATCGAGGCTAATCGCGTTCACGAAATTTCTACCGTATTCTGTCTTCGTCCCGCGTAGAACTTTCGCTCACTTATCGTCGTATAATGTAGAATTTAGACGCGATATCGCTTTAAATAGATCAGTAAAAATAGCTACAAATATAAGCTACCAAGTTGCATTTAACGAGTAACGCTGCGCGCTCGTCGCTTCCTTAATCTTTGAACGATCCAGAAAAAGAGAAAAATGGAGAAGCTTTTGTTCCTTGGACAGTCGAGACGTAGATTAAAGTTTGAGTCTATTTAGCTTCTCGATCTTTGACGTATATTAGAGAGTAAAAAATGTATTATTTCTTCCAAAAGGAAACTTTTCCTAAGCGACACGGTGACTTCCTCTCGATGTTAACGCTGTTAGTTTCCATACTCGTCCATCTTCTTGGCTTTTGCATGAACCACTTGTTCCTCCGGATCAGGACCAAGAATGCGGATCGAGTGGGTCTCTGGTAAATAGAAGATTGCTTTCACCTTGTAGATTGACTCGATTACCGTCGTGTCTCGACTGGATGTATTACTCGTCGTCTGGATCGTTTAAAGTGCTCAGAATGTCACACATTTCACCGCTGCGCCAAAGGTCGCCAGCTTTCTATCCCTTAATGCCTTCTTGCGTTTTCCTCGAATTCGATACCCTTCGAACGATTTGGTTGTCGATGGTGAAAATACGCCGTGAGGTGGAATAATCGATTTCACACGGGGTAGAATTTATCTACATTTTGAGAGAGAAGAACCGCCGCGTATTCCCGGCTCCAATTGCTCCGTGACTAACAATAAGAGGAAAGAATCAGAGAAACAAGCGTGGACCGGCACGCGCACTCGCGCTGGTCGACACGAAGCCGCGATTATCGCTCGTCAAGGAAGTCGCATTGATACCGACGTCCTGCTTAATCATAGCAGACTCCAGTGAAATCCAGTGGCCGTGATCGTAACTAAAATAAACGGCATGGAAAACTGACGATAACGAGCCGAGAAACGACCGCGCCTTGCACGATGCGTCGTGACGCTCCTATCAAACCACGACGCCTGTCTAAAGGAGGCCTAGGTGATCCAAAAAGAATGTTACAATGATTTATTTTTGATACAATGATTGCTGTTTTCTCGCTATATCTGCTTCATTTGATAATCATTTTGTAAATCCACAAGGGCAAAGAAAAGAAGGGGAAACTTTGAACCACAATGGTCCTTCGGTTTTATTAAAGGGAACTTCCACGTTCTTGTTTCAGAAATGGTTCAACTACGAGGTAGATTCGGACGAGGAGTGGGAGGAAGAGGAGCCAGGCGAGTCTCTGCATGGTTCCGACGAAGAACGGGACGAAGAAAATCCAGATGATAACGAGTATGACGTGGACAATGAATTCATGGTACCTCACGGGTGAGTAGAGAGAGAGAGAGAGAGAGAGAGTTTCATTTTATTGTAACGTTTTTATAAATCATCTGTCTTTAATTGGTTTTTCTTGTGCAATGTTTCAGGTACCTATCCGATGAGGAATTAAGGGCTGACGAAGAAGAGAAGGTGGACATGGTAAGTGTTTCTATACACATTCTATACTAAAGATTATAAAATGAATCTGATTTTCGAACTTTGTTTTGGTTTGTTTGCAGTCGCCTGAAACGCAAAAATATAAATTAAAGGTATTGGGGGAACAATTTGAGACCGAGAGAAACACGAAGACGTCGAAATTAAAACCAAAAATAATTGGCTGCGTGTGGAGGGGCCCTGAAAATACGTTCTTAGGAAACGGTGAGTATTATGAAATTTTCATTAACAGGCAAAGAAATCAATCGATCAAAACAGTTGGAAATATGTTGCGATATTCTTCTTGGGCGCGCCTAGCAATAGGCAACCCGTCGCACGCGCGCGTCGGTACCTTACGATGGCGCGATTCGCGTCGTATACTCGAGAAAATTGTCTTCTGCTTTCAGTACCGCAAAGAACCATGGACTTTCTGTCAGCCCACGAGGCCTGGGCGCGTCAGGTACCGGTGACGTTGCCAACATCCACCGAAAACGAAGCTGCGGAGAATGGTTTGTCCACACAGCAACAAGCGGCGTCCTCGTCGAAGAAGACGAAAATACCAGAAGAGGCTCTGCCGGAGCTGATCCGACTGATACACGGCAACACTCACGGTAGCAAGTTCCTCGCTAGGGAATTCGTATCTTATTGGAGCACGCAGAACGAGGAGAACAAAATGTCAAAGTACGGTGTGTACCGAAAAATCCGAAAAATCGGCAAGTGGATGTTGTGCCCAGAAGAAGGCCCGATGCATAAGAAGTTTTGCTGGTACGTGCCTGAAGATATACAAAACGAGTACCTCGGTGAGAAGCTTTCACTGCCCAATCGCTGGTCGTACACCTTGGCTCCTACGAGGAAAAGCGACGTCATCGAGGTTGTTGAGAAGACGGAGAAGGAAGAGAAGAAGAACGTGCCACTTATCACACAGTTCACGAAAAAGATCACTCAGGAGGAGATGAAGAAACAATTAACCGTTAAACCTGATCGCACTACTCCTACGAACAGGATTAGTCAGGGTAAAACTCCAAAGAGGGCGACTCTGATCTCTGTCGGGAGAGGGGAGCAGTTTTCCAAGTCGTCGAAGAAGAGCTTGTTGAAAAACTTTATCAACAGCGAGAAATCTGTGAACAAGGACTCGCAGACGGGTGAAGATGATGCATCGGATGGTGACTGCATCGTAATTGAAGACGGTTCTGAAAACGTACAGGCTGAGGATCAGGGGGTATCCGAGAGAGACGAGTCTGATGTTAAGATGGAAAGCAAAGGTCGTTTAGGCACGGTT
Organism: Hylaeus volcanicus; assembly: GCF_026283585.1. Classification (NCBI taxonomy): domain Eukaryota; kingdom Metazoa; phylum Arthropoda; class Insecta; order Hymenoptera; family Colletidae; genus Hylaeus; species Hylaeus volcanicus. Next base: position 9,680,053 of record NC_071979.1, on the reverse strand, counting down.
CCAACGGAGAACGGCAGTGACAAGAAGGAGCAATCGTCAACGATTAAAGGCAATGACGGAACGTTGAAAAATAATACAGACCCAGAAGATGTAGTTACTGCCATGGATGCCGATGATCCCATAGAGGAAAATTGAGTTTCATGAGTTGAGGCAAGGATATAAAAAAAATTGAAGAAAATGTTGAAAAAAATAAATAAAAAATAAATAGATAATGTGATAAATAAGTAGCGATAAGAGACGATACAAATATGATGCCTTTAGTGAAGTAATATAATCGATGATATTTATACGTTTATTTAAATACATCGATGTGAATTTGTACAAACTTCTGAACTATGTAGTTTATTTTTATAAAACTCGTCTGTATTCGTTAATATGAGGATAGATTATACAACTATTATTATTAAGAAATGAATATACTCTAGCCTTAAAAGTTGTTATAGAAGCTTGTAGTATTAGTTGCAGTTAAAAACGATTTTATTATCGTATCGTATAGAAAAAAATAATATTTTTAATACGTGTCACGTGTACTCTGTTCCTGGAGTTTGTATCGTTTATAAAATTATACAAATACACATGATATTTATTAGAGTTAAGAAGTTGTTTACGTTGCATTTGACTTCATTTTACATTGCTTCGAGTAACTGAGGGACCGAAGTGAATACCACAGCAAAAGTGATTACAGTGTATTTAATATAGTAATACTTTTATTCAAAATTTAACTCGTATCGTACATTGATTGCCTTACTGAACGACGAGTGATAAGTCAGCTGAGAAATTTGGATTGTTGAATGTATAAAATTGTTGAAGTGAATTCACAAGAGCTTTATGACATAATCACGTTCTGTTAACAATTATACTTTTATAAGAAAAATTAACGAATAAATCGAAAAATATTCACACCGAAAACTTATTTATTAGCGTGTAATATTTTTGAAAAAAGTATTTCCATCTCCCTTCCCTGAATACATACTTACAGTATGAGTTTTCGTTTTTTTACTGTTAAGAAACGAAAATGTTCGTCTTGTCCACTCCTCAATCATAGTCAAGGATGCTTGGTCTGTCGAGTAAAGTCAGAATACGGTTTCCTCGAATTTTTCAGAACTTCCCAGAGACCAAAAGGTGAACAATCAGTTCCCGTAATGCCAGATTCCACCACCAAAAAGTTTCCCCGGCCGCCATAACATTTGAGCGTTTGGCTAATGCATTTGGCTGCGGGGAACGTGGAATTGCATTCCGTCGAACCGTGCCCTGGAGTTAAATACAACGGTTTTAGCGAAACTTTTGCTCAGCATCTGATTATTAGCTGGTAGCCATTTGTCTTATTGGATCGTTACGTTGCGTCGATAGGTCTGAATAAAAATGAAGGTAATACTCGTCAGTGCAGAAGTAGAAGCATAGTGCATCAAATAAAAGTAAATTGGAAGTCTAAGACAAAGTGTCTTTGTGTGAGAATGCCTTTTTAAAGAAATCAGTAATGAAAATTCCTAGGATACGCGATGGAACAAGTATTCAAGCTTGGTCTGGCCAACGTGTTTGTCCATTACTCACTTTTTCTACTTGGGTTAGTGTTCGTACCCATTGATGATAGTCTTGCGTTAGCTGTTTTAATTTTTTTTTAATAGCTCGTCACAAGTCCGAAGATTTAAAAACCATGCAGATTACTGCGAGTCTCGTTGAGAATTATTATTAATTCGTGATACAAGATGTAGAAGACATTCCCTGCACAGTTACGCCACTAAGAAGTCTTACAGTTACCTGCAACTGTTGATCGTTCATCCACAAACAGACGGGAAGCACTGTGGAAGACGAGTACGAAGAAAAAAATGCAACGAAATTCGCTGACAACTCCCGTGGCAGCGAGTGCCGACTGTTTCCTGAGCTTCCAACCTCTACAGTAAAAAGAAAAAGAAATATACGTCCAGCAGGAAGTTTTACAGCGGGTAGCTCTGAACGTAGCTGCAGGGTGTACTCGGACGGCATATGGCCGGAATAAGGAAAGGCCTCTCCGTCCAGATTACGCCAATTATCGAATCACGTTACGGGATCTGGCGCCACGCGGCTCGAAAACGCAGAAATTAAGCTTCAACCCCCGAGGATGCGACTCGACCTCGCTTGGAACGAATTCACGCGAAAAACAGTTCGGAATAACGTTCGCGTGGTCGTTCTGGATGAAACTGGACGCGTCTGGACCAGGTATGAACTTTCGTTGAATCGATTTGGCTCCGTCTAAAATGAATTTGGATCGAGATGGTTATTTTTTTATTTGCAACTGGGGATGGTGACTTTGAAACTGATTAGAAGACGTTCGCTTCAAAGAAAGGGACGTTTTTACGTATGAATATAAATATTACGTAGAATTTTTAAATAAAGGCTTTCGCGAGTATTATTCATGGCTTCCGGATGGTTGCAGCGTTTGGTTTCAGCTGGTTGCGTATAATTGTTACGAAGCATCGACGATTTGTTACTTTCATGAAAAACTTGGATATTCCTACTTTCACGAGTAATTTCCACCGAATTAATTATGAGCAAATTCCGAGGTGAAATACTCTACAAATACTCATCATTCCGGAGGTAGTTCCGATTCCTCGAAAGCTGGCTGCGGCGCGAAGACGTCCGTCGAAATGTCGCCGCGAGCAGCAGCCAATCAGGAGTACGCAGCTCGCGGACCCGGCTCGGACCTCCCGAGGTCGTGTCTCTGGATATTAATGAGAGGATAGAGGAGGCGGCCGTCTCACACCACCACCGAGGTCTCGGCTGCCAGACTCACAGGGATCCTCACCGATGGAGAGAGGTTACGGCGGCCCTCCCGCCTCCGCCATCCCCTGTCGGGACGAGGGACGAGGAGGAACGTGGCAAAGAGGAGCAGGGAGGGAGGACCAGGGAGGGTCCTCCACCCTGGGACCAGGAGGAGAGGGAGGACGTCGTCGGGTCACGAGAAGCCGACGGAGGAAGGACAGAGAGACGGAACCCAGGCGGTGGCGACGGCGTGGAACGGCCGCGGGGAAAGAGAGAAACGGATGGATCTCCTGGACCGTTTCGAGGGGCAGGGGCAGGCAAGAGGCAGAGGACGAGAGAGGACCAGGAGGAAACGGAGGTCGAGAGACTGGGGAGGTGGAAGAGGAGCAACGGACAGAGTGAGAGAGAGAGAGAGAGAGAGTAAAGGCTGAGAGAGATCTGGAGCCCACGTAGGAGACGTTCAATACTGTAGCAACGACGCCGAGCCAACGCCATTGGCTACCATTTTCTCTCTATACCTTCTAGGCATACACCTTGTACTCTATTCCGGTCTACTCCACTTTATTCCTGCTTCTCCCCGTTCCAGGTCCTTCACTCTTTACCGCTTCCCCTCTTGGCTTGTCGAGGAGCCATCGAGATCGCGGACCGGGAGCACCTACGGACAAACGGAAGGGCTCGCGTTGCCAACCGACCGCTGTTACGTTACTTTTCATCCTGATATTTACAGAAAACTGTACCTTTCTTTAAGTCGCACGAGCTTTTACTTATTAACAACACACAAAATCCACACACGCCCCTAATCATCAAAATCACCTGTCCCCCATTCCAATCTGTCTCGCAACCTTTCGCCATCCATTCAAATCCTTCGAGACCTCTCAATTGCACCCAACCTCTCCTCGAAAGAATCGGCTCCTGGAATCCAAATAACACCGAGAAATCTCAGCATGATGGTGCACGATAGCGTTTCATAGCTACTCTGCGATCTCCACGTCCGCGAATCATCCTTATGATTACGGAACGAACCGCGGGGAAAGTTTTCAGAGGCGGGACAAAGATCGGCGATCAGCCAAGGAATATAGGCGTCTTTCGTGCCGATTGCCGCACGTTGGTATTATCATTCCTGCTACCAATCGGCGCGGCGCGCCTAGACTTACGCAACGCCCGTGTGCATTTATCTATACGTGACGGCTGGGAGGCGAGGGCAGGCTTTCGGCCTTAGCATAATTGCCCGTAAAGGCCCCCGTAATACGTCTATTACGCCGATGCCTCTGTACACGGCTACTGACACAGGGCATCAATCCTCGCTCCGAGTATTCAATTAAGTAACCCTCTCCTCTGGCGCTCGCGCGCCCAGCCCCGCTTCCAGCTCGTCTCTCCACGGGACTTTTTATCCTGCTGCCCGAGGATTTTATCCTCCTGATCTATCGGGCGTACTCTGGGAGACGGCAGCCACTGGATACTTCCCTCGAAGGATAATCGAAGCGGATGCCCTGAGTCTCTGACGCTGATTTTTTTCGAGAATTACGACCTCTGGGAGGAATAGGGTAGCTGGAGTGGTGTGGCGAAAGTGATACGATTTGGGGTGTCTTTGGCTGTTAATGCTTTCGGTAATGAGAGTGAATGAGGTGGTCAGAGTTGGTAGGAATGGGAGTGTGACTTGTACTCTTCTTCATACTGTTTTATATCGTATGCTTATGCCTGAAACTGTTTATCTCTTTTCTCGAGCTATTTCTCCACCTGGGAAAATGCTAACTGGACATTACTAGATGAACGACGCATATTTAGGAGACATGGTACCATCATGAAGGGCGGGTTCCTCAGGATAAGGGAAGCAGAGTCGTCGCGCGCGCGGTCTGCAGCTGCCGGATCTTATGCTAATCCCACCCCCGGAGGCTAACCCTGGCGTGCGCATCGTATGAAAAAGTTGCTCGTTACACGCTCGCCCATAAATCTCCTTTCTAAAGCTTAATCTGTTCCCGACCCCACGGCCACGGAAAACTCGGCACGGGGGTGGCAGGTGTGTGCACGCCCGCGCCTCCTAGCCGTGGATTTTCATAATTTTTTATCCTTCGGTGAAATTTCAATTCCAGGCGGCTGTATCGCATGCGCGAAAACAGGAAACTTGACTGAGGATCCCGCTTATTCCGCAGCAATCTGAACCCATGTTCCCGAAGGAAACTCCAACAAGTAGGGGGAAGCTAAGGAATTAGCTCGTGACTGAAACGTCATCGACTGCCGTTGAAGGATTAGGGAAGTGTTCCGATCTAGAGGACAATTTTCTAGGTGGTATTCGTGAGTACGAAACAAAGAAAGCATTATATTTTAAGAATTATAATATATAACTGAATGCAGGACCTATGAAGGACAATGATGGGAAATACATGTCATCTCTTGACGCATCTACTGCAAAACACAGAACTAATATCTTCAGTGTTCGTTTTGACATCTGTCACTTGTAACACTAACTCGTCTTATAATTATTATTGAAACAGTATGATCAACGATTTCTGAAAAAATCGTTACGTCTGTCGTTACGCCTCATTAGACTCAAGATCTCGAAAGTAGTATCCAAAGAGCAATAAATTGCCTCGTGTATTCCGTGATAGCAATCCCAACTGTTTTCTTCTCAGTGGCTTCTGGACTAGGCGTTGACGGTTCAACGGTTGTCGTAGTTGTATCAGTCGACGAGCTCTCGGTCGAGTTACTGGGCGCTTTCCAACATTTCACTTTTGATGGATAATTACAGTCTGATGTGACTGGGTCGAACATTAAAGTGGTCAAACAACGGTGATACGGACACTGCATCCGATATCCCTTTTTGTCGCGGCACGAGTAGAACATCGTAGGATCAAATTCGTGGGTGACGTTGCCCCAGCTGGTTCCAGCGCACTCTTGAAGAAACGCGTAGGGCACTTCGACAGGCACCGAACTCACATATTTAGGCGAAAGTGGTGAATTACCACAGTCGTGACCTGCTGGGAGAACGCAAGTTTGTGTCACCGGGTCGAACACTTCTGTGAATTTAATTATCGAGACTGGACACTGAGACAGGTACGCCTTCCTTCCCTTAACGCAAACGTAGAAGTGGTTGCAGTCAGTCTCGTGAGGAATTGAAATGGTACCAACTTTTGGACATTCGGTTAGGATTGCAGATGCAACGTTGGGTAGAATATTCGACAGCGTCATCGCAGCGACGAGCAATGGTAGAGTTACTCCTGAAATTGATCAAACAGAAGCGTTGTTACTGTGTATCGATCATTTTTTATGTTTTCCATTGTTTCTAAATTTACAGAGTACTCACGTTCCATATCGCGTAATTGTCGAAAAATTGTAAGTCGAAGTAACACGATTATGTACACTGTCACTTGTTCGAATAACAAATGTCGATTTGTTATGGACGGAACGATTTTATAAGCGCCTCATCCTTATCAGAAGTCGATTGCGTTAACCCTAAACTGACTTCAGTTGGATTACATGAGATTACAGGCTTTGGTGTTGACTTTGCACCGATAACGCGAACAACGTCAAACTGAACAGAAAAGTAATTGTATTTTTCTACAGAAATAGGAAACGCAGCTAACGTTATTCCAATCGACATTCTGAAAACAAAGTAAAGATAAGGAAAATACACTTGCGAAGTACGAATAGATAATGTTTATAATGTAAGTCTAAAATTTTGTTAAATTTTGCAAGCGAATTAATCAAGATTTTTATCACGAAGGTTGATAAGATTCGCTAAATCGAAGTACAAGGAAGCTTTACAAAAATGTTATGTTGTATTTATACCACAGCGGTTAATGAATTATCGCGTTGTGATTCATGCGTATTCGTATCTTCGTAAACAGCATCGCGTACGCACGGCTTGCAAGGCCAAGGTTATGCGATTTCGCGCAACCTGAGAATCTCACTGCTGACATGTCACACACGGATTTGCGTAAAGTACGCGGCACGAATTCAAAATTCGTTAAAAGTATTCCATCGTTAATTGACACGATAACCAGGATGCGATTTAATACCTCGGATCTCTTCCATGGACTGTCTCCAGGATCCTTATTCGCTCGTTGCAGCGTTCCACACCGAAACACCCAGAAACTCGAGCCGATCTTGGGCGCCACGGATCGGTTTCGCATAATAGGGAGTCTCGTCCCCGAAGGTTCGTGTTCCCTGGATCTCCTGTACGAGCAGGAAGAAAAAAGTCGCCGAGATGCAAGGCGTAGCGTGAGAACACCAGGAGAGCCAACAGCGGCCATCCTCGTCAGCCCCAGGGACTTTGACTCGCGTGAAATCCCAAATGTAGATATCGACGCGTTCTACTAGATCCCAGGAAAAACGGATCCCGAGCGAAAGGATAGGATCCTTGCACGCTACCCGTTCTTCAGTTGACTGCTTTGCCAGGCGTGTCGATCATCATCTTCCGGTTTCTGCACGGTTCGCCAGAGATTGGGAGTATTTAACTGCTTCGACTAAAGCTGCGTTTAATACGCCATTTTAATCGTAACTGGTTCGTTCCAGAGACTCACGAGTGACTATCCCAGATAGACCGGCGGAAGTGAGTACAAGGAACGTCTTCATCTTGGTGCGAATTCGTAGAACCTCCACTCAAAAGCAGTAAAAGGAGGTGAGTATCCAGCACGGTGTATACACAATGCCGATAGAGCGTGTGAAAAGGCGGAAGAGGACGTGGGGGGGGGGGGGGGGCATTATGGAGATGGATCTTCCTTCGAATAAAGGTTGGAACGGGTAGCGAGCAGGGGGTAGTTTGAAGTGCTGATACAGGGTTGGAGAAAGATATAGAGATGGGGTGGTAGATAGCGATGGGATCTAGATTCTTTCCCTCAGATTTGGCCATTTGGGCAATCGACGACATTTTAAAAGTCTTCCGAAGACTCCACAGTGTTGATGCTTCTATTGGACATTTTCAACAGATTTATCGCAATTGAAATGTTTCATGAGGTTGCTTCCAATGAATAGAAAGAAAAAGAAAATATCTAATGTACATCAAGAACGCAGTTTTAGTTTTGTCTCGAAACGCGTCGAGGCCATCGCTATCGGTGGAAAACGCGGAACGAAGAAGGAACGTCAGAGAGGGTAGGGGTGGGTGGTTCGTGGCAATATATCACCCTCTTGTCGTCCGTGAGACGCGAGTAAGCCTGTCGGCCAGTACCCACCTCCTACTCCTCACCACCCGACCACCTCCGACGGAGGTGCAAGAGGGAATCGATATCTAGTAGGTATTCGCGACTCTCGCCAACGAGTAGCATCTCGGATTCTTGGTTGCTCATAGATGGGTTCTAGTTCGATATACACCCAAATCAAGCTCGATCGTGAAGTTTCACTGCGTGAGAGTCGAGTGGTACTCATGAAAACCTGTTAATAAATTTACTGTACCTGCAAGGTACTTGCTCCAAACGAAATAGTTCCTTGAACCTTATAAATACTTAACTATCAGATGACAAAAATTTCAAATATCGAGAGTCCAAGTTCGATACAAAAGTACTCGGTCGCTTCATAGGGGGTTGAATAGTTCATACAAAAAATTCTCCCGCGATACAGCATCGCTTTCCACGATGATTACAGAATCCAGTACGCCGATTGATATCGCGGGGCAGAGTTCTAGGCGAAAATCACTTAAATGGATCAGAAGGCGATCGATCGTCCGCGCGCGCCGCCTCCAGGAGGGGGATGAAAACTGCTCAAAGCGATGGAACTTTATAGCTCGTCGAGTCTGCTCCTGACAACCGGATGTCAATGCAGCCTGATAGTAAAGGTCACGCTAGATTGCACCGGAGAAACAGAGGAGCGATATCGATACGCTTATCAGCGCAGTAGCCGGCTAACTACGTGATTCTTCCACCCCTTTGGCTGATCGGTTTTCGCAACCCCTCTGGCCACGATTATTTCTTGGATGGGAATCAGAATCGAACTCAGTCACACGTGTAATGCAGGTAATTCGTAAAAGGATGGCACACCTTATATTGTTTCTGAATAAAAGTAAAATCGATGGTTGGAAGTCCACCGAACCTCAAAGCAAAGTGTACAATTAAATATCATTAGTAAAGACAGTAAATTCCTACTAAATTAGATAAACTATCGTTGACGAATGGTTGAATCTGGTTCGATGTGACGAGTGCCAGAGGGTTCTCTAGCAGGTCGTGACCCCTCGTCGCAGGTAGCAATAATGATACGAAGGAGGTGGAAGGAATAAACGGAGACGGGAGAGGAAGGACAGGGAGACAGCGGAAAGGGACGCAAAGGAGGAAAAGAGGTCGGGGGAAGGCGTGGGTGGACGAGACGGAGGTTGTAGAGGCGCGGATCGATGTGTCGCCCGCGTGTCCAGCGGTCACGAGCGCTTGCGCCCTGACGTCCTCCCTGTCCTCCAGGACGTCGCCAGGCTTCCTGATTCGCCCAACTTCGGTGACAGTCTTCTCGATTGTCACTCTACGCGCCACCCTCCCTTCTGCTTCAGCCTGCGACTCTCCTACCCTCTCTGGATGTTCCCCGACCCTTGTCGCTGGGTTACCTCCTTCCAGACAGGGTTGTTCTGTCAACCAACTGCCGACGACCGACCTGCCTCGACCCTCTCGCCAGCGACAAATTCCACGCAGGGTCGCCGCCCTTCGTGGGTGTGTCCCTGACACACCGAATCTTCAAAGGCCTTTTTAGATCCTGCTAGGCCGAGGACACGAACATGGGGAGGAGGATGAGAACGAAGACTTGCTGAATTATTTTTTATCTAATATTTGAAAAAGTGGTCTATGTGCAGGTTCGAAGCAAGCTAAGTTATGTAAACTTTGTGACCTTTACATTTCGGACAGTGTGACGATTCTACTAATCACAGAAAGTGATTAAAATGGAGCAGTCAGTTTTTGGAGTCGACGAGAAAAGGAAGTCGAAGAGAGCAGAGTTTGCTCGAAGGAACGTTCTCCATGCGAACGGATTCGTTCTCGTCGAGTTGGAATGTCATGCTGTGTCCCCGCTGCAGGGCGACACCAACAACAGCTCCGATTGGTCGCTAGAGGGGACAGAGGCGTGGTTAACCTCCATCGCTGTCTTTCGATAATTGCACCGAGTATGCGTCGACCTTTTACGCCCACCTTGCTCTTAGTTTTGTTGATTATCGCTGCTGGCCTCGCTTCACTTATCGCATCGACGACTTATTTCTCCTTCGTACCGTGTATCCAACACGCAATCCTGCATCGACAACCTAGAGTCGATACCAGAAGTCATAGGTCCTTTACAATTTATTCGAAGAGGGGGTTGAAACGTTCTTCAACATTTAAACAAGTAAAGAGCATCTCTAGTCTGTAGCGTTAGATCTCCCAATCTTGGATTTCTATCTTACCAATTGCTCCAATTCTAAATAAACTTGAGTCCGGACATAGACTAGTCCTCAGAGCTGGATATTGGGACCAAAGAAATATGAACACCCCAAACAAGTATATGTTTGAATTATGATTTTTCGAGTACCCATAACCATCTATACCACGCTAGATAATTCAACTCACAGCCACAGTTGCGAAGGGGTTGATTCACCACAAATGTATCCCATGTCCTTCTTTCGAGCACAGGGCCTTCGAGGAGCAACCAGAGAGAGATAGAGGTAGATAGACGGAAAAGGAGAAATAGAGACGCCTGTGCCAGGTAAGCGTTTGGATCTCGAGGTGTGCATCCGTGGATCGTGGATCGGTGGGGGCGATAGGGGCGTGTTGAAAATCCTCTCTCACGGAGGCGAGAGGGAGTGAGCGTGGGCCCTGCCGTGTCGCGGGATAATTGGGACACCGTGTATTATCGCTTGCGTGCCATACTTGCGGTGTGCGGTGTGTGATTGGATAGGCGGAGATGGGTCGCGCGAGATAGCTGACCCTAACTAACGTAGAAACCGAGGCTATATCTTCGAGGACCATCTTCTCCATCTGCAGCAGCAATACCTATCCACGTCACGGTTGATGCATGGCGTGGGCGTTCCTGCGTTTCGTACGCCGGGGTTCTCATTTAATTACCGTTCACCTAACCGCCAGGTTTTCCCGCACGATGGGAATCGTGTCTCGATGATCGTGATCGCGTGCCATTTTTTCCTTTGACCACCATTTCTCGTCTACCTACAGCGGAATTGCTACCTGAATTATTTTTGAGGATATTAGAAAAAAAGAACCAAGTATCGGAGACCGGTATTTAACAATTAAAAATCAATTGGGATATTCATAGTTATTATAATGTAAATTACACAGAGAAAAGAGCACCTGTTTTAGGTCAACGAACAAAATAAGATCAGTTAGAAAACTAACTATTACCACAGAAAAAGCAATACACCCGAATGAAAAACGTGCCACCTAACTACATGGTGTCAACCTAGATCTCAGAAGTCGTACCACGATTAAAAAGGTTAAGAACCACTGACCCAACCTTTCCTAGTCTCCGGTTTTCACGCTATGGCGACAGTTGATTCGCGAGTTACGCAAGGGAAATTTTTCAAACGATCAGCAAATAACGGTTCTTGCCTTTTCGGTAATTCCTGTTATCAAGTCGTTAGGTGATGCCGATACGTGATTGAACAATCGATGGCTACCTCGTTGTTTAGGTTTTTTCCAGCGTCACTTTGGCGTTGCGAGAACGGCGGCGGATGTCGATACTCTCGAAATAAAGATAATTACTGCTCGAGATGGTGCTATTAATTAGCACCGAGGCACCAGCGCCGCATCCGATACCTGTTTTGAAAATCGCAAGTCTTCCGGGTGCACTGTTAATACAGCCAATAATAATACAGCCGACGAAACGAAACGAGATGCCCTCCTTCGAGTGCTACGAGCAGCTGGAAAACTTATGACACCGAGCATCACAATTATCTCTGCTCTCGAGCACCAGTCGATACAAGTCGTCAAGTATAACGTGTCTCGATAAATGAAAAGAAGTCTTTAGCACAATTTTATACAACAAATTTTGGTAACACATAAGCATCGCGTTCGTTCTTCCTCGATCCGTTACAACTTCGTCGGAGGACGAAGTGAAAGATCATCGTTCAGAAAAGTGAATTACACCTTTCACTTTCCTGGAAATCACGCTGTTTATGATATTCACTCAACAGTTTCCAGATTAACCTTTAACTGCCCGCACGGCAAACGTGTAATTTGACAGCCGTTTGTCTCCCATCTAGTCGCGTCGTGACAGCGAATTCGCAATAAGACGGCATCCTCGAACGGCTGTCTTTTTACTGTCAGAATCTGACGTATGTACTTTCATTCGGGCGATTTTACAGCGACCATGCAACTGTTCTGTGCTACCTCAGTTTAAAGCGAGGCGAATTAATTAAATTCGAGAATAACAATAATGGGATTACCCAACTAAATTGGTTATTTGCGTGAAACAAACGATTCCAGAGGAACAATGATAATATATCGAACAAAAGAGCCGCTCAATCAGCAGCCCCCTCTCGAGACGTCCTAATTAAGTAGCGACTTCGTTAGATTGCATTAGGTGGTACTTCGTTAAGGTGGGACAAGATGGCGTAAAACTGAGAAAAGAAGTGATATTATGAAACTTGTGCTGTATGGACTATCAGCTTGGCAGTTGTGTGCTGTGTGCAATTATGCTAATTGCTACATGATACTTAAGGCTAGACTATGTAGTACGTAAAACATACTTTGCGTATGAAGTTATCATAAGACAAGTGAGTGAGCTAATACCACTCGAACCCATTGTACGTACCCCCAGTTTCAGAGAAGACTACATCGCGTGGTCTTGGAGAAGGAAAAGCGAAATTTCCCGTCATTGGGAAGGATAACCGAGGGTGTCAAGGGCGGTGGAAGGGGAGACACACGCGATTATAAATCACGAGATCCACCAGGACTCTTTGACGACCCGACGATCGCACACCCCACCAGCACAGTACTGCTTGTTACACACAAGCATGAGTTCGTGCAGAGACGTGTGCGTACATAGCATCCCTACCTGCCATAGGTACCAGCCAGTCTCGCACGCACATACGACACGAGGGGAGGGACGTGAGGCCTCATTAACTGGTTATTAATAGCTTAGCCGGCTCATATTAATGACAGACGCATCTGCTTCTTATATATCTACCTGGCTTATCCGCTCTCCCCCTTCTGCCTCTCGCATGGAGGGTCAACAATTTTTAGCGGTCGTCGAGTGGCCGAGGGGGCTTACCTCCGCGGTCTTTTTGCGCCCAAGTGATTCCTTCGTGGCGTTTTCAGGGTCGATTTCGGTCGGGAAATGAATCGAGAGAGAAGCAGACTTGACATTGATGGCTCCCATTGGATGGTTTAATCATTTATGAATTCTGTATCGAGCGAAGAACGAGAAGGATGTAGAGAATCGTTGGTGATTATTTGGTTTAACACGTTGGTTACCCAGAAATGGGTGACAGGACTTTTCATTAAGGAACTAAAAGAATTAACCCCAAAGGTGAGATAACAATGAAAACAAAAAAAAAATTAAATTTTAACTTTGTACAAATTTTCACAAGTTTTAGCTTGGTAACCAACCTGTTAAAGAGTTCAGGGACACGACCAGAGGCGAGCCAACAAGAAGAAATCCCTGCAAGTACAATTTTCACGTGAATCAAAGCACGACTGCGAGACGTCCGAGGCATCTCGGGCCAGTGATAAATCGCGGAACGGTCCCGAGCGTGGCGGCCATATCAACAACGATATTCAGTAGCCTCTGACGGCTGGTTCCCCAATTTAAGAGGTATTCAAGGCGACACAAAGAGGTCCGGTGGCTCATATGTCATCGTGGCAACTCTATGGTCCACGCTCGGCTTTGTCGAGCAGCTCCCGACGATAGATCCGCGGCCATTTATGCCTTCCCATCCATTTTTTTTTCACGCCTGTTGCCAGCACCGCCGTCACGCCACCGGCGAGCTCACTGCAATGCTAATCGATGTTAGTGACTTCGAGTGACCCGGACCTCGTGTGTGGTCCACCGTTTAATCCTTCGACTCCTTTAGCCTAAATTATAATTGTTTGGACAATTTCGTTAATTCAATGTACAATGCCAAGAGAAATGCGTACGTGTTAGGCATTACGGACCTTTTCAGGATCAACAGAAGGGTATCTTTGGACAGCATGAGCTCTTCAAGAGTGAAGAATATTTTTATAGTAGTCTCAGTACCCTAGGAATATCCTGAACATCCCGGAGTAAATCAGTCGTGCAGCAGAAAGACTTCTCAATCCTCCAAATGAAGATGCTGATGATTCCCATTTCTCCGTCTCCACAAAAGAAGAAAGGTGAATCCACCGTGACCGTGAAACGCGCGTATCGCGGACGAAGGGCCAAATTTTCGTGGATAACAACGTGGCCAGAAAAAGGAGAAGGATACGCCTCGACACGCGCTGCTTCGATTCGTCGAAGGATTCGTGAGGAGGCAGTCGAACGAAGATTACAGATCTCGGGAGAATTAATACCAAAGATCGGGACCAGCGAAAAAATAAAGCTCCGGAGGTGGAGGGTGTTTCGTCGGAAATGGCAGCTGTTGGAGAAACGCTACCAAAAGATCGGGAGCTAGCCGTTGTCTATGCGCGCGGCGTGCTATTATTTTTTTACGGCTGGCGGAACAGTGAATCGCGTCTAATTCGACGTTTAGCGATTTAAACGTTTGTCTGTGATCACCAGGGGACTCATCTATAATCTGCGCTCGGTTCGAACGTTCGGACATGCAACTTACTAAAACGCAGCTGCTCCCAGATGAAGAGAATAGTTTCTTTTATTTTTCGCTATGTTTTTTCTTCGGTGGAACGGTGTTTGCCTTCGACTGTGTCGACAGACGCTCCTTTCCTCGACCAGTTTCAAACTTTAGCCGACAGTGGACGTCGTCGTTGTGCTCTGGAGGCTTCTGTTCTTGGTTTATTATCGGAATTGTGACAATGTTGCGCGAAAAATGGCAGTCATAACACGAAGAAGAAGAAAGGAGATAATTCACGTTTCTGTTTTTCATCTTAACAGAAAAGATAGATAATCAACTCCTTGACAACCAAACAAAACTCGTGCTCTCGTGGCACCACTAGCTCCGTTTGAAACTCTCGAAGACACCAAAAAATGCTCGACGAAGAAAAGAACGGGATAAGTTTCTGCTCCAGTTCCGGGGGAGGGAGGAGGCAGGTCCCAGGTTCTGCAGGCGTTCTCACGGGGAAAAAAACGGCGGGCCGGTGATCAGGGTCCCGTGAGAGACTTTTGGTCTCGGCAGTCGAGGCATTTCGTGCGCTATGGTGGCTGCGGAACGAGCCACGGTTACCCATCGTTCCTGGGGACCAGGTTGGCGTGATACCCTTTTTCGAGCAACGACCACCTCGACCGCTATCACCTGCGCCCTCCCCGTCCCTCTCGGGCACGGTGCACGAGCTCTGGACCAGGCGTAAGCGCGATTTCCACTCTCTCCCTTCCTTTTTTCGCGCGTTTCGCTCAGCTCGGACGGCCGTGATTACCGCGAGGGGAGTGTTCTAAGCTGCTGACCGTTCCTTGGCCGCGGAGGTGGTGTTGGTCGTTCCAGCGCGAGGAAACGAGCCGCACGAAACAAAGGTGGAGAGATAGAGACGGAGAGGAAAAAATGAAGCTAACACCGTAGGAGGAGCGAAGAGGGTGGCCGTCCAGGCGGAGGGACGGGGGTGTACGAGAGAGCAGAGGTTACTTTTAATGTCTCGCGTCACGCAGCCCAAGGCACCGTGAGCCTCGCCTCGTCCTCCTTACTAATTTGGCGCCAATTTCCAAGCAACCTCCCAAGCAAAAACTAACCGGACCATACACGCTGGGCCCTGTATACGTACACTTGCTAGTCGTGTGCACTTCAACCGGTGGGCTCTGATTAAATGCTACCCGCCGTCGCTCGCCCTGTTCCCCTACCACGACTGGCCGCTTCCTCGTCTTCTCCTTTCGTTTTTCTCGTTTTCCATCGTTCCTTTCGTCGCTCTCCACGCCGTTTCTCTCGTCTTTCGACCCGTGTTCCCACACTCCATGGACGCGTACCGCACGAGAGACTATCACCGTCCCTGCACGCGTGCTGCTGCGTGTACGTCCAAACCGAGGAGCTATGTCGCCCGTTTCCTTCGCAAGGTCGGGGGTGGACATTTTGGTTGCTCGGGAGGTGACCCCATCGCTCGAGCAGGGTCCAAAGGAGAGAGCTCGTAAATACTGAGGAAAATTATTGTTCTTCTCTCAGAAAAAACGACTTGGAAGTTAATCCAAGGCGCAATACTAGCGCCGCTCTGTGGAGACGTGAAATAAGAAGTAGAAAGGGTGGTTCCCACGCGGGTCGCGCGAGCCGCGATGAAGGCGGCAGCCAGTCGCGAGGACGTCGATAGGATCGGTCGTATGGCGTCGGGTTATGCAAATACAAGTCTCAGCGGGCGTCAATTTAATGGCGAGGCCGCGGGTTCGGGCACGCGGGCCACGCATCTCCGGGCAATGGATATGCAACGCTCGCTAAACGAACGCTCACGGAAAGGTGAAGCGGGGGGAAAGGGCAACGCAGTTAGACCGGTGGTCGGTAGTGATGGACATTCGATTCTCTCTCCTTAGCTCTCGAGCAATGTTAAGTAGCTGTGCAAAATAATCCTTCAGCTTTTCAGTCACTTCGTTTACCGTAAGCTTCGTCATTGCAAGGAATGTTCAATTCGTCAACACATAAACCTGATAATCTTTCGTAGAAGACTAAACCTATGGACTGTTTATGTTGATTAGGTGCAGTATTTAGCACAGAAGGGTTTTCTGTGTCCAATGACTCATTCGGCATCATGAAGCTTAATCAGAACGATTATCGAAGATTGAAGTGCTCCTCGAGATCTGAGGATTCAGTTTTCTGCCGTCGCGAAACGTCTTGAGTCCATCACTGGCGGTCAAGCAGTCGCTTTAGTAGTCAGTCGGGACCAGATCGTCGAACAGAGGGAGGAACAGGGGAGGAAGAGGTCGGCAGGCATCCACTGGCAGTATATCACGTCGCAAGGATAAGTTTTTGATCGGCTCTCGGTATACGGATGACTCCCTGCTGCTTGACCTCATCACGCCACGCTATGGGGGTCTTTATAAACCA
Organism: Hylaeus volcanicus; assembly: GCF_026283585.1. Classification (NCBI taxonomy): domain Eukaryota; kingdom Metazoa; phylum Arthropoda; class Insecta; order Hymenoptera; family Colletidae; genus Hylaeus; species Hylaeus volcanicus. The sequence continues at coordinate 9,663,276 of NC_071979.1, read as the reverse complement.
CCATCGACTGCGCGTATCCTAATCACCTTTTGTCTTAAGCCTGCCAAACTATTCTTCCGAGGTCGGTCTGCTGGCTCCTGGCAGAGGATCCTAGCCACCCCCGGTTGCTCGACACTAGTCGCTTTTGATATCGATCCTTGTCCCTTTTATCGTACCGCTTCCTCGATGGAAATATAAACATATCAGATGAAGCTGAATAAGACATTAATTAATAAATTGGATATTTAAATCAAAAACTCTTAGGAAGTTTGATCAATACCACTGTAAATCAGACTTCACGCTTTAGGCACAATGTTACGGAGAAATTACGAACAGCCCCAACAAATTCTTCGACTGTTTCTCGACCGACAACTCAAGTCCCGTGACGTTCAGGAGGTTACTTGTCATCGTATCGCAATCCCAACCTCGACGAATCCTACTTGATTGCTAAAAAAATGCAACAGGAGTTTTGGATTCCAGCCTGGATTCGCGGTAGCAGAATCGAAGACATAGTCTGCATCGGAAAGAACACCCTCGCTTGGTGCACAGGGGTGAACCTCATCTTCTTCGACATCCCTCTGCAGAGGCAGAGTCTGCGCTGGTGTCGTAACCAAGAAACTGGAGAAGGCGCGCAGTGTCTATCAGGACACTCGATCCTGTCGATCTTCTGCTTTGCTGAGAAGATCATTCAGCCTAGGATACTGGTCTACGCCTACCCTTCCATGACGAAAATCTCCGAGTGCGTAGGTGGCTGTCAATCCGGCTATCTGGCCACTGCGTTCACTATGCACGATCAGCTCGTCTCTGTTGGCTCGTACCCCCAATTCCCGATGATCCTTTGGTCCTGGAGAACTGGCGAGAAGCTCGTAACCGTGAACACGTCCATTCGCGACAACGTTGGCCAGATAATTCGAGTCACTCAGATAGGTCCAATGGTCATCGCGCAGATGGGCAAGACCTGTGGGAAACTAACCACTTGGGAGCTCGATGTGGCGGGAAAAATGGTGACGTTGAAAGGCAAGTGCCCCCAGTATTTCTAAATAAACCATAGCCTTCGAACTATCTCAAACTTGGATTGCAAATTGTTCGAAATCTCAATCTCCAAGCAATCCCACCCTTCACCTTCCAGATCACGAGGTCAATCTCCCAGACAAACAACCAATCCTTTGGGTGGACTGGTCCCCAACATCCAGCGATCCTCTGCTTGCCCTTACAGACACAGAAGGTCATATCTTTCTGAGCAATTACGACGGCAGTGACATTTACCGCATCATATTGTCTCAACGTTGCGGCGTGTGCTTGGACTTAGAGCTACCAATAGTGCGTTGGTTCCAAGAGGGGATCGTGTTGCGAACGACCTTTTGTCAGATTCGTTTCTTCGCGAAAAATGCAAGGACCAGCAAATGGGAAAAGGTGTGGTACGTGAAATCGATGACGAAGCCGTGTGTCCTGGTGACCCACCCCTTCAGAAACGACTGCTTCTTCTACCACACGTTGGAGGGCTACTTGATGAAGATCGGCTACTCGGAGGAACGCACGACTCCAGTGATCGAGAAGTATCTGGACTACGGCGCTATATATCGCTTTGCGGACTTTGTGTACCCTTGGTGCCATCATCTTGTTGTCACCGATAATTTGAAGGAATTGGTTGTCGTTGAATGCTACAGTGGGACTGTCGTGTCGATGATGGACCTGGAGCTCGATGGGGAGATCACTTCTCAAGCATCTCATCCTGATTATCCGATGATCGTCCTGGGAACGTCGCAGGGTGGACTGGTTTTCGTTAATTTCCTTGATCCTGAAGAACCTAAGGTCGTTGCCAGCATGAGGTTGCAGCAAACTCCTCTCGATTTAATCAAGTTCTCGCATAGTGGGAGGTAAATCTCTTCAGTGTTTCATTTTCATTCATCTCGATATATTCGAAAAATTCTTTCGATAAACATATTTCCTTTCTTCAGATCCCTCCTTGCCGCCGAGAAGATGCTTGGCACTTGCTACTGCATCAACCTCAATCGTGACAACAAAGCGTACACGGTGCAAGCTCTGTTACAACCCAATCAAACGATCGTCGACGCTCTGATCTACGAGGGACGCAGTAGAATAAACGTATTAATGCTCTTCATGTCAAAAAATCATTACTCTGCTGGTCAACAGTTGGCCTTATTCCTCGTACCAGAGGATCGAAACCTGATCACCAACATCACCGCTGTTCTCGAGTTGCCTGGCGTTTACCAAACCCTGTGGCAGATCCCCACAAACGCCATGATCCTTATAGGATCACCTTACAAGACTCGATTCCTGCGCATGCAGAGAATTCAGGACTTCAAAGACGTGGTAGCGCTGGATGGTTTGATGACAGGGCATCACGTCAAACTGGCCAACCTTTTCGTCGATAGAAATTGGATAACCACCGCTGCCTTCGATGGTCTGGCCTTCGTCAGGGACAAAAATGTGCAGCACGTACTCGCGCACTTCATGACACATCACAGGGCAGACTTTGGCAGCGTGAAGACCATGGCGAACAGGTCTGGGAACTTGATCGTCTGTCTAGGGTACAATGGCTCTTTGGTCGCCATGAGGCCTGCACCTGACGACAAAAAGGTTCTCTTGCTTTTGTACTTTTAAACCACCATTGTTTGATTACATAAAGTTTTATTAGCTTATCGAAATGAGATCAAACCCCAATCCTTGAATACAACTTTCTTTCGCTTCTTCCTTTCATCAGCGTAGGAGAATCCAACGTCCCCTGTTGCCGATGATCAGAGAGCCACCCACCGAGTAGACTATACTTTGTACGAAAAGCACAAGAAGAAGATACTCTCGGACTACGCCAGCCTCGATCCAGCGATCGAGGATCTGTTGCTACGGCGTAAAGTAGAAATCCCCGATCCCCAAGAGAGTGACAAAACTTGGACAGAATGGAGGGACGAGATGCAGTTGCAAGAAGAACGAGTCAAGTGCGCCGAAGAAAGGGCAGCCATCCTTAGAGACTTCGATATTCTGAAAGCCAAAGTGAAGAAACTGTTGGATGATAACGAGACCTGTCCAGAGATCGAAAAGCTCCCTTTGTCAGCTTTCGATTTGGATATAACGGGTCGTGATCAGAAATTAAAGGCTGGCCGTGACACGTGCGAGAATATTCGTATGAAGATGGAGCACAATTGCAGCGAGATGGACAGAGTGTCCAGTTGGATAAGAAGGACTTTTTGGGATCCCCAGGTGGTTGTGGGTAAATCTCTGACCGCCATGTTAGGTAGTCGAGAAGTGACCAACTATCCTTCGGTTGCTGAGGATCCACTGACCAAGGCCCAGCTGGAATGGGCGCACTTCAGCAAGGATGCTGTGAGGAGATTCATGGAAGGTGACACTTTTCAACCCTGGAAGGTGTACACCCAGGAGCAGCTTCAGATTGAGCTGAACAAACGAATAACATTGCACAGGGAAGAGGACTTGAGAATTGACTTGTTGCTCGACGACGAAGAGGACAAGGAAGTGACTGAAGAGGAAATTAGCACTCAAAGGGCGTGGGAGGGTAAGAAACAAAATACTTTTTCAAATCGTGAGAGTACCTGAATAAAATAGACTGTATCTTCTTTGCGTGCTTAAAGGAACAATTGCTTACAAGTTCATCGAGACGTCGCCCTGTTACTCCCAGTTGGAATCCTATGGGTTCGATCACGTGATGATAAACAATCGTTTTCTGATGCACGACAGCGAGAAGCTTCGTGCTTACTTCAACAAAGCGTTCGACGAAGTGTACGCGCTGAAGGAGAGGGAGATGAACGTGATACACGAAAGAATACAGAGGATACATCACATAAACTCCGAACTGAAAACCATGTTTCAGCGATCCCTGTCGTACGTTCCAGCTTATCTCCGATGGCATTGGCAGGTACTAAGCTCCTCGGTGTTAAGAATTTAGAAGATGACGAGACAGTCCAACTTTCACCTTGATTTATCTTTCCAAAAATAATCAGCGATTGAAGAAAACCTCATTTGCGACGAAACTTGCAATTATCCAGTCCTCATCGACTTTATATTCCAACAGATGATGCCTATCTCCTAATGCTCGTTCTAGATAGTTAATCCAGAGTTTTTCCTTCCGTCTTGAAAGCGTAGTCAGGCGTGTAAAGCTTGTATTGCATGCGTAGGAGAGGCCAGAAGGGATTATCACGGTGTTGGATCACGAGGTCGACGCGAAACCTTACATCTCGCCGTCCCAGCAAGGAATGCTAGACAAGCAGGCTGCGGAGGAAGAACGAATCAGACTGTTGTTACTCGCCGATGACTTTCGCGAGCGCGCGCTAATGGCGATGATGGACGGCGTGCTGGAGGTTCGATGGGAGGACATCATCAAGATAGACGTGCCCAAGCCTGCCTGCATGCTGGAGAAGAAACCGGAAAACTACACCTCGGAGGACATACAAACTGTGAAACGATACGAGAAGGACGTTAAATTCCTCCAGGAGGAACGGGAACGCTACAACAGAATGCTAGATGCGGAGTACATCAAAGTTATGGGACTCCTACGGGAGGGGGTCGACAAGTTCAATGGGAAACTCGATGAACTGTTTAGGGTAGGTTCGATCATTCCTGTATCTCTATGTCAATCATTACTTTTACCTATTGAATAGTTTATGGAGAGCTCTCGAATGTGTTGCTGCAGGTCTCTTGCCTCGATAGCAAAACAAACACAAAATTTTAAGGCTTCCTGAGATGTATTTGTTAGACTTGGTAACAAGAAATAATCCTATCTCTTGATTCACCAAATTACATCACTCTCCATACTTTCTATTCCTAGAAATTTTCCAACAATCTTGATGAATAAAATATCAATCTAAATCAATAATCATCTATTGAAATAACCAATTCTCCGCCGTACTGAATCTGGCGATGATCCCACAGCTGAAGATAAGCATCGAGTCAGCCATAAATCAGATACATTTGCGATACGTCCGCGGTTACTTGCGAAACTATCATCGAATCAAAGCCCTGCGCCAGGAAGAAGAGGTCAAGCAGCAGATCTCGGAGAAAAGGCGATACGAGGCTACCTTGCAGGCTCACGTGCAAGCTTTTCGAAAGGTTCACCAGGAGTTCATCTCCCAGCACGAGACGTTGAGCGCTAGAGAAAAAACAATGCCAAGAAGATTCAAAACAGAGTTTTCCTCGCTGACCAAGCTGCAAACCGAGCTGCTGGAGCGCCAGTACAAGCGTCGACCTAGGACGAACCTACGGAACCTGACTGCATCCGACTTCCTGGATCTGGGGAGCCACGTGGTGGCTCGGACTAGGTCTACGTACTTGCCATCCGAGTGCAACGAGTATCTCAGAGCCCTAGACCACCTGGACGTTCGGCCAAACGTCTTTCCACCGACGATAGAGTCCTCTCACTGGGAGGCGTTGACCAGACTGCGTCGCCAGAGGATAGAGATGGAGCTGAAGGTCAGAGCAAAGGAGATCGAGATCATAGAGGTCGAGAACGTTATTTATGGATTCGAGCAGAAGATCGAGAAATGCGGAGTCGATATAGATAACATGACCAGAGACTTTGACGAGACGAGGAGGCACAGAAGAATCTCTGACCTGGACGTTGAGATACAGCTGGTGGTGAAAATGGGACAACTGGAGATCAAACTCAATGGAGACCTGGACGACACTGAGAAAGCCATCCTGGTTACGCGAAGCGAAATCGAACGCGTCAACGAGTTCATTCGGGCAGCTGGCGAGTGCAAACTGGAGGCCTTGTCACAGCTGCTCAACTTCAGGAGAGGTACGAATGCTTTTGTGGAAAATTGACTTGGATCAGATATCGATAAGAACTGATACTAGGACTTTGTAATAGAATCTTGCTAGCAACTCAACTTTTTAAAGTATCAGAACTCTTCAAGCGTCATCTAAGTTTTCCTGAACTACGATAAAACATCAATTTCATCACCTAATCTAGTCTTAATATTCCTCCAGGTACTCTGCTGAAGGAGTGGAAGCACGAGTGCCAGAGGCGTCATCTGGAGGACCTCCAGGAGGACCTGCGATTCCTGGAGTCGGTGACGGTGACCAAGGAGATGCAACTGTACTTGAAGCGCAAGGCTAGAGGCTTCCCAGATGACAAGACCCCTGAGCATCTGAGTGACGACATAGAAGCGACGAAGAGGCAGTTCGAGAAGATCGTAGTCGGCTACAGGTCCAGGCTGCAGTCCATCGAGAAGGAGATCTCGATCACCAGAAGCAAGAACGAGCAGCTCGATCGTCGAATCTTGGAGATGAACGTAGCGAGGTGCGAGATGGAGCTGCGCCGTGATCGTATCGGCGAGGCCAGGCAGCGGGAACACATGGAGAGGAAGATAAGGATGATCATGAGGCGATCCCGTCTGATCAAGAAGCTGCAGGATAATTACGCCGAGCTACTGATGCTGCAGACGGAGCACGAGCTGCTCAGGCTTCGTCGCTATCCGACTTTCCACTTCAAGACCCTGGACGACGAGGACGACAAGAAGGATCATACACCGAGGCGCCATTTTTGCCCCTGTTAATGGACTTCGTCGAGTTGTTTTCTTGGGAGATTCTCTTATCAAAGATGATCGATTTATGCGACTGGATGTTCTAAGTGACGAGTTCGTTAAGACATCCCCAGATGGAGCTTCGTTAAGACACGAGCTAAGACTGGTTCTAGACTGGATTAGCTTGCGGCTGAGGAAGTGAATGTCGAGTATATGGAGTTGAAATGATTACGTTTGATTTTGGGGTGATGAGAAGTGTTGTGGTTGTATTTTGGTGATTTTTAATCGTGTATGAGCTATTTAGACTTTCCTGAAAGTGTTGTGAACATTTTTACTAATCAATAAATCATAATTTATTAGGATAGTTAGGGTTCTTTCTCTCTCTGTTATTATTTGTCTTGTTATATCGTTGAACCTCGCTGCGGGATTGCGCGCATTTTTAATGACAAGACAGATCGAGGACGATTTCCAGCTTCTTGAAGCGCGACGTCCCCACCTTCCCTCTCTAAGGACCGCTTCTAAGCATCGTTAAATTACGGCCGGCGAAAGGATTTTAATCAGAGTCGCTTTGCTGGCTCTCACAAAGGACAAGCGGCAATTTGCAGCGGCGCATAAATCACCCGGGGGACGCAGCGGTCCCGATACATAATAGGCGACGGCGATCTATACTTTTTTTCACCATAAATAACTGTACTAATAGTATAGCAGCGAGATGAATGATGTCCACGGGAACGCTGGATTACCGTCGGATCGCGGCAAAACGCTGGCGTACGAATCAATTTCGTCTGAGAAGTTCCCATCTGGTCCCCAAACTGCAAGTGGAAAAAAAGAACTTCAGACTCACTCTGGAACGATTAAACGACGGATTTTTCTTAACCCCCTGTCCCTCTCGCGGCGTCGACTCGATATCCTGACGGGTTGATCGGGTCACCGACTCTGGGCTCATTTTTTACGTTGGGAAATCTACATTGAGCAAACCTCGAAGAGATGGACTGGAAACGGGGCTCGAGAACATCTATCAATCGAGTTTCGTTTAACCTTTTGGGGGCACAATGGGAGTCCGTGTTGTAACGTCGGATGGTGAAACTACTTATTTGGCGTAGTGTTTGGGAGCTGAGAAAAATTGGTGCTTGAACTTTAATAAATTATGAGAAGCCCTAGGTAGGATGTAATTTAGGGAAACGCTTGTAAAATCATGTTGATAGTCAGTATATGAAGATGGCTTGGCTCATAAACCGAAGTAAAAGAAGTAGCACGCGCTTAAAATCGAAAACGCATATTTAAACCTAGCTTCAAATCGGTCGATGGCGAATAAACCGTAATATAAGGGCTTAAGAATCATCTGTAGAATATTTTACAAGCAATATATTCAAACTTCAATTTTGGGGGATGAAAAACCATAATAATTTACTAGATAAACTTATCTAGTAAAATCCTCTGGATTCTTCAATTTTTTAAAAACCAGGGAGCTTCGAAATGAATCTCCAGAATAATATAGGTTTGAAAATAAATGTGATGTAATCGTAACACATTATTTATGAAAAGTCTCTGCTTTCTATCAGTCGCACGCTAATCATTGCGTTTTACTAAAACTTCAACTAAATCTACACATTCGCTCTAATTGGCGGATCGACTGCAACATGCACTCCTAGCACCAGTGAAGAGAAATTTTACCTAGATCCAGATTCAAAGGCTCCTGCATTTGAAGCCGAAGAACAGTTCGGAAACTCCGAAGTAGAGGCGTGAGAAGCCACGCGAGAGGAAGAAGCGATATTTTTTTAAACGCTTTGTCGAATCCAAAGCAGTAGCACCGTAACACGATATTCCTAGGTGGTTATTTTTCCCACCCCGTTAAGAGGAAGGTAGGAAAGCCTAGGCGCGCGGGGGGGGGGGGGGGAGAGAAGACGCATTACCAAATTGGCTCGCGGCGCTTTCATTCACCAGTCTTTTACATTCATGAAGCTTTTATTCGGTTGATTTGACTATACGCTTCGTATTCACGGCTCTCGATTTGATTTGCATTGATTGGAGTGCCCGTTTTCCCGATAACCGACGTTGCCCCGTGTTGTGGCACCACTGACGCCGTAATATCGCCCTGCCATCGTTCAACTCGTCCTCGTCGTTTTCCACGCTAATTTCACTCGATAAAAACTTGGACGAGAATCGACGAAACGCTCGAAAGACCATATAACTTAACACGTTCAAAGATGCTTTACTTTCGAACCTGAAAATTCCGATTAAAATTAAAGGTTGTACGGATGTAGAACTTTGAAAAAAGCATCGCGAGAAGCATTTGTTCGACGAGTTCTCCGGTTTCCAGTCACCCAGGTCCCGTATAAGGCGAGGCGATCTAGCGAGACGTTCTCGTTGGCGCAATAAAAATTTGACACGATCGTCCACCGCATCTCTCGTGGCTGGTGAAGAAAAACGTTCGACGCAGGGCGGACCAGGGTAGGAAGAAGGCAAGGCGAGTCGACTTTACGACTCGCGCTACGCGAAAGGGCGAAAGGGACGACAGCGAAACTCGTTATTATCCGACCGTACTTCTTCGTGGCGTCCAAGAAGAAGACAGGCCCGAACGTCGATGGCGACGGCCGTCCATGCGCCTCGCTCCTTCCACGGGCCACTTTCAGACCATAAAGAGACAAAGGAGCGTTCTTCTTCTCTGGCCCGGCGCTGCCAGGCAGTAAACTCTCATTTTCGCGAGGGAGAGGCGTCAGCCAGACGGAGACGGACGCGAAACCGTGGATGCACTTGCGATGGAGACTTCGAGGGGGTTCCGATGGGGCCCACTGATTCCGCGATCGGGGTAACTCGAAGTTTCAGGGACTATTTCACCGAGGCTGAACCCTTGGTGTCACTCTAGGAACCGAAGCTTCTAGCTTGATCTTTTGATTGATGCATTACTTCGCTACGATGTCATTACTTGATTCTCACGACACGAGTATGCAAGAAATAATTTCTGTTTCAAGTAAGAAAGTAAAATTCATGCATCCTCGAGCTAAACAGCTGCCAAGATTTTACTCCACCCTTGTATTTTCCATCGTTTCCTGGAATCAAGTAGCGCGACATGCCGAAGAGGTCTGAAACCTCAGTTCCCAGAGGTTGCATTATGTCTTCATGCTCCTTGCCAGTATCGAGTGGACCATACCAAACCGTGACATTAATCCCCGACGAGCTGGACGTCTTTCTGCGTTTCACCATGTGCCAGAGCGCAGACACTTACGTATGCGCGAATCCACAATACGCGGATGCCACGAGCCGGATGAAGGAACGCCACCCTCGTTCCTTTTCGGCGGATTGGGCTGAATACCCGCGACGTTGCATCGTCCTGCCGCGATATTCAGCCAACCTCGAAACAAGGCTTGAAACCGCTGTTACGCGTACCCACGTGTCCGTCCTCGGACGAAATTCCCATCGAAAATTTCACCAGAGCTCCTTCCCCATTTAGATATTCTCCGCCGTGTTCTCTTTGTTCTCTCTCGCCAAGTGACTAGGAGTTTTATCAAGAAATAGCGATGCAAACCGTATTACATTCGTATTTAGAAAAAGCTAGCCGTGAGCTAAGCATACTCGAAAATAAACCTCGGTCGAAACGAGTAGGGCGCAAAGAGAGCAAAAGCGAACGTAAACTAACCCACCAGGTGTTTACATTCCCGTAGAAATAAATCTGGAACAAATTACACAGGTAGAATGGAAACAAACCGTAGAAGGAGTAGAGTGGCAAGAAAAAGTGATTCGAGATTTATTTCCACCTAACTCGAACACTTAAATCGTGTCGTTAACACGTTCCCAACGTTAATATCTACTAATTTTTCTGTGTCACGCTCACACCTTCGTCGAGAGCTACCATTATTTTTCCAAAAGCTGCCCACCCACGCGAAACGGCCACCAGGACCATTGGTTGTGGTGTGAAACGTCATGGAAAAGGCAGGAAAAATGGGTGGCGCATGTGGCGAGGAGGATAAGTTTCTTTTAGACGAGGAACGCCGTCAGCAGTCGGAAGGTATAATGACACGGTGAGAGGAATGGTAGAAGGGCCAGGAACCATCCTGTGCTAATTAAAAATCTGCCCATGGAATACATCACCTTTGCCATTCTGGGTTGGTCGCGAGAACCGGGGACCATGGACGGAAACTGACGCCCACCTCGGGCCCCGATTTGACACTTCATCATTCGTCGAGCCCCCCAGGACCCTGTCATTAAAACGAGATTAGCGTCGTAATCGTAAACCGCGTCGAGGGAGGCTCCCATCGTGCCTGAACGTTTCAAAGTAGCGAATCGCGCACTAATTTCCTATCCTGACGCTTCGCTGACCCAGGAGGCGGACCGCCATTCGTTAGCAACGTACGAATGCCGCGTTATTCTATGTTGTTGAGTGCTCAGACTAATATGGAGAGTGTAGAAAGCGGTTTTAAAATTGATGATCGAATCCTTGGGAAATGTCTGACGAACTTCCTTTGCTTTAGGTAAGGTACGAGTATAGTGAAATTCTGTTCTAAGAAAATTATCGATACCGAACTCTCAGCGTCGAATGCCTCTGAAATAACGACATACGGCGGATTCAGCTTAGAGCACCCCCAGAAACATACCACCAGACAGAAACGCATCGAGCAATCTGCTTTCCCGATATTTATTACAATAACCTCGAGACTGACCTCGCTGGTACCAACCCCTAGCCTCGGGAACCGAAGAATCATCGTCGTCGCGATCCCAATTCGATATCACCGACGCAGAGAAAGAGAAAGAGTGCCGTGGAGAGTATATCGGTCATCGGTAATAAATTTAGAAACAAATTGCCGCTCACCCCGACGACCCATCGTCTGGCAGATGGAGTCGAGGGTTGCGAGGGGGAGGGGGAGGGGGGCAGTGAGGAAGGAAGCACAGAACCACGGGTGGGAGAGTTGTAAAGCAAACAACAATAATAATTATTTGATAGGAACGAACGGGGCCTTACGCGGCTCCGTAATATCTGTAATGGGCTGTTCTACTCGAGTGACCTGTCAGGCGGCGCTGAATTAATGGCAGTCGAGATTTCGCGTGGAAACGAGACGATCGACGAGGTGGAGGGGAAGAAACAAACGTTGGAGATCCGTGGCCAAGGCCCCCGAAGTCTCTCGAGGGAGTAAGTCTTTGGTTACGATCATCTTTGAAGCTACGGAGTAGCGGATGGAGAACGTATGTACCCGCGGCTCTTGGAATCATATTTCTGCGTAGCATCGTTGGTGGGGGTTCAGAGGGAAGGTTGAGTCGAGTTCTAGGCACTATGGTCGTCGGTCCGCAGCCTCGAGAGCCGGTGCTTGGATGCATCTTGCTCCTTCTGGCTTCGAATCGCGGAAATGATCTTGTTCGCTCCTCTGTCAGTTACTTTCGCGATTTATAACCGAGGTGTTGAGAACGATCGTACGTGGCGAACCGATTGTAATTAGCACTTCTCGTATCTCGAAATATGGAGCATCGGGCGAGAAAATTCGTCCAGACCAAAGAGCCAAGGTTGGATCACGTATGCTTAGATTTGCCAGTAATGTGACGATTTCTACCCTCGACTGATGCTTTCACATCGTCTAAAACACACCATGTGACGATTTGGCGATCCCAGTACCTATAGCAGCCACGTCAGTGTCTCGTGACTCTACACGTCGGTGGATCTAGAGATCTAGGGTGATCTCGCCGCGTTTGCATGGCAAACATAAGGGATCCAGGTTCTCACGTTTGCGTGCAAGGGGGAAATAGTCCGAGCAAAAGAGAAAGAGAGTCGAAGAGGGCGGTTTGCAAATAAGAACGAAAAGTGCTGGTCCAGGGGCCGAGAGCGAGCGAAACCACCTTAAATACAGGTCACGCGTATTTTGGTCGGCGTTTTCTTTTCCCCCATGCTTCGTCCTTCCAGTCTCCGTGTTCCTTTTTCTCGTTTCAGCACCGTGGCCGTATTTACCTGCTGTCCACGTACCAAAAGTCATCGTTAGAAGGATTCCACGCACGTGAACACCGGTCACGAGGGGGTGGCTGGCGGCAACACGGGCTATAATGCGTTCTCTTATTGGGAATTCGGTACATAGTCGAGTGGACGGCCTTCGGAAACGGTGGGAATGACGGTTGTAGCCATTCAAATTGCTAATCGCAGCTCTCGCGTGCTCGACGGGGACGCCTGTTGCGAACACGGACCGCGAATTGCACCGATCGCTATGGCCTCGCGAAGGGGAGCAAAGCGCGGAATTACGGAAATTACGCGCGCTATGTCTAGCGACCGTTTCCATCACGCGTTGGGGTGTCGTCGTCGTCGATCTCGCGTTACTTGTTGATTCTTTATTCCCGCACTTGTGGTTGAAACATTGTTACGACAAAGATCGTCAGCTTCATCTAGCATCTCGTCAGAAATGTAACCACGCTAACGATTAAGTGACGATCTTCGGAAGGGGTACCCAATCGATAAGATAAAATACTTTGTTGGTACTACAGAGCACCCTGTCAGGAATGCAGTGTACCCTGTTGACAAGGCAGGGCCCTCCATTAGTGAGTGTCGGTAATCTATACGTTTCTTCTAAAAAAATTTCTTTTTCGCTGTGGGAAGATCGAAGGTCCACAACGCGTTCGTGATCAATGGAGTACAGGTTTCGGTCAACGAACTTCGATTTGTACTCGAAGCTACTCTAGCGCAATGCTATGAAAGTGACAAGTGACATTTTATTAAATAGACCACGGGGTTCTCGTTTCATTAGGCTTGCACGATACGGGACTACCTTCTGTCATAAGAAAAGTGACCACAATTACAAGGAAACCACCTGCAACAGCGCGAGAAGTGCATCGCCGTGAGCGAAAGCTACATGCGTGAAAAGTGCATCCATTCTCGCGGCTTATCGTGCGCCACCAGCAGCAGTACATCCATTACAGCCGTCGCGGTGTTCGTAACGCTACATCAATTCCACGTAATCCGCTCGTCCTCCGGTTAGAAGCGTCCATAGACTTCCCCACGGACTCTAGAACCTTCCACTATCAATCCCCAGCGATAATGGTCACGAGTCTTGGGACATTAGCCGTGATGCCCAACGCTCGATGCAATAATTACCAGAGAAACCAAGTCGACATACTCCAATTATATTCTCGGTCTTCTTTGTTACTATTACTACTTTTCCACCCTCTCCACTGTGACAGAACCAAGATGCAGCTTCGATAGTCAGGAAAATACGCAGTGGTATGATCGAAGCGAAACGATTCCAGCCATTTCTCCTATTCCTCTGCCCCCAAGATACATTCCTGAAGGCGATACATTCCTAACGCGAAACACGAATTACCGTCCCTTGAACCCCAGGACACGAAGAAGCGAGTGGTCGCGCGGGAAAGGCGCCGTTCGAGGAAAAGGGACGTCGTGGCTCACCTGTCCTGGTGGGAAGAAGCATGCCCGAGGACGCCTCGCCGCTCGAACCGCGCTCGCTGCCGAGCGGCCCGTTTCTTCGTCGGCAGGGGCAGCCATTATATAGTAGTAAATATCGTAACGACCGCTCTTGGTGCCCGCCACCAGCACCATTGCTCGGCCTAACGCGCAACCGCCGACCACGAGTAATTATGTAATTGGCGAAGAATTACTTACCGGTCTCGATGGACCCGCGGACCGTCATTCAGTGACATTCCGTCCTTTTTACGAGGCTCTGAGTGGCGGGTCGTTGTCTTCGGCCTCAGACACCACCTCCTCCCCCTCGACGCCGTGCTCCTTTTCGCCTCCACTCGTCCAGCTCTCTCCTCCTTCGATCCTCGAGTCCATCCTCGTCCTCCTCGACGCTGGCGTCTCTCTCGCGTGATACCACGACGTTGGACTCGCGGTTACCGCGGCAGCTGTTCGGCCATAGGTTGTAACTAACTCGTTCCCTGAGTTTTATACCGGCACTTTTCTAATTTCGACCCGCCAAGCGGAGCGTGAGAGACCCACGGGCCGAGGGGGGGGGGAGGGGGAGGAGAGGCAGAGATCGTTTTACTGCCGAATGGAAAGGGAGATGCAATTGCATCTGGCCGAGGCTTCAGCCTTCCTGAAGGAAGCCTTGCGTCTCTTCCAGACGGGGATATTCAGCGATGATTCGAGTCTAAAATTGGACCGTGTTCTCGTGATTTGGTTACTCGTCAATTTGATTTTTAAGTATACAAGGTAAAGCTTCGATAGAGAAATATAATCGAAGAGGCGATCACCGAATTCGTGGTTCTACATGGAAGAGTTTCATCGACTGAATTATATTCAGAGTACCTTGGACGAGTGATCCATCTAAAGGTTTCCCGACGAAACGCAATGGTGCGATCCAGGGTGGTCAGTTAACCAAAAGGAAATCTGGGGATCACGGTGAACGACAGGTCGTGCACGAGCGCGACGTAATCATAAGTCCTGTGGCGTAACCGTGAGCGTGTTGGTTTCGTGCGAAGCGCAAAGCTCCACGATCGTAGCCGTCGATAACGGGCCGTTATCCGCAACAGCAACAAATTGGGGCTCCATAATCGCGCTAATGCATCAACCGCGGCCGTGCACGGGTGTGACGGTAAAATTGCGGCGAGTCCTCTCGCGAAAAGGGTCGATCTTATCGGGCGACCTTAAGTACGCGAGAAGCATTGTACACGCTAATCGGACACAGACGGTGGCACAAAGTGCTGGCATTTTTGCGTAGAAACTGTAATCAACGGGGCAATACGGTTCCACTTTGAATTAATGGCCGACGAGGGCGCAGAGCGCCCCCGATGCGGTCTTGCGTCGTGTTGGAAGCTTTGGAGCGCGAAAATGGCGCCGTTGGTACCATAGTATTGTGAGTTAAAAGTTTGATTAATCAATGAAATTTATGACGAACACAAATTAATGCGTTTCATTTTGGCATTCTTCAAATGATAGCCTCTTTCTGATGTAGTTATTTAGGATGTAATAGGCTTGATTTCGTGCTTCGATATCAAATCATAGCAATCTCGATTTTGGTGATCGATACAGTGATTGTTTGATAATGACTGTTGGCAGGTGCCCAATAATACAGGACTCTGATCGTATCACCATTTCATATTACGCAAATGATACCTAAATGCATACACCTCTTCATCGATTCTATATCGTATGCGATAACCTTCGTCTACTTTCTACTCCGAGTTTCGAAACGTAATTTTATGTTTTCTGTAAGCTTTGTTGACCTACAGTTTTTATAAAAAATATTATTTCACGTAAACCTAGTGTAAGACGTTCAATCGAGTGAAAAGAGGGAATCATCGTCGTTGACACCCTCGACACGCGAAAGGTGATGTTCCCAAACTGTCGAACAAAGGACGGGCCTCGGTGAACGAACTCCGTTGGAAGAAATCGCGTGTCACCGAACGATCGCCGCAAAAGGGATTCGAAAATCCCGTCGTCAGGATCGATGGTCAACCTGGAGAACTTGTCACGTTCGACCAACGACAATCGCGATGGTACCAGATGGCCTGGGCGCATCGCGTGCGCTGTCACTCCAGCTGACGTGGGGTCGCACCGGAAAAGCTCTGTGGTCGAGCCTGAGAAACGATCCATCCGAGATTTCATCCAAACCCTTACCCTTTCATTTTTTCATCAACTCCAATTTAGATTATAAAATTACTCCAATTCGTTCATTGTTTAAATCTCAATCTCACATCATCCGATTTCACGCATAAACATGTCGAGAGAATCTTCCTCTATTTATTTCAAGAGGAAGAGAGTGGATTTAAATAGAATTAAATTTAATTCACACGTCACCTCCATATTTTCGCATCAATTTATTCCCTCCGTCGATAGTTGATAATTTCCAACGAGTTGACTTCCCGTCAGACTTCCTCGAGGTAGTCCATCACGTTCCCAAACAAATACCTCTGCTTCATCGACCTATATCTTGTCCAGTGCCTTCCCCGACTATTAAATTCGACCATGCGTCCCGAATTTTAATAAGGTGGCAACGTTTCTCCGCACGAGGCACGTCAACGTATAAATTGATTTACAAGTAAGTCCTCTCGTCAAAGTGTCCGCTTCAATCTTCACCGGGCAACAATGTTTATGTGCATCGTCCAGCGTCCGCCTTCCAATTTGCTACTGAACATCGATCCTGGGTGTTTGGCCGAACCTTGCTTTCCGTTTATGAGATTTAATAGTGATGCATCACCGTAGGAGATTGAAAATTTTCTGGGTCGGGTGGAAGAGTTCGAAGAATTCTAGTCAGTTTTTTTTCACCATACGTTATGCACTGTTATTTTTACAAAGACAGTGAAAGTGAAAGATTCGTGCTATGATACCATATAGATTCTAGAATTCTCTATTTTTGTGACAAGTGCTTTGAGACCTTTATATTAATTCCAGTTTAATGACAGAGTCCCACATGTTCCCTTTTAAATGCAGGATAACCGTAGTTTGAAATGGCGTTTCGAATGAGAGTCAATTTAAAAGATAATCGCGTGACAGGATCAAAACGAGACACCTCGTGCATGCGTGCGCGTGAACGCGTTAACGATCGCGTAATAACGATAAAGGTGGGCATGTCTATTGTCATTAATGACTGTTAGGCTCGTTCCGGACGGCATTACAACGATCTCATTAGGCACAATAAAAATGCACCTTGGGGACGCCTGTCATCTGGAATTTCGTCGCTTCCCCTGAAAAATGAGGAAGCAGAAAGATCTCTTTTGGAAGAAGCTATCACGAGAAAATGCAAATTTCTTTTTGAATATCTCTTCTAAACTTCTAAACACTTCAAAGAAAATAGAATTATTTCTTCCATAAAAATTGCAAACACAAAGCAGAAACGTTGCAGCTGCACTCCTCGAGCTCTCCCTTGGAAGAATCTTCGTACAAATTGGGCGCTCGTCTACGTGGGCCAACGATTAGAAGCACCGTGGCGATCGACACCGCGCATCGGGATCGATAGATCCCCGGAGAACGATAAAGTCCTGGTTCCTCCCAGCGGCTCCTCGCGCGATTCAGACCGGATGGGACGCGACATGTGCACGACGCCGAAATTACCGTGGCGATTTTTATCTGGCCGAGATACGAGGGGCCGATATTCACGGTTCGACATGGAAGTTCGCCTGCGGCGTCTGATTAAACGACCGAGTGGCCACGCGCGTCTAACGTGTATTTAGAGCGCGCCTATACGCCATGAACGGGGGACCAGGCCCACGGTACCTGCTCGTACCACGACGATTAGCGAGGTATACCCACGGAGGTCAACAAGTTGGTATAGAAATAATGGAAGATACTCTATCAGGGGAAGGCGATAAATTTAATTCTTGGAAATTAAAGGGGTCTTCTCGACAAACTTTGGAACGTTGAAAAGAGGCGCGAGTTCGTGAATTTTTTTCTGTAACACCGTTGTCGATACATAC
This sequence comes from Hylaeus volcanicus, assembly GCF_026283585.1. Classification (NCBI taxonomy): domain Eukaryota; kingdom Metazoa; phylum Arthropoda; class Insecta; order Hymenoptera; family Colletidae; genus Hylaeus; species Hylaeus volcanicus. The sequence continues at coordinate 9,645,463 of NC_071979.1, read as the reverse complement.
TTCAAACTTTGTGAGTTCGTTGGCACACATTTCAGGAAAATGTGTGAATTTTTTTTAATAATGAAACACGTAAGAATGTTCCTTCTCTCTGGCTGACGATGCAGTACATTTCTCGATGCGATTGGCATTCAGAACTCGTTGAGAGATTATTTCCCACCAACGACGTACATGCACGAAATGCACGTATCACTGGTTTTGACCAATTTCAAGCAATCGGTTACGATCGAGTGGAAGTCACTGTGGGAAATAATCGTACCGCTGCCGGCGATCAGAAACGGTTTTAGGAACTAATAAATGCCGGCTCGAGTCACTGCTAAATTGTTCAGAAGCTGTACGTACAATCGAATGCCAATCATTCGAACACCAATTATCCAGGCTGCCGACTATCCCAGGTATATAATCAGGAATTCTCGTATTCGAATGTGGAAACCGTTTCGTCAGTACGATGGAACAGGTATATTCTTTGTCATTACGCATTTGAATAATCGGTATTCTACTCAATATCGTTAAGATGGAAGAACGTAAGTCTTCGACTCCTATTTCCGCCATTGTCGATAATTTTCGACGATTCCTTCTGTCAATTACTCCCAAGAACGAGTACCCTTAGCGCGTAATAGTATGCTTCGAAACTTACTCTGAAACAACTTGGTAACTTCGTCGTTGTTACGCTCTTTCTTACCCTAGTTGCAGTGAACATTCAAACCTTCGCGACCTACAATTTTTCTCTTTGCCTGTTCTCTTCGAGTGACTCCAAAACATAGACACGAAGGCTAATAAATTGCTCGCGCTAGACCGAGGGCTCGTTACTTTCTTTAATGTTTACCTTGCAGCCAAAAATTCAATGAACGCGAATCATCCAACCTGATAGCGATCAATGGATCGCAGGTGTTCTGACACGAACGGTGTACTTACGAGTCAGCAATGTGACAGGCTTCGACGGTCGTTTTCGTCACGTGAACTCGATACGCCGTTATAACTTTGTCGTTATCGGCTATCGACGAGGTGGGGTTATAATTGCAGGGCAATTTCCGCTATGACGATGATCCCGAAAACTGGCAATTTATTGTTCCCCCTCGATGTCATGCGTTTCCTCGAGGCACCATCGATCAACTTCGACTCCAGGAAGAGCTTTTCGCGGTCTTGTCGCCGCATCGAATTACTGTCTACACTCTGTACTTAAAGGTTCACCGAAAACCGTTACTGTTTGCACTGGCCACTCTATCCATTTTTAATAAGCAGATTGTTTTAAACTCAACAAGAACGTGTAAATTTCTTGGTATAACGGTGGCTGCTCGACACGTTAGAATCTCGCGATTTGCATAAGGCCCTTCGCCCGCCCTTCGCAACTTCCAAGACGCGTTCCAACGTCCTCGAGGAAGATTCCTCAGTCACGATTCTGTCCACATTTTCTCAACCATACCTGACACACCCATCATGGCGCATTCCGGCACGAAGGGATAAATCCAGGAGTTTCATTGTCACGGCTGCAGCGAAGTAGCCGCATGAAACGTATGGTGGGGTGGTTCGAAGTGGCAGCATGGTGGTTAGGTCGCGACGGGGGTGTGCGGGGGATCGATGGGCGAGCCAACGTTAACCGAAGACCGCCTTCTCGTTCTTTATCCCGTTTTCTTCTTTTTCTGCCTCGTCTCCGGGTCCCCCGTATCCTCCTCTTCTGCTCTCTGACCGTCTATATACCCGCTTCTGATGCCCTCCCCCTCCAACCCTCGTTCTCCCACGCTACACCTGTCGTGCGCGGTTCGACCAGCTCGGAGAGGTGGCAGGAAATTTCTACTTCCAAGGAACATCGCTCCAATTGACACTGACACTCTACCAAATGACACTCTAGAACCTTCTTCCGCCATCAAAACATCTATCAACCCCCGTGACATTCCCAAAGGACCCCAACAGGACTCTACCTCACGAGTACCCTATCTCTGCGAATCGAGTTTAAACCGTGAGTCGCATCCCAGCGAGTTTGGATCTCACGTGCAGCCATTATTATGCGGTCAGGTCGTGCGTTGTTAGAGGTCCAGAGAATCGAAGGTGCTAATCCAATCTGCCTGAACGATTAAAGGTCGGCGGTGAGTTCCGTGAGGGAGGCCTGGGCCATGTTGCGAGCTGACCGACCCTGCGCAAGTATAATTAACCGTCCTCTCATAAGTGCCGGCTGGTGAACCCCATCGGGACACTTCTAATTACCGTGGTCGAGTGTCAGCGGACCTTTTCCTCTGTTTGCAAGGGAATTCACGACTCTGTGGTCCGTCACGAAATTCAGGCAATCTTTGCAACTTTTTCCCTTCCTCTGCAACGCATTCCTCTTCTTCTTCTTCTTCTTGGTCTGTGGTTCCTCGTGGCACGAGGATTGGTAGGCGTGCGCGTGTACGCCCGCGAGATCCCTGATAAACGAGCCATCGTCCCTCGTTTCGAGAGGATTTTTTTTGCAGGAAACGAGGTCGAGCGTTCGAGGTCGTAGGCGGAGTCCGCGGTTTTTCATCTTTCCGAGGGTCCCTTCGCGAAGAAACGGTGTATCGATGGGAGAAGTTACATTGGTGTTGTGATAACAGCGTTTCGTTAATGTGTTGACCGGTCAAGTAATAGGAATCGATGATCCCAAATCATTGTGCTCAGAAGCTAGGCAGGCTAGGTTCTAGGCAGATTGTTCCCAATTTGTCTTACAACAAAGTTAATATGAGGTATAATATCCCATATCGATCTTACCTACAGTTGCAAGCATCTTCTTCTGGTATCTTTTACTTCTTGGCGTTTCTATAATCGTAATCTCTCGAAGATAGAAGATAGTCGAAAAGGTAAAGATACAGAGGATGGATGTAAGAATAGATGCTCACAGAATGGAAGGATTGTCCTGTCGATGGTCCTTGAGGTTGGAATACGTGATAGAGTTTACCTTGAAATGGAAAAGATTTTTGAATAGAGGACGCACGTGTAGGAATCGGGCTCGATTGATTTCGATAGGTATTTATTTTCATAATGATGAGTGTTCTTTATAATCGATCTATAATATCATACATCATAGCATTCGGTTTATACATAATTACAATTGTAAATCTGGTTCACCCTTAGGAGTGTAATTAGTAGTGGGTTCGTCGTGTGTCGCGAGCTGCCATACGGCGAGGCGAGAGTGTAAAACGTAGGCTCAGGCGCGTAGAAAAAAGTTCATCGTACTCTATTTTCGTTCCCGATTCTGTGTCCTGGCCATGTCGCTTAGAAAAATCGACGCGGAGACTACGTAAACAAGGTATACAACGTATGTACAACCGAAAGAAAGAATCAACGGCAGGTCGACGACGCCGCCGCGTTCGTTGAACATATTACTCGTTACTTCGACTCTATGAGAAGGAAGTCTTCGCGGCAGTGCCCGCTACTGGCCGCTGGTACAGTGTGTGTGTCTTGTAGGATTCCTAGGAAACAATAAATAAAATCTATCTATTCTCATTTATCTAGCGCGAGACGATGTCCGTCACGTTTATTCAGCCCTGCGCGGTCCAGAGTTTCCGATTTCGGTGCATGTTTGTCGAGTCCTATCCGACGTAGGACCGCGGAGGGTTAATGGTCGATGCTCGTCCTCTTCCTTAATCCTCTGTCAGCCTCGACGCGTTCACCGTTGATAGAAATCTCGAAAAAGCGTCACAGGAGCCGGCTGTGTTTGAGTATCGTTGATATCGGTACCGGTGTTTGGAGCACGCCACTTGGCAACGTCAAGTTTAAGTCGAAAGTAATTTTGAATTTCTTTTCCTTTACTGAAAAATAAATGCAAGTCGTCGAGGGTTCACCAAAATGGCGTGCCCAACAGTGAACGCGTCGACGCTCCTAGCTGCCGTTTAAGACCCAATGTCTCTCCTCGATTTTCCAGGCCCAGGTCGGTCCGCCATTACAAAACTATCGCGTGTGTCTCCGTGGGAGATTATCGTGTCGCGTCGATAGCTTAATTGATTAATTGCGCGATACATCGAAAGGTACTATGTTTATATATACAGCAGTAGCGAATGATTACTGATTAAATAGTGGCATATTTACTAAACGTTACGTTATCACAACGATGATAAAATCAGCGGCGAGATCGAAACCGTGTTCGATCCCCTGCTCGTTTCTCCCCACCGCCCACCCCTCCGTTCTTAGTTCACTCGATCTTTGATCGACGGTGGTGGGTACAACGGAATCAATTGGTCACAGGTCGACCAGCTCTCTGTTATTGGTGCTTCGTGACACGCGGACTGGAACGGGAACCTCCTCGATATACGCGGATGCACCGCGTCGACTAGGTGTCCTCGAATCACGTGACGTAGACATGTGACTCGACTACGAATCATGCTTTGGCGTCCTCGAGAATCCACCATCGTCACTTTGAATTTTTACACCGCGTTATTTTTATTTTTTTTTTTTTTTCGTTTCGCGTACTCTTTTCCTGTTCACGGAAAACGTTACCATCTTCGAGCCAAAGGAACATCGTCGGAATTCGGGGGCCAAGCGTTGCTGCGAAGTGAATGAATTTTTTTTCGACTCCAGCGCCGTGACTGAAGACTTCCGAATTGACTAGATTGTGAGCACCTTACGTTTTACGAAAATCAACTCGAGAACTGGGAAAGAATACGCCTGTGGTGAATGGTCCCAAAGGAAAGCAAAGAATTTGCTATCGAAAAGTCTTGGTAATTCGGATCCTTTTCATCTGAGATGTTTGGAGGTTGAAGGATAAGAAAATAAGAAGGAAAGGGTAAAATGAGTATTAATACAGTCGAATCTAGATAGGAGCTAGTTGTCGACGGGATTCATAGGATCAGGATAAGTTGGAACTTTCGTTGGGAACCACGGAATCGCACTGTTGTTGGCAATGCACCCGAAACCGGATCGTCCTGCTGTCACACGAAACGACAGGAACACGCGCGGCTAGATCCAATGGACGCGGTGCAGCGTTGGGAGGTGTCCCGTTCGATATTGCACGTTTGCATCGAACAACGGAGCCGGTGTTCAGCCGGAGTCGCGAGTTTCCGGTCTGCCACCGACCCTCTTTAATCGAGATCATTGGCGATCGGTCGAATCGTCAGAATTTTGGCATCACAGTAGGGGGTAATAGTCGCGGCCGCAGAAGGGGATCGGTCACGAGCCACTGGTCGACAGAACCGGTAGATCGCGGTGGGCCTGTGGGTCTCTCGAGTGAGCGTCTCTGACTGCCCTGGAACCGAAAACTCGATCGCAGCCAGGCACTGTACACCTGGCCTCTTCCTTTCGATCCTCCGAACCTGGCGAGGACAACGGCGACCCCGAACCAGAGGCGTGTCTGTTCCCTTGCTCCTGGGACATCCTGCTCAGATGGTTCAGATGCTGATGGGTCAGCCCGTTCAAGCCCGCCAGGTGGGAGGCGAACGAGGACAGTCCCGAGAACGTGGCTCCCAGGTGCGGTGGTAACAGCAAAGGATGCGGAGGCGGTATTCTTGCCGCGAGATCGACCGCTGACGGTAGTCCTGAGGTCAGAGGGTAAGCACCTAGAGCCCCGATGCCAGCGTCCGCGTATAATCTCGCGAGGAACTCGTTGTGCAGCAAAGGATTCATCTGGGAGTCGTCCACCCTGGGTGACAGGCTCGGCGGCAGACTCGAAGACAACGGTGGACTCGACGAGGTAGACAACAGCTTTCGATGGAGGTTCAGATTCGCCGAGTGCCTGTCGCGAGACCTCTTCGAGGGAAAGGCCGCGTTGCACCCGTCCACGCTGCACCGATGCATCAGCTTCAAGTGGACGTTCTGATAGTGTGTCTTGACCCCGAAGTGATTTTGAAACACTTTGCCACACGCGGTGCAACGACGAGGATTGTCACGGTCCAACGGCACCTCCTGGGTGCTGACGAATCCCCCGTTCTCGAATCGAGCATACGTTATCAGGCTATTGTCCGTATCCATGGCCGCTGTGGAGGGTGAGGCGCTGGATGAACGAGAGCCATGTGAGGAATTGTCCATGGTGGTCTCCTGGTGCGTCGTGAGGCTGACGGGGCTGGTAGAGCCGCGGCCAGACCTCGAAGCCACCCGCTGCATCCCGGTGTACTGCATCGCGCGACCCTGCGACAAGGACTCGAGTTGACGCAAAGTGTTGGTCGAGGAGTCGTGGGAGAGGTCGTCGGCTGTCGTCGGACGGCTATCGACCGAGCTCGGGGCACGGGAGGGATCATCGGGACGCTCACCTTCTTGATTACGCAGCGCGTCGTTCACCTCCTCATCCTCCTCCTCCAACTCGACCTCCTCCATTGGTTCCTCCTCCTCCTCCTCCTCCTCCTCATCCTGGTGTTCCTCTTCCTTTACTTTTTCCTCTGCCTCGGACTCCTTCTTCACGAACGCCCTCGTCGGCTCGTCCTCCCTCGTCGTCTCCTCGCAATCACTTTTCAGTCTCTCACCTTGATCCGAGGAGTTCAAATCCTTCGGGGCGATCGAGGGTGCTGGGAGGGCGGCCTCCGCGGAGCGAGCTTCCGCCGCGTCGTGGGACGTCTTTGGTTCGGGACTGATCTGTCTTTTAGGCGACTTGACGCTGCTCGCCCTCGAGCTCAGATCCCGCGGCTCGTCTTGAGGTAGATCCTCCCTGTTGTCCTGGGAGGAGACAGTGTCGCGTCGAGCTCCTCCGATCGATGCCGTTTCTCTGTTGCCGACTTCTGGCGAACGGGAACTCGAGTCTTGGTCGTTAAAACTGAGATTCTTGGGGGAGTTCGGCGTGGTTTTTCGCTCCTCCGCCTCCAGTCGCGACATCGACATGTCCTCTGGCTGACTCTGGAAGTCGTTCAGCGACGAAACGCCCGTGTTGTCTGTTATACAGCGTTGTTTGAGTCGCTCCTCGTCGTTGGACGAGTCCCCGTCGGTAGACGACGAGTGCATCTCGGTCAGAACGGCGCATCGAGTAGGATGTTGGGACTTTCTCTTTCGAACGCCTCTGCTGTGCATGGACGTCGAGTTCAACGAGTGTTGGCTCATGGAGAAGCTGTGCTGGTCGACCGTGCCCATCGAGTCGTTGTCTTCGTTGCTGTCCGGGTTGCTCACGAGATCCTCGTCCGCGGTGTCGCCGAAATATAACTTTGGTCGCTTCGCCAAACTGAAGTCTGCGGGTTGTTCGTCGTCTTCCTCCCCGGACCGCAGGGGCAGCCTCGATGGCAAGTTGCTCGCGTCGTCCTCCGCGACCACCACGATGCCACCGTCGTCGTCGTCGTCGTCTTCTTCGCCCTCTTGCGCTGCTGTCGAGGCCTGAGTGGAAGGGGACACCGTGTCGGCCGCGCTGCTGCTCGAGTAGGATCCTCTGTTTGTGACGGCGGTGCTTGAGGTTTCTGCGGCAGTCGTCATCGCCACGGTGGCGGTAGTCAGCACCGTCGTTGTCGAGAGGTTCGCGCTCGCACTCATGCGCTGCTGGAGCGTGTCTTCGTACGGTCTACCTTGGCTCTGGGTGGAGGACAGATCCAAATGCTTGAAGTCCAAAGCGCACAACGAGGCAGGCGATCGAAGGTCAGGCGGTGGAGTCAACAACGGGAACGAGCCGAAAGGTGAAATGTGATTCATCCCCGTGGCTGGGACGGGTAGGCCAACCTGGGGTGGCAAGACCAGGGCGTGCGCCATGGACGAGCGACCGTCGTGTGGCGAGATCTTTCGTCGGAGATGAGGCGAGTGAAGCTTAGGGTTAGGATTGGCGCTGTGTCTGTTTCGCGACCTCCTTGAACTGAACATCATGCTGCACCCTTTCACGGTGCACTGGTGCATCTCCCGCAGGTGCACCGCGCTGTAGTGTATTTTCAGAGCCCCCTTGTCGCAGAAGGTCTTCAAGCAGACGTTGCACTGCACCCTCTTCTTACCAGTGGTTGGATTGATGAAGGGTGTGCCGAGATTGGGAGGTATGTTGACCGATCCAGCCCACTGGCTACCCGGTCGTTTCCCAGGAGAATGAGGTTTTCTTCCAGGTATACCAGGAGGCCTGCCCAGAGGGGCAGCCTGAAGAGGTAGCGACGGGTGATGTCGATGCTCGGCGACGTGCTTGGATGCGGAATCGCGTCTGCTGAGGTTCAGGGCGCTGTCCGAGTTCTCGTCGTCCTCGTCGTCGTCCTCGGACTCGAACTCGCTGTTCTTCTCGCCTCCGCTGTGGACGTCCGAGGGAATCGTCATGCCCGCGACGCACATGGAGGGCTTCCCCATGGAAGGTGGTGGAAAGTGAGCAGGAAAACTCGGTGGCAGAGCGCCAGAGGACACCGCCACAGACAGAGGATGACCGAAATTGAGAGCGGAAGAGGAAACAGGCGCCACTGGTGGCATGTGATGCCTCTGCAGGTGATTGCTGCTCGAGTGATGAGGCGGACTGTGAGGGCTCTGGGGGTTCCTCATGGACTTTCTGCTCTGCAGCAGTTGCTCCGTGGACGGGGGCGGCGGTAGCGGTGGAAACGCAGGGAGACCCAGGGTACTCAGCTTCCTGAAGTCGAAGGGCTGCATGCTCTGAAGTCTGTTGAGCGGCGACACCGTCAGATGGGGATCCAGACTTCTAGGAGGCGAGTTCGCGCTACTCGTCAGCCCGACGGAGTTCCCTCCGGAGGACGTGGAGTAGTGCTTCTGGGCAGTTGGCGACATAGACGGATGCGAGACGGATGGCGGCGGCGGCGGCGGGGGCAGAGGCGGCGGAAGACCGCAGTGGAGGAGGTGCAACGAAGGCGGTAGGTGTGCTAGTGGCATCGTCGGCGGCGAAGGTCGTCTGCTTGGTGACATAGCATCCGTCCCCGGCGTCCCGGCGGCCAGCAGCAACTGCTGCACAAACGGACGCGTCTCGGCGAACCTGAGGAACTGCTGCAACACCAGCGGCTCCTCTTCAGGCGAACAGATGCTCCATCCGTCCAGCACCGGGCCGTTCTGCAAGTCCTGCGGACAAATCATGCGATCGCGTTAGTTCAAAGTGTAACGTGTAAATAATAACCTGTAAACAAAATCTCATGGGTCCATTTAAAAAAATGGCAGTGACCTTGATACAGTCTCAGCATCTGAACCAAAAAGTTTTGTGCACGACATCTTTACAAACTTCAAGCAGAATTCTATTTCCTATTAACATGGAAATTTCTCATACCATCGAAGGTAATTCCGATAACACGGTACACAGGTATTAATTATCGTTGTACACAAATCGATGTTTACCGTTCGATACTATGATTGTAAAAAATTCCCCTATGTAATTTTGTGTCAGGCGACTCTTTCCATTCAAATAAATGGGACAAAAGGTCAGAACGAATTGAACTCTCTTTGGCAAAGTCGAGGACGTGATTATCGGTGAGAGAAAAAAAAAACGTGGACAGCGAGAAAACCTAATGTGTCATGGTCTTCCGTCATTGAAACGTTACGTAAACAATCGGTTCACTGTGTTTTTATCAATATCCTGCGCGTTCATCGCGATTTCACATTCACGAGCAATCACTATGTCGCGGAATTACTGGATGATTGACAGCACAAAGTCAGAAACTATATTACCAACTGCAATTCTACGTTCGTTTACATTGCGTTATTCTATAATTATCCCGTATCGCCAGGAAGAAAAAAGTTGATACTACTGTTTCCTGGCGATTTTTTTGTCCTTAATCGCTATGAAAAAGCACGATCCAGCCCAGCTAGCGCGATCAGCGCACGATCGTTCCGCGTTCGGATAAAAATGCTTCTGTTATTCCACGTGGAAGGCCGTTTGCGTCACTTTGCGTACAATGTACGATTAACAGGAGCGGATCAATGAATAACGAAATTAATTCATTCCATCTAGTAACACGCGCAATCAGTTCTGCTTCAGTTGTCGCGACGAGCTAAGCGCCGCGAGCCTATGTTTACCAACTAACGTCAAATTCGATCGAGCCTAAGTCTCGTTCCTTTAATCGGTTACGATTAAAACCTGCTCGAACGGGAAATTAGGAGCAAGCCTAACACAAATGTTAGGTCTGATGGTTTTTGACAGTTAGCTGCGAAAAACGAGTAACAACATTTGTTAGATAACACTCACTCGTTGTAAGGTTGCAAAGGGTTGGCTACTTTATTGTATAAAGTAATTTTTAGGTGAATATATACTACTATTTTAAGTAGACTGGAGAATGTTACGAAACGTCCACTCCCTAATTACATTACAGTAATTAGAAAGTCGGATCGCGACGAACGAATCGATGTTACCCGGTCGATCCTCGATCGAGCCACTCGGTAGTAAGAACCGAAAATATTATCACGCCCTGTTAATCGATCGCTAAGAAGTGCTCTTGACTTTCGATGCTGCGTGGCAAAGAACAGGTGTATCGAAATCAAGAACGCGAAAGAGAAAATCGAGCGAACCGCGGAGCGACCTTAACTGAATTCAAGTATCGCTACACTTTAACTAACTAATTTCTGGGAAACAGCAAATTCGTATTAGAATTTTAATTATTTGAGAAAAAACAGAAGCAATATATTATTTTAAAAAATTAAGACACTTTCCCATTGTCGAGGTGTTAGCAATCTAAATAAGCGGAAGATTGACGTTTCTTGTCGATCGTGGAAGAAATCGGATAAGAATCTGAACGCGTTTCAGGATAGAAGAACCAAAAGAAAGGTTGCAGACTATTTCTTGCACTTGTTACGAGATGACACCTAGTTAGCTCCCGTTCCCGTTGATTCTCATCTAACTTCAATTTCCATGAAATTGATTCAGTTCTGACCTCTGCATAGTAAGAAAGGAGAGGTTCTCAAGTGTGACGGTCACTTTTTAACGGCCTTCTGCATAATAATAGGGCTTGGAATGCCGCAGCTAATAATATACGGCCTTCTACGTGGACAGATCATAATTTAGAAGACATCCAGTGTTAACATTGTTTAGTTAGTTATTCCATTAGTTTGGAATTGCTATACTTTATAGATTTATTTAAAAAAATTCCCAAACATCATCTTGTTTTTAAGACCTTACACTAGGCAGTCCCTTTAAATGCATTTTTTAACTATCCTGACCAAATTTGACTAGTTTTAGCGACGTTAACCCACAAAGACCTGTTCAATATTTCGGTCGCGGTCCAGTTTTTCGAGGGTTTACCGCTCGAACGTCACGTATCGACTGTCGGAGTCACGGGTTCTTCTAAAATCGGGGTGGCCGGCGTATATAGACCGGGCCGTAAGCTTGTCTCTCTCGCGGGTCTTGTATATTTACGCATACCGACGGGCTCGACGTAACGCAGGACGCCCAGCGCCGCGACGCTTTTCGCCCGCGTCCCGTGTATATTTCTTCAAGCACGCACACGCGGCCAGCGAACGACATACGGCTTGCGTGAACTCACGGCCGACGCCACTCCGAATCCGCACCAGCGCCGAAAGCGTTCGCGTTATTTTTCGCGCCCGAGCTGCTGACCGCAGCCACCGAAAACCGCTACAACAGTAACACGAGACAACCGCCATTTTCTTCTTTGTCGCGAGGACCCAGCCTCGTTTTCGTTTGCCTACCCTGAAGAACGGTGCACGGTCTTGTCGTTCGCTGTTCCGCGAAATCGAGCGTCTTCTTCAGCATCGCGGTTCCTTGGATATTGTTAGCTATGAAAGATTTATTTGTTTGTTTTTCAGCTACCGCCATAGACGGTAGGTGTAGGAATTACTTCTGTGACTTTAGATTCAGTCGTTTTTAACTCTAGTTTAGATTTTTCAGTGCTATGGAACTTGGGAGTGCTTTCTTTTCTCAGTGTGTTATTTTTCTTTAAATTGCATTCAACGCTAAAGTAATGTTTCATTTAAATCTTACATATATTTCAACTGACAACACTTTTGTTTCCACAGGCGCTTGTGACACCTTGTTAGACGCAAAAATAATAGAAAGTTCCGCCAGTAAATTGCACGAATTATAGGTACCACGAGAACCGATCGGTTCCTCGAATCTTTTTCTTCTAAGAAATTATGGGTAATTAATTTGTTGACCCCACCCCAGACGATGCTACAGTTGGCGAGGAAAGGTGGCCTGTAATTTCGTTGCGAGACTTAAACGGTGGATTACGGGACACGTCCCGGACACGAGGACGCTGACCCGGCTGAAAACTGAATTTTAAGCAACAGAATTTTAACACGGTTCCGTAAAGTGTCTCCATGGAACACTGTTAATAAATTGAGAGAACAGAAAGAGAAACAACACGAAAAACTCTCTGCTTTCGCTAGCGAAACCAACGCATTTCTCCTCGTAGGTAGGGATCATTTTTGCAACGAGTCTTCAACGTTTCGATAAGGCATATCCTGATAAAATTTGGCCGAAAATCTGGAAAACAAACGTTGGTACAGCATCCAAGATCAACAATTGTTTTCCGTAAAAGAATCCAGATACCGAAAATTCTCCAAACCCAGCGTCAGACTCGCCCAAAAATGCCAACCGCCATCGTCTCTTTCTGCGATTTGCAGTTACGTTCGCTAAATATAATACCGTTCGTCGAAACCTAGCGCCGTGACGCCTTGCGAACTCGTCGATCGTCGAACGGCTGCTATTATTCAACGAGCGAAAGTCGATGTTCTAATTGCGACGCGGACGCGCGATAATGAATTACCGAACAAGGGAATTACAGTTAGGGAGTTCGACTAGATTCGTATTATAAGTCATTGGAAAACGATTCCTAAACTTTAGGTAAGCAGAGAATTAATTTCTAATTATAACGCAAAATGTTATGGTGTCCAAAAAATATCGCAGCCTGTTACGAATAAATTCTCAAAGTGAATTTTGTTTTGTTGAGAAGAGTATATCGATGGATAGCGTAGATCGAGCTTTACCCGTTGAAAATTATGGCAATGACGACGCAAGAGCTAGCGTGACACTCCTGGAGGCCACGATTTAACAGTTTTTTACTTCGTCACGCTTCAAATTGACCGCAAAGAAACTCTCGTATCGCATTCCTCGATCTTTTCTTCTGTTCTCTGTCGTCATTCGTTTTGCCTCGACTGCTTCCTCTTTACTTAATGGCAATTAATGGGAAAAGCACTCTGATCCATGTCCGTTACAACAGCAACGCAAACAATTTAATGAAACAGTTTCCAATCGATGTATCAATCTGTATGCGAGTAATCAGAATTTCTGTAAACGAGTACGAAGAAAAGAAGAAGTCTGGGTCGTTGCAATTAAACCTTGGACTATTTCGATAGTCGAATATTTTATAAATTTTCAAGGGCTTGAATAATCGTAATAATAAAATCTCCTTTTGATACTTTACGAAGAACCGAAGCGAAAGTTACAGTTAAGGACTGAATTGGCACCGTCGTAAGATTCAGGAACGACACTTGTCTCTGGGAAAATTCGAGTCGCAATTGATAAAAACCATCCGTTCCCTCGAACTCTCCACTTTCACCTTTAAACGTTTGCGACTAGGAAAAGAGACACTTTTTTTACCAGGTAGGTTCCAGTGACTCCAAAAACGCAGGAATTCTGCGTTTCTTCTTCGACTCGCGATCCTTCCTCGTTGTTTTCCCACGCGGATTTTCCTCGCCAGGCATAGCGTTCGTCTCATGACTAATCATCGCGCGTGTGCGTGACCAGAAGAGGCCCCCAGAGCGAAAAGGTGTTCCGCGAAACGACTAAACTGTTCGTCGTTACGCGAAAGGGAACGCCAGGACCTAAACGGTCGTGTCTGAGAACGTGGAGCCACCGTGTGCACCGTGGGACTCGAATTTCATTCCGCACGCGAACGTACAGATTCTACAAATCTGTAGCGTTCAAGGTAGAGGAACTATCTTGGTCTGTTGGGTAGAATACACGAGCGAAGTTCGTGCGAATAGTTCGGGAAGAATTCGAGGCGAAGAATGTCTGCTAGGATCGGTTATACTTCACAAATGTGATCTGTACGATGGGTAAAGTTTTGTATAATAGTTTGAAGGCAAGCTTGAAGGGAATTCATTTTGTTGAATCGATGAATTGTATCGTTTTTGTTTTTCAGGCTCATTGAATTAATTATGTTTCTTTATATAAATACAGCTATATTATTTAAATCGTTGCACGAGTGCACAATGGCCGCAGGCATGAATGGCGCGTACTTTAAAAAACTGGTGCAAGCGGACGTCCTTGCGGTGTGTCCAAAAATAACACCGGGAAGAAGACAAAGTACAAATGGACAGTTGGAAATTTAACGAATGCGAAACCAAGCATGCGAAATTCGCTCGAAGGCAATTGGTAATGATCGAAACCGTGAGCTCACACGAATCGGAGTGCCAACGGTAACAGACGAATTAGCCAACTCACGCGTACGCGAGAGCGTTCATTAAATTGCCGTGTAATCGGTAGTATCTTTCTGCACGCCAGAATGTCTCTTTTTGCGCGCAGTCTGCTGCTTCCTCGGGGCGATGATCAATTTCTTGCCACTACCGCGAGGTCTCCAGGCCTTTTCGAGGATCTAATGTCCTTTAAGTTGGCCGATGAACTCGAATATCTCGTATCCCGTTCATCCTCCGTGAAATCCTCCGGTTTTCATTAGCTCGAATGACGAATGGAAGGCATGAAAATAACATGAACGCTGACGGCAATTAAATAAGATTATCTACCGATATGACGTTTAACTGGAACAGATATTGATTTCAGCAACGGGTCGTAAAACGGAGCAATAACCGTAACCTCGTTTTGATTTCGTTTGATTTATCGGAGCAACTGTTTCGTAATAGATAGAAATTTTATACTTCATTTACAAGGCCTTGCCTAACGAATGTCCGAGTTTTTGTGCGTTATAACTAGAGTTGGAAAAATCACTGAAGCTATTTCGCGACGTTAGGATCGACCGAAGAGTTCCATGAGTTTTTCGTTTACGCATAGGCGCGAGTAGGGTTGTATACTGATGAATTATAATGACACCAAGAAGAATCGAATGCAAACACGAAAAGTTGACTACGTCAAGCTGACAACCCCGCTGTCAGCGAGACCGTTCATGCGCCATTTGCTGTCTCTTAAATCGCCTGAGGTGCGGTTAGTTGTTGTGTATTTTATTCTATAGTCATCGCGAGTTGAACTCCTCTTCCTGGACATTCCTTCGAGTCAAGGAGAAATACTCAGGCTCGAAGAACCCCAAATCGATTATGCAATGCATTAGAATTTGATATTTTTTACTGCACACATTTACAACATTTTTACATTCTTTCTGTCTTGGTAAATCAACACTTGCTAATGGTCCCAAGTTCACTCGGTCATTCGCATAACAGCGTAACAAGTGATTTCCTCCAGATACGCGGGACTTTCAAAAGTACCGTTTCTCTTTAACTTTTCCAATTAAATTTTCATAAAGTTTCATTTCGCGATCATCTCTGGCAATAAATCAATCACCTTCAACAACGTAAAATATGGATCGGCGCGAACCAAGCTGCTCCTCTTCCCTTTTTTTCCTTTCTTTATCCATCCTGCAAATTAACGGCACGTTCCGCTTCCTTTCCCTACCGTGGACGTCGATCGCGCACGGCAATCCGGCGCGTAAACAAAAGAAAGGAAACCGTCCGACTAGGATGGTTGCTAATTTAAACAAAAAATAAATCATACGAGCTCGGTGAGAATCGGAACGATGCGAATCGCGTTTAACCCGTTTCAAGTGGTTCAGACCGTGCCCCCTCTGGGTCTTCTCACGGAAAAATCAGCCACGCTAATGAAATCGTCGAAACAATTACTATTATCACAGCTAAGAAGTGGGGCTAGGACCATTCGAATAATTTAGCACTGGAATGCTAGGATTAAGTATCGAAAATAATTAAAAATTTCTTTGTACCATTGTTGTTGTTTGTTTCAAGACTGTTAAATATTGGCCTTCCCAGTTTCCATTTTGACAGTGTCAATCCTAAATTCTCCTAATGCAAATTAGAAGGATGATTCTCACGCGTCCTTCTGAATTAAGGTGTTTGCGTCTAGAAACAACAATACTCAAGAATAACAATTTTGACAGCGAAACGGGGACGTCGGGACGGAGGAAAACGAAACGCGCGAATCACAGTTCTAGCAACGCCCGGCATGATTACGCGTTGCGCAATGAAATCAACGTCGCTGACGCCTCCAAGTAGTGCAACGTATTCCCATGCTACCAGAGAACTAATTTTCCATCTGAAAAATGAGTTCCCCTGATGACGATCGAAGAAACCGCGCCGACTAGTCGCTAATCCACTAATCGAAACGTTCTTCTCACGGTAGTAATCGAATTAATAATTTTGTAACGACAACAGTAATGATTCCAAGTCTAAACATGAATTCATCGTAGAATAGCTTTTTACTTTAGTGCCCCTCTTCACAAATGCGTGGTGTATAGAAATTAATGGTCGATAGTGGAGTCACCTGTTAAATTAAAAATTTTTTAATCCATTAATTTATAATTTATAATATTTTGAGATATTTACAACGAGATGTGTCTTTCTACGATGGCGAAGAACCACTGCGCTATACTGTACGCTTGCAACGTGCCTAACGCAATCTACACCAGCTAGCTGAGCTAGCTGGCGAACGTTTTCTTGGTTCCAGTGGCTGGTGCCATCTGTCGGCTCGATCACCTACTATCCGAGCCGCGGGATTTCCCTTCGAAAGGTGAGACAAGCGATCGCGACGGCAATGCCATCCGTGACTGGACACCGCATACGATTTCACGGCCGGTGCTCGGCGCGTCTTATTCGTGTGTAGAAATCGTGAAGATCTCGCGTGGATATCCGCCTCTAAATTGGATTGCAGCTACCTGCAGTCTCTCTTTCTCCCCCCCTCCTTTGATTGTTTCTGTCGCTGCGTTTCTCCTTCTCCCTGGAGCTCATTTTTTCCTTTGGTTTTGGATATTCTCATATCTACTTCTTTGTATTATATAATACCGTCGTTGCACGGCTATGTAAATGCTTACACGTGGGATAAACGTGTTAAATAATAAAGGCATTATTGCCTGAAATTAGAGACCCGTTATTCGTTTGAAAAGAGAGCTACACGATTTGTTATGTGAAATTACGTGGGGCAACAAAAACGAGGCTCGACTAAAAGAATGTTCCCAATCTAACATCAACAGAATTTACCAAATGAATTTAGATTCAAAGCCCTATTTTCGAGTCTATCGTTATCAATAGTAGAACGTACACTCTGTATTTCAACGTGTTTAGTAAATGAAAACGCTCGACACTTGTCGCATTGAGATCGATTTACATAAAATTGGAATATTTCACAGGTGATTTCAACGCCTGTCGTTGGAACTGGGAAACTAATAGATACTATAGACACGTTCTGCACTGAGTTTATGTATTCCTGTCAACAAGGGCAACACAGCATAATTATTCAAAGTAGCAGTAATTTGTATTCTAATATTTCTAATGCTTGAAAATGTACGTCAACGATATACTATGGAGTTAACCTGGTTTCAACGCGACTCTCGTGTGACAAGTTACAGATAATGCTACAGTGTATTCTTTTTTATTGCAATCGCAGGTAATTGAGTCGAATCGAGTTGAATCACTAACGTTCAAGTTCAGTCATTAATGTTGAATCCTTCTGTAATAAACGAAAGACTACATCGCCAATACACTTGCTTTGGAAACGTTTTGTAATTGCGTCGATTCAGGAGATTTCAATTCCTGTTCTTGCAATTACTGATCGATGCAATATCCTCTTTTACTATAATTAATTTTAATACAGGTGGAAAGTGAAACTTAATTGGACCGTTTATACGATGAAATTTAACGGATAAATATAATTTCATAATTTTTAGCGAGATGTCTCAGCTGCATCGCAGACTTGATCGCGTTCTAAACTAAAAAGGGGTTATTTAATTGAAGAATTTATCCAATTCTACTGAAATTTAAAAATGCTATTAGGTCGAAACTGTTGGATTCTCAGCTAAGATGGCAGATACACCGTCATCTGTTAGCCATCGAATGAGAAAATGTTTTCAATACCGTGAGTTCACAAGTCTGTTATTTTGAACCTGGTTCGTTTCACGTCCAAACTATTTGCGTAGGCACCATTTTTTCGCTGTTACGCGTTCTTGAATGGCTTCACGATGACTACGATTACGATGTCTATAACCTTGCATTGTGACAGGCAACACTGCTTTCTTCTCGATGGATCTTTCATTCGATTTATGTTTCCAAGTAACGGGACATCGGCTAACGAATGTCTAAACAACACCTCGGGTATCTTAATCGCTTCCACCATAACTCTCTTTCTTCAATTCTATCATTTTCTGACGATCGCACTTCCAAGACTTATATTTTATACGTTGATCTTTTTGCGATACTTGGAATACCACAAGTAACTATCACCTCAGGTTGGAGTCAAAATAAATTTTCAATTAGTTTTCAAAACAAATTCCCTCTAAATTATACTCCAAGTACAACAAAATTAAGAACCTTCCAATTGAGCTCAGAAAGTCTAGGAATCACTGTTTGACACAATCTTCGTCCTTAACAGTCCAAAGAAATCAACTTAAAATCGCCTCTACTTAACTTTCAGACGAGACAAAGCCACAAAGAGTCGCTACAGCCAGTCTTCTTATAACCAACCAGCGTTTCGTGCGGATAATGCCACAGAAATTCGGTATACTACAGCTAGAGCCTCAATCCACGAAACTGACCGATGAAAAAAGCAAGTCTGGGTCGATATTGGTAAGATCGAAAGTGGCAACGGTAAGTAGACGCGAGGCGGAGAGCGGAAACAGGCAAAGATGGTAGCCTGGAGCCGATCGACCTGTCATTACTCCACCTCGATGGAAGAAGC
The DNA here is from genome assembly GCF_026283585.1 of Hylaeus volcanicus. Classification (NCBI taxonomy): domain Eukaryota; kingdom Metazoa; phylum Arthropoda; class Insecta; order Hymenoptera; family Colletidae; genus Hylaeus; species Hylaeus volcanicus. The sequence goes on along the minus strand of NC_071979.1, from coordinate 9,626,790 downwards.
ATGATCCAAAACCGTAAATTACGGAGCATCCTGGAGGAGAGACGCGTATACGCGAGGGGATGGAGGAAACGAGTCAGCCAAATGATGGGAGGGGAAGTGAGGCGAGGAGACGAAAGGATGGGCAAATTTCTAGTCGAATAGATAACAACCGACACAAAACAAAAGAAACAACAATGGAATTAAGAAAGGAAAAATGGACTAAAACTTCTAATTCGAATCTTCATTCTACAAATAACAGACGTTTCCTTCTCTATTTGAAATTTGTGGAAAGAATCGTGCCCATCTCTGTTAGGAATAAGCGAGGAAGAGAATTGGAGCGTCGAAGGGTCGATCACTCGAGTGGAAACGTAAATGGATCGGGCGATCGGCTCGAGGAAAATTAAAACTCCGACGGGTGGCATTTACATCGACTACCGATACGTCCAGAGGGGGCAGAGACAGAAGCAGACACGAGAAACGAAAGGGAAAAGAATGAAGGAGGCCCAGAAATTGAAAAAATTACGGGGTGCTCCGAGGCCAGGCCAGGGTCGAGTCCTGAGAGACTTGGCATTCGTGCTGCCGCGTACCTATCGTTAATCATGCGTCTCCGATGCTCGCAGAGTCGTCTGAGAACTCATTGGATGACGGAGCGCCGAGTTTGCTGATGGTTGGCGAACGTTGGGTCATTGTTCCGTTGTACAAAGAGTACACAGCGAAAGGAACATCGTTCTGCGAGCGTAGAACACGATTGTGTGAACCAGATTCAGTTTAAGACTGTGGAAGGATTGAAGATCGAAGATATCGTTCTGTGAGCGGTGTTAGGATACGATTTTTTGATATTTTTCAAAGAAAAGATAGATTCACAATGAAAAGATTCACAAAGGATAGATTCATAAGCGAATAGGATCGTGATGGTAGTACTCCTACTTGTGAAATGTTTTTAGAGGCCATCAATTTCGCAAACACGGTCGTGAAACCTTCGGTGAGAGCGACTGGTTTCATTGGTCGACCGAAAGGTGTACCGTTTGCCGGTGTATCGGTGTCGCGTTGTCTCCAACGTCTGCCAAAAATCGCCACGCCTCCTTGTTCCGTCGAGAAACACGTTTCATATGTAAATCGAACTCGTGGTCGGCGTTCGGGAAAGGAAGTCTCTGTAGCGCGATTCACGGGGACGATTTCGTGGCGGGTAGCCCGGGGCGACTCGGAATTATTATTAGTCCGCGATAATGGCAGCGTTAAACGCACGGAACGGCCCGATCAAACTCACATTGCTCATCTTTCCAACGACGAAGAACGCTTGTGCGCGCTCGCAATGCCTCGCGGTGATCGCGAGCAGAGTAGCGTCGTCGCGGTATGGAAAAATTACCTGGCCCGATACCCATCGATAATGGTCGGTTCTGGTACGAGTTTGTCCTGCTTTTACGTCCGGACTCGGGGACAACAGGACCAGGAGGCAGTGGTGGGTCTAGCGTTAACGGGGCCTCGAGCTCAAGATTCGAGCTTCAGCGGCTAGAAAGTTTAGGGACTCCAAATTTAAATAGGGAGTACATAGTTGCTCCTTAACTGACTCGAGTACGTTTGAAATACTTTAAACTACAGATCCTAAATGATTTTCTGCTTTGAGATTTTGACCTTTTAGGAATTCAATCCTCTTTTATTAAGGAAGATGAATGAAATTTTCCTTCGAATCAAAGCTATAAATTTAAAAAAATCAACAAGTAAGAAGCCCGAGGTCTCAAATCTTCATTAGCTTCATGGTATACCCGTCCCTGCCATGAGGTATTAAAGATCTATCCGAGAGGATCAGGCTGAATTTAGTGGGGGCCGATTCGGTGGCCGATCGCGCCGATCGATAACAATCCAATGGATTTTTTATTAATGTACTAATGCGTAATGCCAGTGTTTAATACCATCCATGGGTAATCACAGTATTTCCCCGTGCCTGTAACAGATTAAATCTTCGGGTTCTTGTTGTTCAGGCGAACTTGAAATTACGACGGACTGCATAAACCATGCACGCTTGAGTATTTGCGCGGGAAAGCAACCTCGCAATCTTTCTTTTGTTCGCGATTTTGGTTTCTTTGTTTGGAGTTGAAAATGGAGGTTTGAATTGATAATAACGAAGGGAAAACTTCAGTCTAGAAAATTATCGCTGCAGGAGTGTTCAGTATTTATTCTTATTTGTATAAGATTAGAAATACTTGAGACTGTGGATCTATATCTACCTATACAACAGTCTCCTACGTTTCAGTACACAATTATTAGAAATCTAACGTTCTTCCTGCCAATGAAAAAATTTCAAAACTCCATCCAACACCGATCGAGACACGCCATCCGCGCAAACGAGCTTCCGCCCGGCTAGAGTGACGCTCGACGTCGCGATCGCGCGCAACTCGCGACCATTCGCTGAAAACCCGCCTCCTTCGTCCTTTGTTCCTCGATGGAATATGCGAGGGGCCGTCGACGATATCGTCGCTTTCGTTTTCCATTCGAATCGACGTTCACGGATAAATTCGTCACGGTTGCCCGCGGCCCTTTCACGTCTAACGCGCTAGGGAGAAAAATCGCAAGCGCGTCGATGAATAGTCGCGCTAATAAGAAATGGGCAAAAAACCTATCGTACCATTACGGCTGTCAACGGACGTCGAGATAAAACACCTGACGTTCTCGACCAGAGATATCATCGAGTGGTTCTCCCCACCTGGACGCGCAATTTATTTAACTTTCAGATCGGTGTGATTCACTTAACCATAGATGCAATCTTAACCATGGAAATTCACGGTGATAAAATTATTTTTCTACTTGGTCTCGCGTCGACACTTTTATCTACACAGGAAGCTCGCCCATCATTGTGGCGAACGCTGTTCTGGAAGGGTTTGTTGCGGAAACGTTGCCCTCGGCATCCCTCCGCGAAACGGAGCTCTGAATATTCGAAACAGCGACTCGAGCTTCCGCGCGCGTCAAACGATTCCCGACGAAACCGTCGAAGAATCGAGGCTGGGGCTTCGACAAAGGGCTATCGACATCACTCGAAAGTCTACCCATCCACCGTCTCTGTTTCCTCCGGGGCCGGAGCGATTCGCGACGCGCTCTCTGGCGCAGAATTCGCTCGTAAATCTGGCGCGGCCGCGACGCAGAAGGCGGTTTCACGTTCTAAAGCGTTCCGTCGAGGCATCCCGCAGTAAACTGCAACGCTTCTGGCTCCCAGCGAAACCCTACCGGATTCCACGGGGCCTCTACCGTCAGCTTGTCGTGCGAAATTGGCTTCCACTACGCGAAACGTACTCGATACGGACCGACGTCGCGATATGATTTACCGTTTCCACGTCCGCGACCTCCCTTCGTTTCTGCAGCGAGATACCGCGATACCCTGCTCCCCATCCTGGTCCCTCATACCTTGGGCCCTGGAACGGACTCGATTTCAATGACGAAAAAATCCCCAAGATGGACGTGCCACAATTTTTCATTGAATAACTCGGGAAAAAATTAAAATGAATTCTTGTAAAGAAGCTTTGTTCTGCTTCCTTACTGATATATGAAGAGGACGTTTTGTTTTCATGTTCAGATATTTAGAATAGTTGAAAGATAGAAACTGCACCGCTCCTTAAAAATATAGCCTGTCGAATATTGTGTTGAATGTATAAGATTTGAAAGCAATAAGGTAGGATGATATAGTATTCGATATAATTGGGATTTTAGAAACTTGACGAACGAATTACTTTTTCCATGTACTTATTTCACGTAGAATATAACAGTGCAAAGACTTTTGGCAATGGTAGACACGCGGAGATGTATGAGGAACTCGTGCACCGCGAAGAATCATTGTCCACGCATTGAAATCACCAGAATAAGCAATGCGCGACTGACGAGACGATTGGACTATTACCGTGAATGCAGGCGAATGTTAATTTTTATAATTGTTTTCCCATTTTTATTGTTTCTCTATCCAGCTATCGGATATTTTCGAAGGCAAGCTTAATAAGAGATTTCCACTGCGACGAAAATTGCTCGCATTGGATGACACAGATTTACTTTGTACTAATGTTCGGTTTCACATTAATGAGTCCGAGTCTTGAATAGACACACTGTCATCTTGATTGATTGCATTCCTCGATTCTCTAGAATTCGTCGCACTTTCTCCTGTTCCGCCACTTGTTATAATTCTTCGTCGGTCTCTGTTCGTTTTCCATACAACTATTCAATTTTATAGAACGTTGCATCTTCATTAGGGGCCCCGATTCAGTCGAAAAATCCGCGAACTCATCACGATTCGAATTCACTTCATCCCGTTTCACTTCAATGTTCGGTTTCGCGTTAACGACTCGAGTTACTCGTCACACTGTAAATTTGATTGATCGTGTTTGCCTGCAAACTTCCCGATTTCATTTTGCATGCTACGTTCTAGATATTCCTAGGACTCTTCAAGTCCGTTTCTATGTGTTTTCTATCTTGGACACCTCGTATTTCCGCGTCAGCGACCTTCGTAACAGATTAAATAAGGAATTAGTTGTAGTCAATTGATATAATTAGTTAATCTTTCGTTTGACAAAAATATTATTACCTCAATAACCCTAAACTCGATGAATTATAACGATGGAATGCAGAATTGGCACCTCCAGTTTCAGAAATATTAGGATAGTCGCTCCAGAACACTGTAGGGGATTAAACCGCCGATATTTGTTAGTATACCAAAGTCAGACGTCGATTGCAGCCCGTTAATAGCGAAACGATGCATTTAGAAGAACATAAACGTATGTCGTGTTTACACTCGTGTAAAGCTTCTTCCTGTTTCGAAATTGCAAGCTATTCGCACTTTCACACTAGTCCTGTGGGAGGAAGAGACTGCCATGGCTTTTTGAATCAAACCTCCAATTTAATGGCTCTGATGATAATAAACTTTTTCTCCAGGACTCGATAATTTCTTCGAGAAGACATTTTGACAATCTAAGTACACAGAAAACAGGTTTACGGTCTCCTTGACATTTACCTAGACCCACGCGACGGACTTGCAATTTCAAGAGGAATTATTCTTCGCGACTGATTCAGACGTCCGTTCTATCGTTCAGCTGGACAACGAAGAAGAACTATTGGAAGCAAGAGCAATCTTTGATGGGTTTAATTGTACACGATGCCAAATAAATATCTGTCAAAGTTTAAAGCATGTATAATCAACGATCTTCTTGAAGGATATAGAACACATACGTTATTTAGAATCATAGAAATTGTATCATAAAAATAACCACCTAATATGTTTATATAGCGTTCCAAAAGATTGTCAAACAATAATCCTTCAGACCACCCATGTGTCTGTCACGTCTGATTAAATGCCCCCGATTAGTTATTTTAGAGAATTCGCTGCGTTTATTTACCTGTCCGGCCAGAACGAGGAGCAAACGAAAGAACCTTCGACGGAACGGTCGATTATGCTAAATCCGTCATTTAATGTAACCAACGCGACCAATCCGAACGTCCACTTGTCCGTCGCCAAGTTTAGCTAGAATTCCTCCGCACAATGGGAGCTGGTAACTCGAGACCAGAAGACAGCAGACGGATTCATTAGGCTAATAAAATAGAGGACTATGATACAAGAAACAATCGCTCTTAAAATTGAAGGTTTCTCAGGGAATGAAATGAAATTACCACAGTGGTATTTAAAGAGATACATTCTTTCGTACTACTGAAATACTTATTCGAAAGCGTTCTAAGCTGGAAATGACTAAAAATGGAGATGATTGGTGTTCGTACCGATTGCGCCCCTGCAAGATGCATTACGGCAGCGAAGGTAGATCGCTTGGCAAGGCGATCCCGCAGTGAAAGTGCCGAATGTAACTTCGGTTTCGCGTGTTAAGCTTGTATAAATATCCATTGACTTTCTCGTTTGGACGGTAACATCGGCATTATTAGCGCATCCAGCGAATTTCTACAACACTGTCTGGACTCTGGCAGAAACACCTCGAGCTAATACACCATGACAGGGATTAAAAAGCGTTACCGTGCCCCTTTAATTTTCCCTACACGCGTTCCACGAGTCCACACCGATCGAATCCGTATAAGCTACTTGGGCTTGGCTTTCGAGACACACGCTTTGACGAAGGAGAAGGTTACTGAATTATTTGTTGTACGGAAGCGTAGCTTGCGATGTCCCAGAAAACAGTTGCGCCAGTTGCAATACTCTGTCATACCAATTATGAAATAGTCGTTACATATAGACCGTTCTATAAGTATCCGTAGCCTTCTTATCTATCAAAGAAATTTGTCTAAATTAATAGGCTTCGAATACTTACTGCATCGACTGTACAGGGTAGACTGTATATGCCTTGGATGTAATGTTAGTTAAGGTACTTCGTATCTACGCAAAAGGGTCGACGTCGAAACAAGGTATAATTATAATACTTCAACTGTAGTTCGTCTCTTACGCACTTTCACAGTTATTTGTACGTTACATTATAGATTTTTATTTTCTTGATTTCCGAGATAAATTAAAGATAATATATACGATCTATTCTCTCGTTAGTTAGGATCTAAGAACGTGAGTTTTTCCTTGGACAAGTCCGAGCCCACCCCGGAACTGTCGATTAGGGGTGTACATATCACAAATTTCGATTCGCAACGAAACGGACATAAATTCTGGGAAAATGATCGCCCTCCAGGCGTCGTAATCACCCATTATCGTGATTTCAAGTACGAGATGCCCTCGGGGTGGCTCCGACTCGCAGAAAAAAGGTCCAACGGGAAATAGAGGGCGGCCCGCCTTGGCATTCCAGAAACGTTCCGCCGGTTTTAAGTAATCGTACGCGTTTCGCACGACCTACGACACCGAGGGACTATTACAGTCTTGCGTAGGTGTAACCTGAATAGTATAGATAGCGCCTAGCGGTAATAAATAGAATAATAAATGACGAATAAAAACACCATTCCTCGCGTTAATTCTATTACACTTTTACTCAAGTAAGTCTCCATTTATTTAATGACAAATTCGATCAAATATTTAAATATTCATTTATCCTTGAACGTGCAAACCTAGAAACTAGAAACATCGTGTAAAATTCTGCGACGTCAAAAACTAGAACCGTGGAAACAGCCATCGTCTAATCTCTCATGGAAATCATTGATTGCAATTGAGCTGTCAGGAGTAAAGTTCAACTGTCAGTGGAACTGCTGGCATTTTTTCGCGCCTCGTGTTTGAGAAATGTCTATCTTCGTGCAGGGGGATTTAAAGTTGCTAGAACGCCATCGCTCGCGTTACTTTCGTTCACGTTTCGCGAGTCTTTAATCCGGATTATGAATTTCACGCGCTGGTTTGATTTAATTCCAGAGTCACCTAACCAGAGAATCGCGTGCACGCGCGCAAATCACCGAGGAGACAGTGCTCGACCGCCAAAGAAGAAGAAAAAGCCACAGACACCGCTTATTTGTCACGTTAACTCCAACGATAGGGTTTGTCGGACTATGTAGACTATGTTTGACGAATACAATTTAATTAACTTTATTGGTTATCGCTAAACTTCGAATTTCATGTGACAAATATATGATAAACATAAACAAAATGTACATGAATCTACGCAAAACGAAGTATCAATATCATTACGTTAATTAACAGAATATATTCTACATTCATCACGTGTATTTTTTGTATGTTTTTCATATGGATGCCATAAATGCATAAAATCCGCTGTCTATCTTTAGCAAATTTGTGGATAAAATCTAGTCTGTAAGAATCTGTAAGAATCAACGCAATACGATTGTTTGCGTTTCTCTCTACGATAATTTCAGATCGTTTGATCCACAGGCTGCGAGAGATCAAGACGATTTTGATGTAATCGCGAACTTTCACTTCAAATGGAAATCTTGCATTCTCATTATCCAATTACATCAACTCGTATCAACAGAGTTTGAGTAACCTTCGCGCGGCGAACGCTGAGGTGACAATTACCAAACATTCGAAGGAAACGCAATATCTCAGCTACATTAACTTGTGTCAATAGTCGGCTCCTCGCGACCCACGATAACCAGAACGCCGATTCTCATGAAACCTGTTTACTACAAGTTTACCCAGTCTTGTTAGTGGCGACTTTGCACGCCTTCCGCAAACGGCGATAGATCCAGAGGATCTATCTTTGATACGCGAGAGTTAATTGAGCTCTACGCGTTCGTTATTTGATAACTAGCGTCAGGACTTTGATGTCCCGCAAACGAACCTTCAAATGACAAAGCAGCAGTGGTTACCGGATTAAATCTCGAGACTAGATAACCCAACATTTCAGCTATGTTTATTCTTACGAATGGTTAGTTCCCCGCGACCCGAGGTGACCAGAACAATTTTACGAAGCCTGTCCGTAAACTCGACCCCTCTACCAAACGAACTCGATGTACCTCGATCGTCTGCGTGCTTCGATCCCGTTCGCGGTCAAAGATCAAGACGATTTCGGGTTGGAGCGGTTGCGGCGCGAAACTCTGCTCGTCCGATTATAATTCCTCGGCGTCGTGGCGAGGCACGCGGACAGGGCAGCGTGCGTGCGCGCAACCATCGGCCAGAAACCGGTTTTCCATACGTTTTAATTTCACGCTGACATCGGCGCAGTTCAGTTTACACGGATGCTGGCCATTTTCCAGCGCGGCTCGCGAGATTAACGTCCAACCGTATTCGTCTTTTCGCGGTTCCGCGGAATTTACGCGGCGACACCTTTCCCAGGAACTCGCGACGCGACCTCTTCCTCTTCCTCCGTGTCCTTCGGCACTCCCACGACGTTTTCGATCTTAATCATCCGCGCGATCGGCCCCAGGGCTAATTGAGCTCTCGTCCAGGCGGCGGCTCTCCTCGCGCGACACTCTTTCTTCCTTTTCGCGGTGCACCGCACCGGTCTCGATCGCGGCTGATCGACGAGGATTAATTATTTTCCGCGCACTCGCCTCGGGCACCGAGCGTTAATTAGCGCCAGATTGATTTCTGGTATCGACCAGTCACCGTGAGAATCTGCGTGGCTTTTCCAACGGTTACTGTTGTTTACGAGGGTGACACTTCGTCACTGTCCACGATTTCGATCGCGAGGACACGCACTGGGTAAACTGGCGACGATATAGGGTCCACCAGGTGTAAATTTGAAGCCATTGGCAGTGCATCGCGCACTATTGGAATTTTCGTGTCACAAGATTCCTGGTAACTGATCGGGGGCAGTGGTCACTGTGCTTTTGAAAAATGGGCAGCCTGTGATAAATTTTCTTTGGTCAATCTTTCTAGAGATTAGATTCTCTTCTGGATCTTCTGTTCGATTCACTTGCAGCACTGTGGTTGGTAACTAGATGCTCCTAGACAGGTGTCCATTTGTGCACAGTGATAACACAAGTGACTCCGTTTGCATGACAGGTTTCCAAACCCAATCAGGAACTTGAGCCTCGTGTCGCAAGGATTCACAAACTTTTCAAGATATTTTCAGCACCATTATAGCATTTGTTAGGGTCTATTTGGGTAGATTATTTCTTGAAACAGCCAAGTATTGGCATTTTTCTTCTCCTTATTCATTTGACGCACAGGCCCACATGTTTTCCAAAAGATGTCAGTCACCAATTGTCACAGAAAATCTTTACGTTTTCCATCTGACAGATCACTACTTACTCGAACAAAGGTGTCCCACTGAATTTCACATTCCCAAAAATGTCCATTGGCGCCCGATTCAACAAACACAAAGTTCCTTACCACGATCCATGAAGCCACTGCACATGTCAAACCTCGCAATACTCATTTTCTGCGATCCTCTTTCCAGTATCTTCTAATCCACTAGAACCACACGTTTACTCAAGTTTTCCAATGCTGCTGCTTGTATCTTCCGTCTGGTCGTCACCACTCGAACCAAACAGAAATCATTTTTTTTCCAACGAGGTCCATGGCACCACAGAGTCGAGTTCTGCAATCTGCTCTTCTCTATCCTCCGCTGGAGGACATTGCGCCGGATGCGCTCGACGAAATTCCCATTCCGATTTCCATGTGATCGCGCCAGCACTCCGTTTCAGCCTCGTATCTTGATCCAACAGACACAACGAGCACTTCTCCGCGATGCACTTTCAAACACAGTTCCTCGAAACGTTCTCACTGTCCTTTCTTCCTGAATTCGATTCGCACAGACTTCGAGAGCACTGTCGAAGTTCGACGTTAGACGAACCGTGATCACACGTTGTCACTTGTGGTTACGCGGCGACTCACTTTGTTTCAACCCCCCCATTAGTGTACTTTGAGTCCGTTGCACCGAGGTTTACGAAACGATTAATTTTATTTCATGTGCTGTGGTTTTAGGAATTTATGATTCTCCTACTTTGATAGTCCTACCGTCTCCTGCTCTGTTTGGTCCGTGAGTCTGGGACATTTCAGCGTATTTGTCAGTCCGTTGTCTGTCATTGTACACTATACTAAGCCAACACAGTCGACCTTTACAAGTTAGGATCAACAAACTTGGACAAATCAGCGACAAGCCTGATCACCTGTCACCGCCCTACTCCACATCACCGACAACAACGAAACAACCCTAGCATACCGTCACCAACTGTCACTCTCGCGTCTGTCAATGTCTTCCACCCCAGAAGGTCACACACCCCGTCCCGTCCGCAGAACCCTTATCGGTCCGTCACCTCGGGACACGTCTCTTGGTCTCATCTCGTCTCGCTGACGGCGTCTAGCACCGACTCGCGGTTTTGTTGAAATGTATCGACTCACCTGCAGTATGTATCCCCGTGTGTAATCCTCGTACGTCCAGCCGAAAGCGGCTAGTAAACGTGTCACTTGCGCGTGCGGCAACTTGTTAAACAACTGATCGAGCAAGATCTTAAGGCGTATCGGTAGTGCGAGCGAGCCGTAGAGTACGAGGGATGCGACGTCAAACGCGGCCGTCGGCTCGACACTCTCTGAAGCCGGTGGCCTCTCCTCCTTCTCCGCGACATCGCCGCCCCCACCATCGCCGTTGCCACCTCCACCGATCCGTTCCCCACCATCGGACCCCCCACCAAACGCTCGGACCCCACCATCGACACATCCATCGCCGGCACAGCCGCCACCCCCACCTCCGCCCCCTTCCCTCGACGCGGTCGTCGTCGGCGTCGTCGTCACCGTGGTCGTCGGCGTCGCCTGCTTTGCCCTCCCTCCGCCGCTTTTGTCCTCCCTTCCAGTGCCACGGGGGCTGGAGACGACATCCCCACTCCGCAGCTGGCGGAGGCCCGACAGTCGCGCCAGCGCTGGAACAACAGAGAGGAGAGGAGACGGGGTTAGAGAGAGAGTCGTCTGTTTGGCCGCAGTGCGCGCCACCGCGGATTAGCGCGTGTGTTGGTGACCGTGGACAAACGGCCACCCCCCCACCAACGCGCTATGGTCCACGGAACCTCCCACCCCCGCGTTTCGCACCCCCACCATCCGAAACCCACCACCGTGCTCCGTTCTGTCCTTTCGTTTTGTTTCTGTCTCCTTTCGCGGCCTCGAGCCTTCTCCCGACTCGCTCTGCCGACCGTTCCATGTGTCTCTCTCGCTTCTGTCTCTCCGGGTATCGTACGGACGCAACCTAGGGTCGTCGTGGCACCGAGGGTACTTACTTACCCCCCACCATGTCACTGGACTTCCCCCCACCCTATCAGGCTACCAACACACGTGGCTGTCACCGACACACCGAAGCCCGCGCTCGCTACCAATACTGTGCGGGCAGGAATGCACGGGCAGTCGCGAGCATCCCCACCAGTTGGATTTTCTCATGAGACTCGGCGTCCATCAACCTGCTGCTGCCTCCACGGTGTCGCGGTTTAGACGGCGATCGCCTGTACTATCAGCCGCACACTACCGGCTCCGAATCGGTTCGAGGAACCCAGAGTAACACTTCCGCCGCCTATTTAATCGATTTTGTAAACGTTCTCTCACGAGGAACAATTTTTACAAAAATTCTACTAGCGGATGCGTCAAGATAACATCACTAAACAGCTAGATTCACAGGGATGAGTGTCGAGTACATATCATTGTGGAGCACCTTTGATTACTCCGATTCCTTTTCTGGATTATTCAAACAGCGTTCAAACCGCTACAACCAGCTGACCTGTCGAAGGGCTGCTCGGAGAATCTTACTTAATAATCATCCCTTGGCATACCCGAGAAGCTTCAGATTTTCATAACATAGGAGTATTAAGAACTACCTTGCCGGAAGCGTATTATACATTTCTCTTTAGTCTGAGAATATGGTTCCATGTTTAATTCCTCTACATCGAACGTAAATAGCCCTGCTCCAAAATGAAATGGCTCTAGAAGATGCAGCGGTAACCAGTGCAACGAACCCGATGTCTCGAGTAAATCAACTTCCGTAGATCGTCATTTTTCCGTTAACGCTCGCGTCAACGGAACGTCAAACAATTCACGGAGGAGAATTAACGGTGGAACAATCGCGAGCGTATATTTCACGAAGGGAAAACGCCCGCGGACACGGCGGCGGCGGGCCGAGTTGCTTTCTCAGAGACACCGACTGCTCCAACGTATATAGTCGTCGGGGAACACCCGTAAGGTCTCGAGGCGCTTTCCCTCCAGAACCGTCACGCTTTTCGCACCTGACGATTCCTATCTCGGGACACGAAAGTTTATGGGCCTTCTTACCGTGCAGACACACTCGACGATGGTATCGGTTCCAGGGTTTCGCGTACGACGAAAACATTAATCGAAACTGGCCGCGTTAATCTTTCCTCTCTCTATCTGTGGCTCTCATCGATCCGCCTCGGATCATTGGCGAATTCATGGATCGACGAGATTAACCCTAGAAAGAGGAGGTATCGTTGAGTCCAACGAGTCACGGAACGGTATCGAACCTTGGTACAGTTTGCTAGACTTCATCGAGTTGGACTACAAATTTTACGCATCCGTCGTCTGTTGGTATAGTAATCGTTTGCAAAATATAAGTAGAATGTACTTTGTGAAATGATGATATAAATATTCAGTTTCGTATTGCACGTTTAATTTACAGCGTATACTTAAAGCATTACGTTTATTGCTCCTATACGAGTAATTAGTACAATCTACACTTGCCGACTCTTGGGTTGGCCGACATGGGAGTTCCAATGTCGGTCGTTTAATTGTATTTCATTATATTTCATTTTCTGCGCGATACGATCGCGTAATCAGGGATATATACGGCTTCATTTTCGAAGATCAATGTTCGATTCGATCGCCCCGTTTAATTCTTTTAATTACGGCAGATGTTCGTACGATACGATCTGTAAAAGCACGATGTTCTTATGTATCGGGAATATCAGGAAAATTCTGTCGAGGGGTGTTTGAAAAGGATTACTGCATTTGTAACGTTTGCGCGTTGCTTAGCGATGCGTAATAGGATTAGCTACTCCGAATCTGTTAATTGCAAATTTAAATCCAGAAATTTGAAGCGCATCATGAACACTACGCAACCATCACGAGTCCTACGCACGTTTTACCCAAGGTGGAATTGGTGAGGGCCGTTCAACCTAAACAAAGCTGGCCCCGAAACGTGGGGCCCCCAGGCACGAGAAGATAATCACTCATTGTCGTATCGGTCCAATGGGGAAGTGGTCTTGTACGCGTACGCGGGAGGATCCATTACGCGCGTCCTTTTTGTTTCAGCGATAACATTAAGAGGGCGGCGCGGTTTGTTGCTGGACGGCTGGGGGCGACGTAGGGGCAACGGCGATGATTGTCGTTGTAGGTGCCATATCGGGGCCCCTCGGGGACTCCGCGAGCGGTCCGACCCTCGCAGCGGTCCCAGCGTGGGATCAATAGAAATCACGGAGTCATCGCGATTGGGCGCCACTTGTCATTAATGACTATCCGATTTTCGATTTAATTAAACCGCGATGACGATCTTCCCACCTAGCCTCCCCCCTCCTCTTTCACGAAAACGACAGGGGGAATCAGTTTCTGGAACGAGTTCTTCGTGGGTCCCCGTTAATCGATGCTTTCGTTTCTGATGAGGCTTTTATCGCTGAGATTTCGTCTCAGTCTCAAAGTCAGTCATCGTTGAGCACTGAAAGTGTTAAATCTAATTTTATATTCGCGTTGTTAATTAGAATTACAACGGTGTTCTCCCATGATTACGGTTCGCAGTATGGAAGCAAATTATTCTAATGTTACAAGGAAGAACCGAGTCTACTTAACCTGGGAAGAGGCAGTGCCGTTTCAATAGTAAAACTACTAAAATGCGTTTAATCCTCGCCCGTATCGAGGAGTCAGGGTTAAAGTAGCGATAAAGCAGGAAGGAAGTGCAACGCGAAGGCGAAGATGATCGTGGAGGTTCCCTCTCACCGACTTCCTTTCACCCCATTATAATTCTGTGAGAATTACCTTGAAATATTCTCAAAGCTGACACAGGTGTCGTAAAAATGTTAATACGCTCAATTAGGAGGGATTACGCTACACCGTGATATCGGAAGCAAACCTGCAGCATTGATAATTTAGAGGTCAAGTATGTTTGGGAATCGAATTGAAGCGTTTAGGTTTCAAAAGACATTCTTTGGAACGGATGAACCATTTTAATCAAAGGTAACTTCGAGCCATCGATTTTTTTCTCCCGTTTTCTAAATGCAACGTCGACTCTACCCAAAACGCTGTTGGTAATCTCAAAGGAGTTGAACAAACAAGCCTCGCTAATTGCAAATAAAACAGAAACGTGTTCGTCCCGCCGATTCACGAGCCCTCGATCTGTTTTCCCGCGGCGCGGCTGTGTTATTGTATATTTTTTCATTCTCTCTTTTTTTCACCATGGATCGCCCCGATGGTTGCACGCGACAACGAATTTTCCGACGAACGAACGTCGATGAAAGAGAAGGGGTGGCACGGTGTCGGGTGCGTTAGCCGGATTTACGCGAAACACATTTTTGCGAGACGTGTGCGCGTGCGGTGGTCAGCCGTCCGTCGAATTTCACGGAATTTCGACGGTGGTATTATTTTTGTCCGCTCGTGTATCGATGGACTTCGCAAAAGACAGTGTTTACGCTGCAGTTTATACGGTGAGTGCGTAGCAATGTCTCCCGAAGCACTCGACGTTTCATTCGCGAATTTCACCAACCCTGCAGCGACGTTTCCCCTGATATGTAGACGCAGTGGATGGACATCTGTTAATAGCGTCTATGCACCCGTTGCTAAATGTATAATTCTTTTTATATTTTATTATTTTATGCGTGAGCATCTTCGTTCAAGCGTTTCTTGTATGTTGTATATTATTGTTGTGTATATTCCGCTACTCGTTATGTAGAGATGTAATTGTTTTATCTATAAGTATTTATTTCAGAAGACTTTTCACAACGAGACCGAGGAATTTCCTCCTTCTATTCTCAGAATGGAGCATTTGGTGTACGGCTGGCGAGCCTCTTATCAATTCTCGACGATCGTCGCGATATCGATGGAAGGAAAGATCGCGAGGAAGGCATCGTCGCCGGCGCAGTTTGTACAGCACTGTAAACAGCCGGGTACCCGAGGTTACAGGGCGCGAGTAAATGGTATGTAAACCGTTGGGCGGCTTCACCCTTGGCCCGAGCGTATCCCGTTCGTCGTCCCTCCTCGCACTCCGCAAACTCCATTAAAACATTATCCACGTGCCGATGCGCTCGGAAAATCAGACGCGACTATCCTGCCTCCGTGGCGTATTGATATTACGTCCCGGCATCACGTCGCGTCCCGTGTTTGGTTATGTATGCATGCACTCGAATCTCCATTTCGTGGCTGCCTGGCTGCGATCGACCGCTCGGTGTCGGGGGCTTTCAGTTTTCCCTCGTTTTTTTTTTCGTATTTTTTACAAAGATCAAAAAGCACCAACACGCCGTAACGTCAGGATTTTTTGTTTTTGGAAAACGTCCCTGTAGGATGGAGGGGTGGCGGAAGGGAGGGTGAAAGAAGAACGTTGAACTCTGAACTTTCCAACTACAATTTTCTATGAATCGCTTAACCCTTTGCACTCGGATGTGAGGGGACATCGAGAGTCTAGCAAACTTTGAAGTGGAGTTTATTTAACTCTTCCACGTCCAACTCGATACTTTTCAAAACCAATTCGAAACATAGTTTAAATTTATAATCAAAAATCTGACCATCGTTATTCCAGCACCACCAGCACGACGAAAGTCGAAAAGTCATCAACGGGGGGAAAACAAAACCAGAAGTAAATGGAAAGTAGAGGACTAAAAAGGCGGTTTCACGCGAGAGGAAGTTAACGATGCGTTTCGTGCGCAGAAGACTGTGCGCCCCATGCGGTGCCCCCCGTTCGGTAACAAATGATAGTTTTCATAATTAGCGGCTCCTTTCGTTTGGCCATTTTCGGGGCAGCGTCCCTTGAACCTGCCGCGGAGTGTCAATGGGCAGCAGGTGCCAGACCATTGTCTAAAAGTGCACGATAACCCTGGGGAAGCGCGAATTCTTCCGGAAACGCGGCGTGACCGACCTGTTGACAGGTCTCGTGGAACAATAGACGGAAGTCCCGAAAGACGTCAGCCAGGGAAGCTCGATGGAGGCCTGAGACAATGCCACGAAATTCGGTTTCGAATTTGCATGGACTCTTTCCTAATACCGTCACGCAAATATGTGTTCGTCGATTTTCGTTCAGCGACCTGAACTTTCCAAAAGCCTTTCCGCGACAAAGAAAGAGGAGCCTCTCAAAGGAAACGGCTTCAAGAGTCGTCGATCGGTTCCGAGCTCGACTTGGACTAAAAACAAACGGGCGTGGAGGGCAGTTGAAAATTTGTTCCCCCTGGACCTGAAATTTGCATGTCGATCCCTGTTTTCCCTCCCTTTATACGCCATGGGGGAGCCCGCGACAGGTCTTCTATTCGGTAGCTTTTAGTTACGCCAACGATACCTCACGCAAATCTTTCTTTCCTGTCCCATAGTTACCTTCTATGGGGTATTCTTGGCGGTGAATAGCGCAGACAATGAGACCCCGTGGAAACGCGTCACGCCCCATGAACAAGACCCGTTCGAGGCTCTACGATCGCTGATCTGCCGTTTTACAGATTGCTCCTCTCGAACAACTGTTCAACGAACGGATTTTTCACGTATGCGGAACGGAGCAGCGTAAAAACTTTTTCCCTTTCTTTTCTTCGCTTTATCCTTTTTTATGACAAATGAAAGTTGAAGTTTTCTTTATTAACTTCATATTAAACCCTCGCTAATTCCTCATCAGTTTCAATTATATATAACAATAAATTATTACTCCAAAACGTGAATATTTGTAGGAAATTTTTTATTAATGTGTTTGATCGAAGAGTTTTAGTCAGGAATTGCAGATCATTAATTACCATCGATCAACGAATTTCGAGCCGATTAACGAGCAATTATTTGATAACAGAAAAATATTCCAACGTCTGCAGTGTTCGCGTAATATTGTTTAGCTCTTGCGCATACACGCCATTAAAATCGTAACGTTTTAAATAACTGCAAGCTGTGCAGCTCGAGCGATGCAATTTCCTTCGGCGTGTTCCCTTTGCCCCGGTATTCCATCGTGACGGACATTTTGGTTTGCTCCCGGTTTTCGTTTTTTCGGAACGCGAATCGCCGGAGTATTGAATCCGCAGGGTCCCTGCGGACCTTCGGTGGTTACAATCGATTTTTTTCGCGCCTCCTCTTTTTTTTTTTTAACGCAACGTTCGACGAACAACAACCCGATTTCCGGCTATTCTCCAGGAAGATTAGCCGCCTGCGTTGCAGAAAATTCGACCAAAATATTCATGGCGGCCGTTTCCAATCCCCCGCGTCAAATTATTTACCTGACACGAAGCTATCGTGGTTCTGTTAATAATGTAATACTCGGTTTCTGGTGGAAAGTGTTCACTTTGTCGTTTGGATACTCTGTAATACGTTTCTTTTCGAATGTTTTCATCAGATCTTGAAACTACGGCGAAAATAAACTAGAAATGGAAGACTCTAAGCTTGCGATTTTTATTTCTTCAGTGAAGTAAATTAGTACTTAACGAATAGGGAGACGAAGAAGCACGAAGGAAACTCAGAAAAGCTGAGGAGCCTTCGCAACGTTGCAGAAAAAACAATGCGTTCCACGATGCACCAAAAACTTCAGGTAGTGTGTACACGGTTCTCTATAATATCGAGGCTGTTTCTCATCCGGAAAGCCGACGATTAGGCCAGTTTTGAAACGTAATGTAGCCGCCGTCACGAGGCCATTTGTCTTGCAGCGCGTCGGTGGACGTCGCGCTGCGGGATATACCATTCTGTCCCGAAGCGAAGAAGAGGCTGAAGCTGAGAGAAAGGTGAGACCAGGAGATCGAGAGAGAGAGAGAGAGAGAGATGGACCCGCAAAATAATTGTTCGTCCGATGAGCTCGGGGCCCCTATACCCTGGGACCTATACCCGACACCAGACGACCCAATTCGACGTACTTTTGTGATCCAAATGGGATGAGTCAACGATTGATGTTTCTGCCAGGTCTTTCAGCCTCCGCCCTGGTGGATTTTATCGGTTTCGTCCCTGTCGATGGCTCTTTTTGAGACACCTTTTCTCCTCGATTCGTTTTCTCTACTCGCTTCTCGCTGGGCCTTTCTAGACCCTTCGCCTCTGATAATTGCACATGCCTCTATCGTTCGATTCAAATATTTATGGGAGAGACAATCTGTTTGGAAACAAATACGTTCATTAAAAAAAAAAAAAAAAAAAAAAATTTAATTCAATTTTTTCTTTTCGTTCTTCGAATGCTTGAGTCTTCGACTATTAAAATCGAAGCAACGTCATACATTTTACAGTGTTGCCAACCGCTTTTTCCTCGTTAAGGATACCGTTTCAACGATCTTCCGCTCGAGAGAGCCCGTACCCTTCCCGATTTATCGTCAGATTCTTACCAAGAACAGTCCACGCCCTGCAATCTCGAGATCCAGGGGAACGTATCCGCCGATGGGCTGCATCGGCGCGCACGCGAGCAGCAGGCGGAGATACAGGCGGATAAAATAGTTGGGACAAGGGACCGACGTGTCCTGTCGCGTGACGTTCGCGAGAACCACTCGGGGCCCGAGTCTCGTGGTCCCATCGCGCGCTTTGATGTGACCGCCACGACTGGGGCCCCAGGACGACCGGAATCACCGATGCACGATGCCCGTTTGACATTTTCACTACGGGGGACGAGGCACGATAATAATAGGTTTAACTCCCCGTCAACCTGGGTCCTGCGTCGTCGTCGTCTGTCCACCTGAAATTGCCTGGAAGAGGCTCTGCGTCGATTTTTCCAGATCTCTGATCGGCGAACCTGGATTAGTCGAAATGCTAAACGGATCCGCTGGTGTTCCAGCGCAGTCTAGCAAAAACAGAAGCCAATCCCTCGTTGCCCGTTCAAGATAAATCAAGTTGACTCGGACCCCGCCAGGTACGCACGGCTGAATCTCGGGTTCGGGTTGCTGGTTCCGCGGCTGTTTGGATAGGCCTGGGATCTCGAGGACAAATTTGTTTCTACTCTAAACACCGTTTAGTTCGTTGGTTGCCTACCGCGGGCTAACTCTTTCGATCGCGGAAGGATGTAGGCGGTTTGTTTAGATTGCGGAACTCTGCTTTGGATCGGAGTTTCTGGCTTTTCGGAGGCCAGATTTGTGACCCTGAGGAAGAAGAATGTTGGGATGTTGGGGTGTCCTTTATCTTACACGTGTGACTCGAATGTTTAGTCAGCTTGACTGTGCAGACTGAGGTATAGTTTTCATTGGTAGTGTAGCGAGGAGAAAATTTAACACGTGGATTTTAAACAATATTAAAAGATTAACCGAGACCACATTCTCTAACTTCCAGTGCAAGTCTCAATAAAATCAAGCTCCCACGAATGATGGCTGCCCGCCTTCGCACCAGGAACTATTCATCGGACTGATACTGGAGGGCCAGCGAAAGTTACGGCGGGAAAAAGAGCTGGCGGTGGTTTTTCCCATGGTGGCCGCAGCGAATTGAACGCGATAAGGCGAGATATAGCGAGATGGCACGCGATCGCTCGCGCCCCAGCAAATTGATATGGTCGAATAATAACTTTATCTCGGCTCGTGGCCACCTTGAATGGACCGATCAATTCGTCTAACGTCTTTTTAACCCAATTAATTAGCGTGGCTGGCCGGCTGCTAATGCGAAATACTTGTAGTTGACCGGCAGTGACGTCACCGCCGCGTCATCCGTCCGGAGCGTCCCCCCGCGGTACGACGCCTCTGGCTTCCGACGCTCTAATAGATATTAATCGCTCGCCCTCGCTCGATACCCGCGATTCGATCGATTTTCCAACATTTACAGGAAAATGTTCGATTCCTGATTTCGTCGTTTTGGTGGGTGGATATAAAAAATAAACGAGGGTGGTGTTTATAGACCACAAATTGAAGCTTGAAATAAATAATTGCGAAGCTATCAATTGTTTCTTTCATATTCTTTCGTACACTTTTCACAGGCCACTAGAAAACCAAGCTTGTCAGTGGCGAAACGAACAATTTCGTTAAAAAGGTCAAGTTTCAAGAATTGCCCCTTTTGAAGTTTCCTCGTGCGCGAGCAACGAGCGAACAAAAAGGGAAAAACGACAAAGGAATTATCGAAATTATCGAGATCCGTCCTGGCTGAGAATGCCGCGCGGCAAACGCTGGCGGATAGTTGCGAGGGCAATGAGATCGTCAGCGGGTGACTCCCTTTGTAAGGGCCCCCGAGGCGCTTAGGACAATCGCTGCCCGCTGCTACGAATTTTGGAAAACACTGCTCTGCCCGCAAAAGCCTGCCGGCGGTCTATTGTTCCCTTGTCACCGGCCTCTCTGGGGGACCACACGGAAGGATCTAGGAAGATCGAATCGCATTACACCCCTTTGCCTTTTGGTTACTTCCCTGGACTACGTGTCCGCCATGATTCGCTGAAATCGATGGTAACAAAGTTGCAGAGCTTCTCTTATAATGTATAGTAATGATTGTGTAATTATTTCGTCTAAAAAGACTAAATAGTCTTGAAATATTATATGTAGGCCGTGGATATTTATGCAAATTCATCGATCCTCCGAATCGTGACTCCGTGAACTAGTTACTTAAAATTTGACAAGTCATTCAAAAGTCTACTGGAATGAAAATGTCACGGTCTTTGGTATTTGACGCGTGAGATCATTCGATCGCAACAGTCGAATTCGACGACAGTATCAACCTTTTTGAGGACAGTCTATCGAAGGTCGTTCCCGTAGGTTCGCAGGATGACGCGCGACTCGCTTCCAAGAGAAAGCGAGAGGTTCCCAAAGGCGAAGAGAGATGGTGGAAGAAATGTACGAAGATATAGAGACCTTACGGCACAATGGCCAGGCTGTGGGTAGCCATTGACAGAAACGGCCGTGTCATCCAGTCATGATACATCCCATTGTGCCTCCGAAGGACCTTCTGGAGACTGCATTATCGTCTTCCTATATCTTTTTATTAGAGCCTGGGTCCCGATTTCTCCCTGGCCTCCGGGTTTCTCGCCGAGAGATCAGCTCGCTCGCGCGCGCCATAAAGAGGACGCTGATACACGGCGTGCACCATGCGTCAGCAAGAACATCCCAGCAACGATCCCTCGAGCTTCCTTTCGAGGCTGGCCGCCGCTCTCGAAAGTGTAATTAATTTTACTGGCGAACGGACGCTATCATTGCCACTTTCGAGAAAGACAATGGGCAATATCGACCCTATCGGCTTGGCTTTCCCCTCCGACACGCTGAAACAACCGCGGGGCGGGGCCTCTGTACAGCTTGCGAATTATCACTTTGCCTTTTTGTATAAATAATCGCGGTGTTTGCGTCTAGGTATCAGCTGACAGATGCTCAAGTGCTAGGAAGCTTTCTAACTTGACGCAACGAACGATGATCTTTTTCTGAAGAACTTGTACTTCTGGTAGCAATAGTAATTCTAATGTTCACCACGTACTCGTAAAGATGCTGGAAGATCCTTAGAAATGCTGTAATACCCCAATTAGCAAGAGACACTGGCTATCATTTGAATGCCGCCTGGAGCATTCTCGACCCACTCTCTAATTGATCAGTTGGCTAATTAGTACCTGTGGTTCGTAATCAGAGATCCGTGACACGAGCGCGGGTACTTTAAGTAGATCTTTCATTTACGGGATGACTGCTCCGATTAATTAGGCTACCTAGGTCAGGAGCAGGATTTTTCTCCCCTTTTCACGCATTTCCCC
This sequence comes from Hylaeus volcanicus, assembly GCF_026283585.1. Lineage (NCBI taxonomy): Eukaryota > Metazoa > Arthropoda > Insecta > Hymenoptera > Colletidae > Hylaeus > Hylaeus volcanicus. The sequence goes on along the minus strand of NC_071979.1, from coordinate 9,604,687 downwards.
GTATATTCCAGTGTCTTTAGTAATCTAACTACGGTTTAATCTATGGTCGATGATTCGATCAATTTAAAATATATAAAACTAGTGCTTGATACAGTGGAGCCTAATGATTATTTTGTTCCAAGTTACGAAGTGTTTTACCAAGTGTTTCTCATCTTGAACGGCACGTAGAAGCTCCCCGAGCTCCAAGACTTCACCGCCTCTTACTTTCCTTCCCAACAACAGCTTTCAATTAGCCTGTTTCAACCCACACAATGTAGCAACTGAAGCACTTGCATCACAAGTGATGAATTGTTATACGGTAGCCATGGCAGGCAGGTGTAGCACTGGTCTCCTCATTAAACACCTTGCACACACCGAAAGAAGCAATATTTCGCCACATCTTTATTGAAACATCCTTGGTCTATCCTGATCGATATCGCAGGCATTACAAATTTTCCGCAAGAATATACACCGAGCTGCAACAAAATGTATTCAGGAATAACTTCAGGTAAAAGAGGATCTACGATGATGATGATTTCTGTATAGATGGAGAGAAGAAGTTTTCTGATGGTCGTTAACAGAATCATTCAAAGAGATTTCAATTATCCAATAAAACAATCCAGTGCCAAGACGCTGACATCTTCCAACCGCTGATTCAGTTTACTAAACAGTACAATGTCTGACACACATCCCGATGATTGATGAACACGTTTGAAGTAATTGATTAATCCTGAACACCGCGTCAAGGAAACTTTCCACCGTGCGTTACGTCAAGGGTACTTTTAACGTGAAGCAACACTACGTTCTTATTGTCTTTAAAAACGGCCACTTCTATATCATCATGCGTTACACGCCACCACGAAGAGAATGGCAGCGAAGATCAACCCATTTACCACGTTCGTTTTACAAAATAAAATGTCCTCGAAGCGCAGTCCTTAACCTCCCTGTTGCAGTATGCGAAGCACGTTATTAAAAAGCAATCACTTACGACGAAACAAACCGTTATCGCGGCAGGTCCCGAAGAGTCTAACTCGGAGCTGCCGTTCGGAGGGAACCTAATCGGCGTTGCATTGTGCGGCAATGAAACGTAATTAGCTGAGAATCTGGCAATTACAGGCTCAGCGGAGTGCAAAGGTGACACGGCAACGGCAGAGGGTGATTGATTTTAGCGAAAACGCGAATCAGGGAGTAATTTGTCAAGCTGTCGGCGTTCCATCTCTGGCAACGCGAGCACGCAGCGTGAAGATACGGATCTCCTTCTTCGAGCACTTGCTCCGTATACCGTTCGCGTCAGGAATAACCTGCCAACCTGTCCGAGTCTCTGTTCGCGTCGTCCAATCTACAGGGTGAGGCAGCTCAACTATTACAGAGCGATAATACCTAAACTATCGTGAATACAAAAGAATCTTACAGGAAAAAGTTAGAAGGTTCGAGGAGGTTTATCTTATGTGACTATTGCTTTGACAAAGTATCCACAGGTGTATTCGAAGAAATCGTCCAGTCCACGTCCCGATTTCACGCGTGGGAACGGAGAAAGGTCGGCCGGATCTCGAAGACGCGGTCTCTATCGTGGATCGATGGCGGAAGAGTAAGAGGAAATAAAAAAGGGAAGAAACGAATGATCGGGAGATTCCAGCGTTCCTAGAACAATCGATACAGCACAGGTGGACCATTATCGATGGAAAGGTTGATTCGACTGCGAAATCGCACCACCTTGGTCAGATCCCCGCCCGTTTCCGATTATCCTGGACGGGTGTGTCTTGAAAGAGATCACGACTCTTTACTCCCGTTCTCCTCGACCTCCTGTCACCTTCCTCCTTTCGAGATCATAACGAAACAATCGATTGTATCGTTGCGCGTCCGAATTCAACGACGTTACGCCTCGTTAGTCAGGTGACCCTCGACGTCTTCCTGTAGAACTCGCAGACGTGTCCGAAAAGAGAGTTCAGTCTTCAGACTTCATAAATCTGACTAATGAAATCTCCAGAGTATCAAGGTAATGAAAGCTCGCGCTGCTAATCGCGCCAAGTAACAAACGTTTATGCGGCACGCATAGACGCGGGGATTGTTATCGCGGCGTTAAGAAACTAGTGCTTCACCCTGGGGGTTGCTCAGTCAAGGGTTGGCTCCTTTTTTTCCCTCTCTTGTTGTCTACAGTTGTATCGCCTAAGAACGATACTTTTGGAACTGAAAAGAGCCTAGTTAAGGAAAGCTGAGGTTATCAGCTTGCGATACAAATTCACACGTCGATCGCAGCAACCTGTAGAGTACCAGCGATTGTGGCAGGAGGAGCGTCGATGAAATTTCAACGCGAACGAACGTTGCAAACCGAAAGGGCGAGTTCGAGCAGCGGTGGGTTAGGTTTTTAATTTGCGTGTAACGCGCGTTGTCCACCGAGTCCCATTAGGGCGATAATTAATGGCGGGCGTTCGCACGAGCATAAATATCGCATATTATTATCCGCCACGGATACACGGCGCGGGCCCAGGCCGAAGTGTGGTGTCACATTTGAATAACAAGCCCGCCAACTAGTGCATAAATTTCTAATTACAAGAAAGCAAACGCGCGATTATCATACGGCCAAGCCTCGTGGCCGAGGTCGAAATCCATGCGATTCCGTTCCACCAGCGGATCCTTCTTTGTAATTAATCGACCCCGAGATCGACATGGGCGACAACGATTACCGTTGTTTATGCCTCACCCTCGAGGGAACGGCTCTGTCCTCTCTGGTACCCGGTAACTTCGAGGAGGTCTCTCTTAAATTTTCTATTCTTTTAATATTCACCAGACCCACGGCTTGTTTTCCAGCGGGATTTAGTATCGCTGCGTTTGAGATAGTTTCGCATGGCGAACTCGACGCGAAGCTGTGTCGAGGGATGAATTATAGAAAGAGGAGGTTCAGGCTAAGTAGAGGCCTGATAAATGGACGTTGGAAGCCATTAGACGACGAATGTTGCGTCGATTTTCTATCAATTTAATTCATCTTTTGCAAGAGAAACTATTTCTTTGGTATTTTTATATTAATGCGATGAGCAGTTTTGAAGTTAAATAACAATTGATCGAATCTAGTATTAATTCTAGCATAAAACTCTGCAAATGTTAAGTATGAGATTCCAGAATCGATCGATTAGCATAGATCCACAGAGGGCACTGTGGCAAATAGAATTCAGCGAGTGAATTCCAGCGACGACCGATTGCTCCGGTTTATTTACAGGTGATTAACCACGGTGTGCGTTTCGTTCCCTTCCTCGTTGTTTATCCTTTTCACCAGGCCAACCTTTCCATCAGGAGTCGTACACGCGCACCACTTCGCCCTCCCCATCACATGCACACAAATTCATTCTTCGCGTTCTACAGTCCAATTGTTCTCCGGTGATTCGCAGTCAATTACGCGGCGGTGCGTGCACGTGATATATTAATAAGTGGAATATAAATACTCGGTTGTCCATGTACACGCGCGATCCAGGATATAAATAGTCAGCGACCAGCTGCACGTCGCTGGAATACTAATCAGCTTCTAGTTTACATCACACCCGTTCTCGTAACGTTGCATACAATGCGCGGTCCCGCGAGCTTAAGCCCGATAATTAAGTTCATTAGAATGGCTCGCCGAGCGATTATTATGCCTGCGCCTCGGTTTTAATTAATTCGCTAACAAACGTCGTTATTCCTGGCATTGCCATCGTTATCATTCCGTTCGGTTCTCTCTTGAATCTCTGGTTTCGACGAAAGGGAAGCGAATACAGAGAAAGAACATGGAAAAATGTCGAAATAATACAGAAATCGGTAGGATCGGTGCGTTTTCCGTGACGACATCATGTATTAGACTACGTTTCACGTTGTGAAACTAATGAGGGTAGTCTGCGATCCTGTTTATACGCGTTTCAAGTACTCCGCTGCTAGTGCACTGCGCTATTCAGGTGAGACTCTGTTACGTAGATCTTTTTTGGTCAGTTTAAACATGATATTCTTACGTTTTTGTGTCTATTGTATCGTGCACTGTGGAAATGACCCTCGAATGGGAATACATAGGTAAACGCCATGCGGTGCACCGTGTAATCGTTCCATTTGTTAATGCACACTTTAGTTTACGAGGGCGGTTACACAACCCCATAAACAGGGCGTCTTATGGCGTCTAGGCACCAAGAAAACCCCCGGTGACACTAAAATCCGTAGTTTACACCCGTAACCAACGTTTACGGCCTCTTTGACCGTCGCCGCCATTGACGTCTCTGTCATTCCAATTAGGACGCAGTAAAGTCTTCCCCCGTTTTTTTGTCGGGCTCCATTTTAGGGTTGAATCTCCGGGGCTTCCTGCAAACATCCTCCGGAAGGGGAGACCCTGGGGCCACCACGCGGACGGAAAAAACGGTTCGTTTACTCCGGAGAGGGAAGAATTTCTGCAACGTTCCAGTGAATGAAGTAATTAATCGTTGGTCAGCGATCGTCGGTTCTCTTCCTTGTGCGTTTCACTCTTTTTTCGCTCTTATCGGGGCGATTTAATTTATAGATTGGCATTCCGGTTCATTCGGCACGTTCGTTGGTAACATTTTCAGTTAAAGGGCGGTTAATCCTTTGCGACAAGAATTTTTCTAATTGTTACATTTCTGGCGGGACACCCTATTTAGGGACGGTCGTAAAAGATGTGATAGTAACAAGAACCCGAAATCGCTCTACGTGATTTGGTGTTTACTTTTTTTCTAACATCCCTTTTCCTCGTATACAGGGTGAGTTGAAAGTCCAGTAGTAAAACCAATTCTCAAGTTTGTGGCTCTGTATCGATCTCAATTTAAAGCTAAATACACATGAAAGCTTCGTTCCATCGAAGAGATAAGTAAGACATTTCTGTGATACTATAATCAATCCATAAAACGATAATAATGCTTGAGGTCCAAAGGGCAATATCGCTGTGTTTGTTTCAAATCAACTTGCTGATCGATATGGCTTGCCTAGCAGATCCTGTCTTAGACGCTATTAATCGTTCGAACACTCTGTTCAAACTAATCATCGACTAATAAACCATCGAGTAATTGGAGACTCCTCAAACGATTAATATCGTGATATATAAAAAATATGGCGTGCCTATGTCCCAGCAGGGGGTCCTCTTTCCTCCATTTACAACATAAAGAAACTTTTCAATATACCCTCCAACCGTTAGGTGATTCAGATATTTGTTTTCCATCAGTTAAAACTTTCCTTTCTACCCGTATCGATTTCCATCGCGCGAAACGACCCTTGGCCATCCTCGAACTTACGATTCGATGTTCGCGACGTCCGTCCTGCAGTCCTATCGGTGATTTTCCGACGCTGGAACGCGAACAGGAACGGAACACGATGAACGAATCGCGGCTCGCCGCGGGGATCCCACGGAAAACAAGATCTCATCAAGATAGGTGGATGCTCGCACTCCGTTGCGCAGACCTGACGTCCTGGCCCCTGCAACTGCCATCCACCATTAACCGAGATCCGGCCAGGGGGTTTTATAGTGAAAAAGAGGGAGGGAGGGAGGAGGAGAAGCAAGAGATGTGGATAGTCACGTTGTATGTACATCCAACCAGCCTGTCTCTCCTCTCTTTTCGACGACTCGTTCCTTTCCAACGAGGCTGTCTTCCTGCCACGTCCTCCTGGGAACGGTCCTTCATGCTGAAAAACGGTTTCCATTCGTCGAGGGGATTGGCGAGGATATTGTTACCAGAGTCGAGTACGGTGACACGAAAGGGTTGGATAGGGTGTGTCGAGGAGGTATTCGCAGCCACCGTTGAAGAGGGGTGCTGTTCATTGCAACGTTAGGATACTTCAGTTAGGAGTGAATTGCTCCGCTCGGAAGAAACAAAGATTTAAACCGATCTCGGAAGAGTCCCGGCAGATTCAGCCTAATCAGAGCCGAGGCACGCATGGTAGCAACTGGTAACCCGAGTCCTTGCGAGGATGGAACGCATCGTGATCGCAATTTCACCGGTTGGAATCCACTTCCACGGTGCGCGCCCGTCACGTTCGATGTCGTGAACCGCCGCGGATGAAAAACCTTTTCCAATAGGAACGAGCACCGTGGTCTGGCAATCAGAGTGAGAACGTAACCGTTCGCGAACAGAAACGTACACGACCGCGTCCGAGTACGTATACGTTAGCTGTGTGTAGGTCCTTATATCTGGCGTCCTCTCTGCCCCGTAATTACCGGGATCGGCCTTCACCGCGGCAATTTGTCAAGGCTGTAATAATCCCAGCGGACCTATGGCATTGTATACATATCGGCGGATGCCTCCCACCGTAGCCAGATAACATCAGCGGGCACCGTCCGCTGAAAACCATCCATTTTGACTCGACGGTTACTATCATCGGACTCGGTTTTGACGCCCGCTTCAAATTAAAGCCAATCGCCACTCCGATAGCCACGTTCCACCCGTGTATACAAATACTCCATCCGAGATTTCCTTTTGTTTACCGCCTTTTTCTGCAACCTGGATCCCACGATCGTCGAATCACCGATCGCGGATCGTTCGACGGGAATTTGTAATTTCTTTGGTTGCTCGTCGACTGTGCATGGCTTGGTAGATTAGAAAAGACCTCTTCAGGTGGGAGAATGGGCCTTTTCTCGTAGCAGGTGTCTTCGTGGATTCAATTTCTTGAGTTTCTGTGTTAAAACCCCTTTTGTTATGAATATTAGTGTATCATATATTCCTACTCAGGCTTTCATCACCTTATTAAATCTGTCCTAGTACCATCTATACTATCCTTGTATACAAATATTATTTAGCCTTCAAGAGATACTCTCGTCCAATAAACATCCAACACTCAATCTCTCGATCTCTGTTAACAGTAGAAATTCTCATCAGAATCGTGAGAACGAGCGAAATTGAAGGTCCAAACGCATTCCCGATCCTGGCCAACCCCTCTCGGACCGCGGCGAGCGAAGATGGTCGATAACGATCCAAGATCACGGCACCCCTAATGATTCCTCCGATACGAGCTCTTGATTAGCGTGAAACGCCGACCGTGAATGGTCGTCAACGATCGAGGAGAGCAGGTACGACCTGAAACGCGTCGAGCCTGCGGGCGGGGGTGTTGTTTGGATGACGATCGACCCTGAGTTCCACGAGAAGGGGCTGGGTGGGGATCAAGGGGGGGGGCCACGGAATTATTGCTCGCCGTACCTTCGCGAAGACCTTCTCCAGGCCAATCGTACTCGAGCGTACGTGACCTCGTAGGACAATGGCTACCAGACTTGAATCCTGCTGTACACGAGCGTGATTGCTCCTCGAGGATTCATGTGGGCTGGGAAACGAGGCATTCGATCGTACTTTTACTTGAAATTTTCTTATTGAAAATAGAGGTCTTTTTAGGGAGATGAGGAGGAAGAATACCTCTGGACGTAAATAGAAAAGCTAAGAGAGTGTTAATGATAAATAATAGTTTTTGAATGTTGGACAATTGTATTTCAAGATTCCACTATCTCTGATTTACTGTAAATCGCCCCTGACGACGCTGCAAAGCACCGAGAAGGACTCCATACCCTCTATCGGAACGTTACAAGTTAAGCGGCAACAGAGGACAGAGAACAATAAGAGGAAGGAATTCACAGACTCCCGAAAAATTTCGAAAGTGTCGTTCATAGGACGCCAAACAGAGAAGCCCACGGCACTGTTTGATCCGCAGCTTTTCGGGGAGTTTTATTGTCTTATTGCAACGCCTCGTGATCCCTTTGGTTCTCTATTGAGGAACTTCACGACACGTTTATGAATTTATTGCTGAGGCTTTGTGGCGGTGGCCGGTAATCCAACGGGCAGCTACCTACCGTTTATTGGGCCCTTTGTTGTTGGCCACCCGAGGTAAAGGGTGGAGACACGGGGGGGGGGGGGGGGGGCGGTGGGTGTAAGGACGCTTTCCGTGTTGCGCAACCCTGAAAAGACGGAACCTTTTCTCTGCGTAATTAAGACGCGCACCGTTGCCGGGTGAAAATCTTTAGAAACTTTTCAGTCGAAAAGATGGATGCAGGAAGGGGAAAGGGTTGTGCCCTCGCTGATGATGCATAAATTAGGTACGCTAATGGGGCGGGTAGGACTCCAGATATAGACTGTGAAAAGACCGGGGAAGGTATTAAATTCTCCCTTGGTTCTCTTTGGTCGCGTTCGGATACTTTCACCATTTTAGAAAAATGGAGATGATCATTCTTTCTTCTTTAACACTTTTCGTGAATTTCTAGTCGCACATATGTTACTTCTCTGAAAGGGAGAATGATCTAAAAACTTGTTGCTCTAATTACAGATTCTAAACGATAATTAGCTTCGTAATTACATAGCGTATAACTTGGAGGTGTTCCTATATAGGAGACGGTCGTTTGTTTTTTAAATCAGAATTTATTAAATCTAAATTTTATTGTACGCCGTAATTATTCATCGTTAACGAACCGTCCGAAATTTCCCACCAACTCGTCGGAGCGACCATCAAATGTTCGCGCAGAAACAACACGCTGCGAAAGAGCGACGACGGCCCTCCTCATTCAAGGAACAATTCAACCCTGCGTTTGTTCAATTCATTTCCGCGCCGACCCTCCAGTTCTCGTGCGGCGCTCGGTTCATTTACAATTAACTCGTTAAGGCAGGGTTCTGGATCATAGGGTGAAAAAGTAAGTCATTTCCAGGGGCGTATATTTGCAACAAATTCAAATTCGGAGTAATGTAAAATTGATTAAAAAGAATACAAGGTAATAAATGCAGAGTACGAACAGAGTGGGCGTTTGTCAAAGAAGATGGCTGAGCATGCGCGGGACGAAATGGCGTCGAGTTCACCTAGGAGGGTTCAGGGGGGTGGATATGTCGCGTGTGTCACCCGTAGTTCGACCATAAGCTCGGATGGCGGAGGGAGGGTTGCGTCGATTGGTGGATTCCCGTTGGAAGCCAGGTGCGTTCTCTGCTTCCCGTGACGTCATTAATCCACCCATCGTTTTTCAGGGGACCGAGAGAGGGTATTGTGTAACAGGCGGGGGATGCTACGCAGCTGCTAACAAGGACGGGTTTGCCAAGCTCCGGGTGTCTCGGTGTTGGTGACAAACGCGTGCGTGAGCGTTTACTATGTGTTCGCGAGCCAACTGATGATTCCACGCCCGTTGGAAGAATGGCGGATCACGATTCTTGATATTAAAGTCCCTGGCCTCGCTCGTGTTTCATTTTCCTCTGACGGGAAGCTGTCTTCGATTCTTCTCATCCCCTCTGGAGACTCTTGTTGCGAGCGTATGCTATTCGGTAACCCTGAGTGCTCGAGTTGCTCTATCGAAGAGATGGCTGTAGACTGGGAAGAGCAGACCTGAGATTTTTGTCTTAGTAATAATTGATTGGGTTAAGGGTGATCTAACGGACCAATAATACCATGTCTCGCATTTCATTTATTTACATATCTATTGGGACTATCTATAGCTCGGGTGCCTCGGGATTGCTAACGCCGTACCGTAGCAGCGGTCACTCTCGCATGCTACAGCCCCTGAGGAGAGATTTTTGTTTTGTATTCAGTTGTCCTATGCTAATTCTTTCAAGAGGAGAAAGAGTGATACAGGATGTGAACATTTCATCTGTAATATTTCTTCAATTCTCTATGTACTATAAAAAATTTCATTAAATCGCAGCGTTCGTGGAGTCCCATAGACCTTGGGTAACCGTGCCCAAATCTGTCCATTTTGAATCACTCGACCAGCGAATATTGGACGTAACGCCATCATGACAGCGTCCGGGGAGCATTGACGGAAGGTTCTAGGAGCGGCACAGAAAAGGTGGAGGGTGGCAACCGTGTGGGGGAGAGGGTCTCCCTAATGAAAGAGAGCTGAGCTCCCACTCAACTAGTTCTCTCTCATCCCTCTGCTTTCCCATGCGAAATAAAATATCGCTAATCACTCGTGCGCGGGGCTGTAAGTACCTCTGGCAGGCGCCCTTCGTGTGCGCGCGTGCATCTGTGGACTTAGCGGTCCCGCCTCCACCCTTCGTCATCGTGTGCACCCAGGGAAACCACCCCCTTCTTTCGAGGGGCAAGTCGAGAGTTGCAGGACCAGTCACTGTAACCTCGAAACTTGCCTAAAAATTTTCATTTTTCGCTTATCTAAATTCATTATTGGCGGATAAAGACTAAACAATACTCTTGTTTAGATTTACATAATTCATTATCAGAAAGAATTCGTGATGAATTGATTGCAAATAGTTAGGTTCCATGAATCACGTTCAACATAAAACAACCCTAGGAACGCCGCTGCTTAGAACGATGGCGACTTTGCCCCATTTAATAAACCCTTCGACGTTGCCAGCGTCCCACGACGCACGCGAAACAATGGGATGCCACTGTTGTGCCCCGGATTATTATTTCTCCAGCGCTTCTGGGAGGGGTGGATATAATTAAGCGACGCGATTCGAGTTCCCGGCCATTGGGTTTTGTGTACTTTCGCCCCCTACCCAAGACTACCTTGGACGGAATGATTTCATTTCGCAGGGATTTCGCGGGGGTCTGCAGAGGGGTGCTCGAAATTTGTAATTGTTTTCGCCTGGGCTTCGTAAACATTGAGGAAGATGATGCACCCCCTTGTGAAAATTGGATCCGAGTTCTTTTTGGAGTTTGAGGCGTGCAGCTGTCGTCATTGTGATCACGGTGGAGCACTTTCTTGCTTCCATTCGTCTCGAATAAATTCTGGGATTTTTGTATGCATCACACTAAAATCGATTACTGACATTGAGAATACAATAACATCTATCCATCGCCAATGATCAACAAAAATCCATCCCAGACTCCCATAGACAGCCAAATCACGGCTACAGAGTGAACCTGTCCTTGGCAATGCTTAATTCGTAAACGACGCCATAAGGTCCCGTCGAATGTCGCGAGAGAGGGATGGAAAGAGGGACACGGGCCCGCATGGAAGCTAAAAATGACAGAGACCTCGTGAACGCGGCCTATGATGGCCGCTTTCCTGTCGAGCGGATAAAAAATTCAGTTTTCAAACCGGCCTGCCCCGGGACAACCCTTTTGTGCAGGACAGAAGGGTGCCCCTTCAGACGAGAGAGCACACACAATGCGCGGGGCGTGTGTCTCTTGGTGTGTACCCTATTTACACAGCGACAGCCTCCGACTATGAGACAGAGGAAGGCCCCCCTCTCTCGTTCTACCTTTCTCTCTCTTATTTTGTCGTTTTTTCTCTCTTAGTTCGTTCTCAGTCACCCTTTCGACCCCTCGAAATATCGCGACGGGCAAGCCCACGGTGTATTGTGGGACCCCTCGAGCGATCTCAACCAATCGGGCCACCGCATGACGATTTTATTATGAAAAAGCGAAACGTTAGGGTGGATCGAACCCCTTTGCGAAGCCCGAGAGACACGATACGAGCTGGAGAAAGAGAGAGAGAGAGAGAGAGAAACTGAAACGGTCTCGTTGCGTGTCCCGAATGTTTACCGTCCCTAGTAAATGTTCGATAGGGGAGGGGGCAGGGCTTGTAACCGAGCTGATCCTGTCGCGCACAATGGAGTACAGGGACCCTATTTTAAAAAATCTTCAATATATGAAAAACATTGTTCCTTCTACTACTACTGTATCACTACATTATTTAACAAAGCTTGGAGTCGATCTTAATGAAATTTTGAAAATAAAAAAGCAGTCCATTTTCCTAAGTATGACGCTCCATTTTTCCAAAAGTTTCGCGCAGATTGAAATTTTAACGTTACTTCATAAATTCTTCTGGCAGCACCTAACGTGTCCAACGCGTCGAGAACAAAAGCCACCTAAATAATTCCCGTGGCTTCGTCGCAGAGCTGTCAGTCCGCAAAAACGACGTGCTGGGCGGGTGCTTTTCATTTTGAGTCGACTTAATACTCGTGTCGCACGCGAAAATGCAGCGGCGAGGAAATTAAGGACTCTCGAGGCCGTCACGGCAGAAAAAGAGGAACGCGACAGGGAACACGCTGTCCTACCCTCGTTTCAGTCCTGAGGAACGATCCTATCGTGCAGACTCCGCGTCCTCGTCGCCAGACAACCATAAAGAACGTTGTCGCATCGACGTGATAGCGAACGACGATTAAATAGAAAATTAAGAAAAGCGACGTAGAATGAAGCACCTGGTGGAAAATTCCAAAGAATAATGCATCATTTTCTAAAATCCACTTCAACTTTCAAAAGACCTCCCATACATGGAACTCTAGCTCCTAATGGACGAGAGCAACGAACAAAAAATTTAGAGCCAGAAAATTAGTATCGTCTCAGACGTTGGAAATGAAGACATTTCTTCCATAATACCATCTTTCAGGGCGGCACATAATCGCCCTCTCCCTCTACAACATCTGTCCACTTTTCAGACGACTTCAGCCTTGGAGTTTAACGCATATTACTGGAGAAACCGTGCGACAATAATACCATGTTCCAAGGCACCTGTCAAGAGGATGAACGAAATAGATCGAACATCGTGAAGTTGAGCCAACCAGCAACGCTCGAGTCGTTAAAATTCATTTAGATTACGCTTGCTTTGTTACTCTTGGAACAGGGTAGCGTAGGAAGCGTGACGCAACAGTCCCCAATTTTTGGGTTCATGGCAAACCTGCAATTAGGCATGCTCGAGGTCGATAAGTTTCGATTTCCGTAACGGTTCGACAGCGCGTGTCCTAGATGCACTTAGGTCGAAGCCGGAAGCGAGTATTAACAGGGGACGTCCTGGTGTATCCTGGAATGAGCAGCGAGCGATTATCAAAAAATGACAGAAACCGCAGATCGCCTGACGTGGTGGCGCGCGTCAGTCGTGGTCTGACCTGCCATATGTCGGTGGCCGGATCTGACGACAAGAGGATTCTCCTGACCAATCGAGCGGGTACAATGCCAGCCAAAAATCGATTCGTTCGTGTAACCAAAAAATGATTATAATGATGATTATAAATAATGTCGAGAGAAATGAAACCTAAAGATTTCTCGTAAGACTAATTTTAATTTTCAGGAGGATCGCGGAAAGGCTGTCCGCGACATCAGACAAGTTTCTTGATGCGAAGGGAGGGGGGGTGGGGGTGGGTTGATCGACGTGGGCCGCGGATTCCGTGGGAGAAAAGTAATTGTTCCGTGCGATGAGAATAATATCGCCCAGCGTCGAGGCCGATCTACGACACGTCGTTAATTCGTTTACAACTTCCGCGGCGGACGCATACGTGAAGCCTCACGACGGCGTGTGTTCCGTGTGTGGATCGAGACAAACGGACAGACGTTTAATGAGTTTCGTTGGGCGGGGTACAGTAGGGGGCCCCGTTTGTATTCGTGATCGTTAATAGGAAACTAACGCGGCCGCGGAACAAAATTAACGGAAGTCTCCGTGAAATCGCGCGACTCCTCCCGGAAGACGCGCGTCGACCACCCTCCCGAGCCCTAGGCCCTGGTCACGATAGCCTTCAGCCTTGCCATCGATCCCTTTTCAGCTCGAATAAAGATGCACGAATGTAACGTGGCCAACCTGAGGCAGGGAACCTCCTGGCTGGCACGTTTCACGTGTCAACGTGTCACCCGCTTGCAAGTGGAGCAACTTTTGCACCGGGCTCTGTCTAGCAGGGTTGAACGACGTGCGTCCGGTTGCGTTCGCTAGCCTAGCTTCTAAGTTTCTTTCGGTATTGTGGCTTGTCATTTTTGCTGGCGAGTGATACTAATGGATACACCCAGCTCCACACAATAATCGAGAATACAGATTGCCAGTTACCAATATGTGGATCAGTGGGGGAGAATTGTTTATGTCATAAAGCAATCACTGCTAATTTTTTCCATTCTCAATTCAGGCGAGTGAAAGCTCTGGATTTTAAATTTCTGAACTTCAAAATTAAACCTAGTCTCATCTTGACTACCATTCCTGTATCAAGTCTCAGCCGAGCGCAAATTCATACCATTACAACGCTATCCTCGAGCACTCTTCGCTTCCATCGACGAATCCTTTGATCTCCGCTGGAAGTAAACGCGCCATGAAAGAAAATTGAATATCCTTCTTCGAGCAATAATACAGGACGCATCGTTGACAAGCATCCCGAGATTTACGTCGACCGATTAACCCGCCACGCGCGTTCCAGCGTTCTTTGTGCTCGGGTGAATCCGGGTCGAGGATGGCCAAAAGCCAGGGTCGTCGAGGCGCTCGTAACTCGTGGCCGAAAAATCTCCACGACTTTCTTCCAGGTAGGAAAGTTCGAAAACGAGCTTGGGCGGTGCCAGTGTCGTTGGACGATGCCCGTAGAAATTAGTTCCCGTGGTTTCTTGAGCGTTTCGCAGGTGACACGCCATCAGCGGGATGCCTGGCGACCACCGTGCTCGCGAACGACGCAACTCGAATTTTATTGCCTTCTGGATCGCTTCTTCCCTCGTCAGCAGCCCGAACCTTTCTTTCCAAAGCTGCGTACGCGTCCTTGTTGCGGCCTCGGAGGCTTTGTCGTGGAACACCGCTCGTCTTCACGACCTGGATTCCGCCCCTGATCCCGTCGATCCGCTGGAGGATGAGTGCTGGGAGGATCCTACGCGTGGAGTCGAATGTATAATGAATGAACGAAGGGGGAGGACCAGGCGATCATCCTGTTCTCGTGTTAGCTGATGGGGGATGGATGTTTGATGTCGCGAGCAGGGGATGGTCTTGGGGTTGGTGCGTTCGATGAATTTTTATGATGAATTTTGTGCTGGATCGTCTCGTTTGGATGGATTAATGACAGTAATGTTGGCAGCCCTTGATACGAACTCTGAGCAAGTAGATTACCATATGGTAGATGATGTATGGACATTCTTTCGAATATTAACGCACGATAAACAACAAAGCTCACAAAGAACTAGAGTTAAAGAATTTTAACGAAGGTTTGTTGGAATAAATATATATTTCGCCAATGTTTAACTCTCTGCCTGTCGTCGAATGGCAGAAAAAAACAATGTCGAGGATCTCTTCGCGCATCCACGGTACCAGTCAGTCGCGTTCCGCTAATTACACTTCGACGATCGCGGATATGCAAGGAGGAGAGCAGATAAGAGGACGCCGTACCTGGACGTTTAATGGCGAGGCGGCGAGAAGAGGATTAATATGCGTGAAGTAAGCGTACGTTGCGAGCCGAGCATTAATCAGCGGCCAGTCGTGCGATTTCCATGTGAATTTCGCACCGAAACGCAATGATACTCATCTGGAAACTATACGAAGAAAACTTTTCGCTTGGTTTTCATTTGGATTCCTTTCGATCATCATTTTTTACCGTGCGTAGCAATCGTAGAACGACTTGGACAGTTTGTGGGAAAGGAGTCGATCGAATGGTTCTCTGGAGCAGGTCCGAATCCACGATTAAGGTAAACGTCTCAATCGTTGATACGAACGATAACAGAAAACTGCGAATATCGCTTTTAATTTTTCGTTACGAGAAGTTACTTTATATTTACTTAATTTTTTCTATGGGAATCGAATTTGCATCGATTCGAATCAGTTGGGAAAGGGTTCGCTTCCGCCAGCTGTGAAACGTTTTCCGAGAAAGGCAGCGATTCGGTATGAGCTGTCGAGAATTGATTGTAGAAGTGATCGATGCACGGATCCCTGGATGCTTCTAATGCTTTTATTAACGAAGAGCATTCCCTTGTTAATTAGGTGAATCTCGCGCCAGCTAATTAGCGTGTTTTTGAACCTTCTTAAGTATGTGGTTAACGAGACACATAAACGAACGGTAAAATATGAATTATGCATGGAATCTTTTCTAATTCTCAAATCGTAAAACTGTCGTCGCGAATAATTACGACGGTACAAGAAATAACTGTCGTGTTTCGTTTTTTAAGTACCACTGTCCGTGACGCCGCTCTCACGTCAACGGGAATATTAATCTCTATTAATGAGGAGCCGAGCAACGTTATAGCGACATTAATCACGCGGGGTGTTAACGTGCAAGGAATACAAAATTCAGAAGCGCATTGAACTTTCTAAAAGTGGAGGAAAAAATCGTTATATCGAAGCCAGGTATATAAATTCTGATCCGGTAGCGTTTACGAGCGACTTGCTCGCTTTCGTTCATCGCCGGCTGTGTGAAAACAAAGAATTACCACCCATTGCGTGGGACTGCTGCCACATAGCCTCTTTATTGGATAGCCTTGTCTGACAGTCAACGATATAGGAAATTGAGCAATCTTCGTTCCCTGAGAATTGATACAGGAAGGGACGTTTAACTCACCAAAAGTAGACCTCTGATATTCCTGTACATGACGATGTTACTGTGTCATTTGATACTCAGATTTCCTCAAAAAAAACAATTGAGGGACCACGACACCATCCTTTCCTCTAACTAAAACCTCCACACAAACCATATACGTGCCTCACATGGCAAAGCGTATTCTTTTACACTACATCGCATAAAAAGGTGAAGAATCGTCGAATCGTCCCAGTTGGTCCAGCACGCGGAACAAGGAAACAAGGATCTTGGTGCGGATCTCCGTAGGCGCGCGATGACTCTTCGGGTGACCCAGATCAGAGGAGCGTGACAGCCACGACTCGTCGTGAGGGCGAGTACACACACGGTGCGTCGACGTTGCGAAAAAACGCGCAGCGTGTGGCGCGTGTGAAACGCGGGAGCGCGACTCGACGCGTATGGAAATGGCGTGCGGTTGCCATTGTATGGAAATGCGTGCGAGTCGGGTCCGCGGAAGCAACCACTGTGACCAACCGCCTCGCTTACTGGCCTGCCTACCAGCTCTCCTCGTAATGTCCCTGTCAAGAAAGCGGCGAGCCCCGCTCGCTGCCTCGTAAAATCGGACGTGTACACCTTGTCGAGCATGCCGTTGTCCTGTCGATCCGCGGACGCCTCGCTGAAATTATCTCGCCAACGACACACCTGAGGACTCGACACCCCTCAGCCACTGTCGCTCTCGAACGATCGAAGTCAATTTATTAGGGGTTGCGCAGAGTTTGCAACGAGTCTCTGTGTTATTTGTAGCATTGTACGAGGCTGTTCGAGAACGCCATCGCCAGCAAGCTGTAGCTATAGATTGTTCGAAAGAGGGTTGAGTACCAACTTGAACAGATTCTTATCCTTATATGTCTTCATCCTTGCCTCACCCCTTCGGCAAGGCATGTGCGAGATTTCGTGATATTCCCAACACGACTGATTATATTCGTAACCTACAACTCCTTACACCTGTAACACTGACGAAGATTGATGGAGAAGGAGAGTACAAACCATCGAATGCCCTCGTTTTGTTCAATTCGATGCTGTGAAGCATTTTTAGGAAGAAATGGGTTAGGAACTGTCTAGTCTATGCGAGAAACAATCGAGAACACTGCTCTCCCTTAGTGAAAGTAACAACGCTACAGACATCCCTTAGATGTTTAGTTTCCTTCTCAATTCTCCTCCGACTGACTTGCCTTAACTTGTCTTTTGATTTCTAGTCAAAACGCCAGTTGAACACGAGGTACCCAAAACTTTCGTCCCCGCCTGCCCTGAACCTCCTTGGCTCAGCCGTTCCTCGAGCAAAGCATATGCGAGGTTCACGATATTAAGTCTCACTTAATCGTTGCCAACGTCCTCGACGAGAAAGCAGTAAGCAGCTCGTGGCTCGTAAAATCAGCGGCGCGCGTTGTCGAGCAAGGCGCATAAGTTGTCGTGGCGATGTACATACATACGTTTAATGTACCTGCGCCGCGCGTACATCACGCGAGGCAGCCGACAAAGATGCACGCGTGTCCGCGAAAACCAGCTGGCAATTAGCCTGCAGCCTAAAAGGATTTCTGTTTTTGTTTCCTGACTCGCGTTTTTCCTTTCGTTCGCCTCTGAGTCGTTCACCCTTCGAACCTTGATTGCTTTTGTCCTCTGCTTGATCCTTCCTCCTTTCGAGTGGAAGGTCCTAGGGCCTAGAGTGTATCATTTCTGAAAAATACCTTACTGCCTTGACAGTAATTTTCGACGTGTCAAATAGGGTACTGCGATCCAGGTTTCAGCCAGGAATTCTACGGATGATCGAGGCTCGTCAAAGATGGCGCGAACCAGCAATTTCCAAGGCGGATACGCCGCGTGGCGAGTTCCGCGTGCAGGATGCCAGCTAGCGCGTACGCGCCGTAAATTACGGTCGCGCGATAAAACCACCGAATAAAATTTATACGACGTTTACGGAGTCGGGTTGGATCGGTGTCAGGCGGAATCGAACGAGACACCTCGTTGCGGCGAGAGGTCAGCCCTCTTCACGGACCTCCTGTGGACACCGGACGGAACGACTGCTCGTCGTAAAAGTCACTTTACACGCTCGCGGGAAGGACAGGTGACCCGCGCGCTGCGGGCAGGGGCGGATCATCGTGAACGTAATGAATCCTCTGCCTTAGGCCTCCCAAGATCTCGTTATCTGTTCACTTTTCTACTTGGACACTTCGCAAGATTTAGGAGTATAGAGAAACAACTTCATTTTTCTGAAAAATAACGTGGCTCGAATAAATAACTCCTTGTTAAAACGTTCTGAGCTGGGATGAAAATGAACTTTTTAACGAGGGATTGCTGTAGACTTGAGAAACAAGCACTCAATTTTCGCCGTGTAAACCAACTCTATCCAAGTTACCCTTAATTTTGTTATCAGAGCAAAGAATTCAACATAGCCAGGTAATCGATATTTTCACGATAATTTCCCTTTTACAAAACATCGAAGAAAAGGAAAAGTACGTCTTCGTTGGCTTGAGGTTCCTACGAGTCTAGATCCGCCATTGGACGCGAGTGAGCCTGGAGATACCAGCTCGTTGTCGTCGTTTCCCTCGCGTGCTGTCGACTCGCGGACGAGAGCGTTCCTGAAACGCTTCTAGGCTTTTAAGGGCAGCACTTTTAACGCCGCGCGAGAAATTGCCTTCGCCTGGCGCTACTTTTGCGTCGCTACCCCTCTACGGGGGAGGAGCGGACAGGCTTCGAAGCTAACTATTCCTTGACACGGACCCTCACCTTTGAACCCGAGGGGGACAGGGTAAACCAGCGTTCAAGAAACACGCGCTTCGTTTTGTTTCTTTCCCGGAGGCAAAGTATTTTAATAGTCGGCAATTTGGCCCCGTGTCTTTCCTCGCGTCTTACCTCTTGGGTTTGACGTGCTCAAGATTCCTGGCGTCGTTCTTTCGTACGGAGGTGGTCGAGGATATGATCATGTCTTCCTCTGCTACGTGAAATCTTGCTGGATGAACGTCAGGAATAGGTGATGCTTGAACGTTCTGTGTATGGTTTGCATCCGAGGCATAAGTGTTCCGAGAGTATAAAGATTTTAATTACCGAATCTGAAGATTTCGAGTGAATTCAAGTTTCAACCGACAATTCTTTTTGGAACCTTTCGATACCACTTGAGGAGAATGACGCGACTTTTTCTCGAACTATTCTCTTCACCCAGCCTTTTTTCACTTAAACGACGAACGACAAGTTCAAGCAGGTGTGCGACGAAGCTATCGACAGCCATTCCCGTTCTGGCATACGGAAACAACACGGTCGTCCTGAATTCCACAGGATTCTGGGTATCGTAGAAACGCAGGATTCTAGCCTCGATCTTCGAAAGTCGGGAGGTGGAGTAATAAAGAGAGAAACGCAGGGTGAAAAAGGAGAAAGAAGGAACGAGTCACGGGCAATAATCTCGATGGCTCGCCAATTACGTTCGTCTCGTGGCCATCTGCTCCTCCGGGAGACCCGATGACCGCTCATCCTTCGACAACCTTCTCTCGTCGTCGTTCCCGCGCCTCCCTCACCTGTGGCGTCCTCCAGCTCTGGCATCAGGGTTTTCGGCCACGAAGCGTCGACGTTCCAGCCCAACCGTGACCGCGGTTTGTCGCGAAGATCACGAAACGAGTCGATGATGGCAGGGGATGAGGCAACGAGGCGATGAAATTGGTGTCTGACGACTGGGGGCGGTCGCGAGTCGTGTGGTTTAGGGGGACGGAGGGAACGGAGTGGAAAGAGGAGATTGAGGTTTTGCGTGTCGTTTGAAGTGTCCTTTGGTACTGTCACTGAGTGTCACGTACCTCGAATGTCATGGTCGAGTCGCGAACGAAATCGATTCCAATTCAACTTGGGATATCTTTACCTGGAAACGAGCGATGCTCCCACAATAAACCTCGAAAGAGTAGCAAGAATTGTTACGTGTATTATGCGATATTGGGCCAAGGGAAACTGTTGTTCCAGCAAAAGAACAACCAAGAAAATGGAGAGAAGCGATGCGTAATCGGGTGACCACGGACTCGACTGTCGAGCGCGGTTTATCGCGCTGATCACAAGCCGCGAAGGATTCCAGAGAGAGGACCAGTCGATTTATGGTATATTGTGACCGTGGACACGGTCTATAATTACGCCGAAATCGTAGTTAGACGGACAGCTTCACCACCGACGGGGACGAGGCCCGAAAATTGATCACGTACCGCGCCGGGACCACTCTCTTGGCGCTCTCTGTCATTATCGGGAATAAAAGTCACCGCGCTACTCCTCGCTGGAATTCGGTGCTCACCGGGCGACAATCGCTGATCCTTCTTCAAACCGAGAGGTCCACATGGATCTTAGACGCGTATACAGGGTGTACGATAAGTGCTACCATAAAAAATTCTAAGATAGAAGTTGCTCGCGCGATGCCCAACAAGAAGTAGACCACTTCGTCTTCTCCATAACGGAGACTCCTGATCTGGCACGAAAACAATCGAGAAAATCGAAACGATTGCCCCTGTGGTGACGTTACATCATCTTCGTAGCTCCTCGCGTTGCGCATCCTGGACGAATGGTCGCGAGTTTCAGTCTCGATACAGCCTAAACGGTGAAAAGGAAAGGAAGAGACATCGACCCGGGGCTGGCTGCTCGGGTGACCGCGTCCGCTCGGGTTACGCAAGCGAGTCACAGTAGAGCAGCGCCGATTCCGGCGCAGCGGCGTGTGAAAATGACGAAGACTCCGAGCAACGAGGAGGGCCGCGATGACGGAGAGGAATCGGACGGGGCACTACTCGCTTTCACAGCACATCCGACTCTCTCGTTGAGACATCGCGTCGCGACACGCTCGAGGAGATCCCCAGCGGACACGGACGGCCGAAACCGAGTCCTCCTCGTCCCCGTGGCCACACAATGGACTCCTGCCATCATCCTCGTTCGCCCTTATGCTAATCAGCTTCCAATTTATCGGGCAGGGATCAGCTCCTTTCATCTGCCACGAATAACCGATAATTTTCCTTTGCAGTAACTTATTTTTGGAAATCTGTCGTCTCGAAGAGCGTGCAAATGGGAGGATAAGCCAGTTTTTGTCCAACGGGCAGCTATAATCGGAGCGCAGACGCCGAGGCGAGCACCACGATTGCGCATTACTTAATTACGTGTCAATTAAGTTTCCCGGGTGCGTGGATTTTTCCCTCGCCACGCTTTCCCGTTACGCGGCTCGAATTCAACGCGGGAAATTCCCGGCACTTAGGCGCGCAACACGCACGCGCGTGTGCACGCGCAAGCGCATCGCGTTGCGTTGCATCGCACAGGCCGCGGTTCGTTCCGGTGCTCGGCGCCAGGTCACACGACTCCTTCCCGCGCGTACACGCTCGGCTAAAGAAGCAGTCCAAATGGAAAGGATAATTAGGCGAATCTCGGACAGCTGAGATCTCCCCTTTTTCCTTCGTCTGCGTCCCTTCCCCGCCGAGCCACCTTTTGTTCCCTCATTACGGGGGAATCGCCTCGAAAATGTTCCCGTTGAGCGATAAACGTTGATTTGTATCGTTTTATGGCGTACAATTGCACGAGCCTGCGACCAATCCAAACAATTAGAATATCTTGCGTTATTTTCTAACTCGAGAACGCACAAGCTGCGGTTTACGCGGAACGTTTGAGAAAAGAATCCATTTCAGGAAAATTTCGATGCGTATCCAGTGACCAACGTTTCGTTTCGAGTCTCACGCTCGTTCAATTTTGGTCTTCGTTGAAACAAACGACCGTACGTGGGTGTAACGATGTCGCGTCCGATGTTTGTTCGCGTTCAAATATTATGCTTTGCATTCACTTCCTATCTTCGCCTTTCGCGTTACGCACGACAGTTGGCAACGTAACGAGATCAAGATACACGGTTCCCTCTTCACAGAACATTTACCACGATCCATTTCCGTGACTTCGTTCCCTTTCCCTCCCCCCCTTTTCGATTTTCCCCGAGTCGTTGTTTCGTAAGACACCGCAGGATCTTTTAAGCTCTATCGTCGAGGAACCCCCTTTTCCATAAGTTTAATGCTCGAAAAGGCGGCCATTCGCGTGTAGAACCTGGGAATTTCTAGTTTTCAGCAATCAAAGCTTCGTGGGAACGGAAGTTTAATGATTTATGACCGAGTGTTGCGCATCACCGGTAGATTAGCTGGAATCAAGAATAATTAACGAATTAATAACTGCGCAAGAAATCATTATTCAGACGTCATCCAAACGTAGCACTCGTCGATCCAACTGCCTCAGTTCCGTTCCATAATAATTGATCTCAAATACAGTGGAGGATTTAACCAAAACTAATTTTCAATACATAATAATCATTTTCTTGCAATCTTTGCATTTCGAAAAAATTCAATACCAACTTAACCTTGCCGGTAATCTATTTAGTTCCTGCAATTCCGAGCAAAGAACTTCGGGAAGAACCTCTTGGAGGTCCATGTCTTTCAGTCTGCGATTCGACGAAAGCAACGAGTCGCGTTGTTATTAAACGATGGTTGAGCATCTAACCGACGGCCGTAACTGTGTTTAATTAGCGGTTAGAGAACCGATGCCTGCGAGTGGTCGCGGTTTCTTCTTCTCCTGCGCGCTAAGACAAATGGACATCACCCAGGCGACTTCTAACCCAGATACCGATGATCCTTTTTCGTTACGCTAGCTCTTCCGTCTGCTCGTCTTCCCTCGGGACTTGAACCAGCTAGAGATCACACGGGGGCACTAATGATTTCACTTTGGTTCGCGCTGGGTCACGGTTCAGGCATCTCGCGGGATTAATTCCTTCGGCGATGATTAGGGACATTTATACAAATTCGTATTTTCACAGAACGCAAATTGAAACTTGCATAAAAGTTTGTTATATCGAAATGCTGTAATTCCCGATTGAATTGAACCGTGACTAGCATTGTACGTCATTTAAAGTTTCAAAGAATTGTTTAACATTTATGCCAGTACGAGGAGAAGAAGAAACGGGACGTTCCCTTGCAAGTATGCTAATTCGAAAATGGCCGCCGTCTACGTATCCACGGTACACCTCCGCCTACAGAGCTAACTACTCTAATTACCCGTGTAAACGGCGCTGAACAAACGAAATGCTTCAATTTTAAAGCGTGGTAATTACCATTTTCTAAATGACTTCACCCGCCGAATCGTTCAGCAAAAGAACAATCGCAAACCGCCTCGCCTAAGTGGCGTGATGTATCGACAGACTTCCAAAGAGTCCGAGGCTGATCGCAACACGCGAGCCACGCGTGCAATTAAATGTATCAGTTCGCGTGTACGGGGTGTTTATCAGCCACGAAGTCCAAGTTTAGAGACGTATTTTACTCACCTCGACGAGAAAAACGAACCACGCAATGACTTAATACTTTAAAAGGAAGTTCTTTGATTAATTTCACGTCGTGAAGCATAAGATTATTCTCCAGCTAGAGTCTTCCAGCTACTTCGCAGCCACCTTGTACAACGGGGGGATACCTGGAGGACTAATCGAGATTCGAGAAGGGGCGAAATTGGTCCGTCGGTGGACGCTCGCGCACTGGATCGGCGCCACGTTCGCGTGTGGTCACCATACTTATTAAGCAAGTCCATTGCTCATCGCCAGGTTCTGGCTCTCGCGCTTTAACATTATAAATTTATCAGTGAGAACCGGGCGACCAAAAGAAACGCGTTGATCGAAAGATGGAGCCATGGAGTTCACCTCTGACCCCCCCAAGTATTTCGATATACGCTCTCGTGCCGCGGAGATATTTATTGGAGATAATTATAAGAGCGGTCGTAAAGTCTTGGACGGGCCCGTTTCTTAGCTGATATCTTACACAGCCTGTCGACCGGGGGCCTTTACACGTACCTTTATACAAGGTGTACCTAGTGCGCTCTTACAACCGATCCGTTGCTTCTGGTATTATCAAAAGTCGTTCACTACTTCCAAAAATTTTCCAAGAGAGCTCGTGCAGTTCCAGGAAAGGCTTTCCAGAAAATCGATTCGCTGATCACCATTGGTTGTAATCAGAAACTTTTTTTATTTACTATCCATTATCATACTATCTTTGTAGTGTCCTTAATTTACATTTCTTCCAACACTGGGTACCAATACTTATGGAACTGTACTTACTGGAATTGTACTTGTTACTTGGTTCTGAAATACATGTATAAAGTGTAATTTTTCTATTTTTTTTTTTAATGCAGTCTTTTTTCAGCATTTACGATATGAAAACAATTCATGGTTTTTCTTTCTAGGTGCTTCTTGAAACCTTGCACGGTTTCCTCGAGAAATCATAGACGTTTCGAGGAAACCCACGGAATTCTCTCGGAGATCGAGAAATTTTCTCGAATATCCGCGGTGTATTTTTTTTATTTGTGAAAACCTAGAAGCTGTAACGCAAACTTGCAGACTTTCTGAAAAGTTCAAACATCGAGAAGTCCTTTTTGCGATTCAGTTTTACTTCTGTTAATACCAAGTTCTCGTATCGTAAACACGTTTCTCGTGTTATCATGCCCAATTTTGATTTCCCTTTTCAGATTCAGTAAAATGATGTATTAGACCAATCTACCACCCTCTTTGTCTCAGCTTTTATCTATACAAGAATTTTGCCCACCTCTGTGATGGATGGACATTTCATCGGTCCTCTGATACCGAGAAAGCGTAATTATCGTGCGACACGATATTACACGGAGTATTTATTTGCACATTTAAACGTCGACGTGTGTATTGTGCGCCACAGGTGCGCGCCACAGGTGCTCCAGCCTTCGTACGGGTAGCAATCCGCGTTCAAGATGTTGGTCGTCGGACGAGTAATTTTAGGGAAGAAGTATTTCGTGGTCGGACTGATTACCCCGTCGCAAAAATTACGCTTCAATTGCCGTTACATGTTCATCGTTCCAGAAGTTACGCAACCTTTTAAGTACATCCTGACCAAAGACGATACGAACTTCTTAAGCCGGGCAGAAATTTACAGTAACGAGGAAGCAATCAAAAATGTAACATGGAAACAATAAAAAAAAATGTCTGTCCGTTATTGATCGAATAAGGATAAACACCGTAATTATGAAATAAAGTAAGGTGAAGTCCAAATAACTGTTTCGCGGAATAAATTATATGGCTGCATTTAAACCGAGTATTTCATTTTATCGAGGTAAACTTATTATTTATTTATAAAGAAAAATTATACCACTTTTAATCTTCCCTCCACATGTAATGACACCATGCAAGGATACAGAATTCATTTCGGAAAGGAAGAGACTTTGAAAATTCATATTTGAAGATTCGTATTAACCTCTTGAGTCCTAATTCGAGATTTATCGCCTAGATCAAAACATATCCTCGTCCAGCACTTTGGAGGCATACTTCTCGATCACCCTGTAGCTGTGAGTCGTCGAAGGCGAGGTGGTTGAAGATAGCGCCCGGATAGCGAGCCGCCATGCAACCCGCGGAATGAAAATCGATCAGAGAACCCGGTGCGAGGATCGAGATGATGCATCGATATCAAAAGTTGTAGAGTGGTTTCGCGCGCTCGCGCTTCGATCTCTCTTCCTCGCCCTCTCGCTCTTGCCCCTCCCCCGTCTGTCTCTCTTAGACACCATCGGGATAGGTTCGCTATTTCTCTCTGGCACGTCGTTTCAACTCTGCCCGATCGAATCGCCGTCCGTCGATGGAACATGTCCGGGGCAATTTGGATTTGAATTATTCGCAATTTTCTTTATCTCATTTCCAGTTATATCTGGGCGCTCGTCCCGGGTCGTCGGTGCCGCGGATCGAATTTCCATCTCGAAACTTTCGAGCTTCGGCTGATATACGGTTCCTGATTTTAAGCGGAGTCTAGAGAGGTGGTGGGCTCAAACCGCGAACTCGATATGGAATAGACCACGTATGCCTCGTTCGGGGGATGCGCGAGTATAGCTTATCGCAGTCTCGATCTTCGCCGAGTATCCGGGGGAAATACTTTAGTCGGAGCTTTTCTTTTTGTTCTACTAGCATCGCGTTGGCGCGAGAAACTCCTCGTCGTGCTTCCAGTCTTGGAAGTAATTCGAACTTACATCACCCCCGCAGTGGACGAGGTGGTTTATTATAAGCGCTATTGCAGAAATTGGTATATTTTAAAATTCGAGAGGGATGGAGGGAGAGAATTAAATGGTAACCAGGACCAGATGAAGCACCTACCCGAGTCGAGATACAAAGATTGATCTTTGTCTCCAGAAACCACGCACACCTAGCAAACTACCAATCACCTGGAACACTGTCTGAAAATACATCGAATGGCTGAATTAAAAAGCAACAACATCTTTCCAAGTTAAGAGTTGCGATCGCCCTGTACAGGCGACGTTCTGGAATGGTTCTGAACGTGGAGGACTCGACGAGGCTTGGTTCCGTCTCGCAGGAGAGAATTCCGTTCCAGTGGCGCTCGTAAAATCGGAATCACTTACCGATAAAGAAGAGGAGCGGGTCGGGGCAGAGCGATTTCATAACCGGAAGCCCGTCTCCCGGCCGCGGCAGCTGAGCGTAAGGTATATACATAATTTCAGGCTCTTACGTAGGTACGGATGCCGATCGGCGATACCAGACCGCCGACAGGAAACATACTTTGCGAATTATTGTCCCGACGATGTGGCTTTATCGTGGAAACGAAAGGCGGCATCGTTGACAAGTTTTCCCTTCGGTCTGGGCGGAGGGTAATCGCCCGCGAGCCGAACCGTGCGTGTAAGCCCGCAATTTCAAGCGGACCGCCATAGCTGTACGCGCGCGTGCACGTGGAAAACGTGCACGTTTGATATTCGTTACGGACTAAGTAAGCACGCGACCGTAATGTAAGAGATTAACGTTGTTTTCGAGATTTTACGTACTTTTATAGATGTAGAAGTACACGTAAGTATCAGGACACTTATCCTGGTTGGATTGATTGTAAAAAGAGTCATCCCACTCCTTTCTATGAGGTTGAGGTTCAGTGATTATAACGACCGATGCTTCTAATTGTGATATGACACAAGGATATACTTAAATGAACCAAATGTACAAAAATATTAATTCCAAAACGATTTATACCTTGCACATGCAAAAGAGAAGACTGTCGCAGGGGAGCATAAATAAACGGAAACTCGGGGTAGTATGCACAGGTTTCTCTTGTGTTAGGTCAACACGCGACATAGCCGTTCAGAGTTTACAATTCTAATAACTCAGTGAAGGGGTTACGAAATCCATAAATTACGTAAGGCCTTTAAACGGAAGGAAGTCAGTATTTCCTTATATTTCTTTTAAAAAGGGGCAGTACTTGTTCGAATAAAAGTCACGGAGATACTCTCTACTTCGACACGTCGAAAACGGAATTCCTTCTCAAACTATCCTGTTTCTGGCAGGACACGGTGTAGATGGGCAAAAAGGAGTCACCTCGCTAATGTTAGCCCGTATTCGCGTCCCCTGGGCGATTCGCAGACGTTACAGGTCGAGCACGGTAATTAACCGAGCGGCATCGCGGCGCGACGTCGTCAAACGCCGGTGCCGGCGGTCAGTCGCAACATTTTTGCCCCCGCGAAATCGTTGGCATTCGATCGGAATTCTGCGGAGAGCTGACGGCATTTACGTGCACAGGAAGCCACCGGCGATTGGAATCTTCCGCCGGCTACTGGCTCCATTTAATTTTCATATTTTCGCGTCCCGTTCGTTACGCCGCGCCGATCGCGTATGCTATTTCCGTGCCGATAGGACTCCTTCGCTTTGCTCCTATAGTATGCTATCGATACCCAACAATGGAACAAGTTTTGTGGCTCTGTTCGGGGACGGCTTGACTTCATTAATATATGAGAGAAAAGAGGTATAGTAGTTATAGGGTAACTCGAGCAGAGCTATATTGTTTGGTTTTGCTACTCAAAGCTTGGAAATACTAGGAAGCTTACTATTCATCTACGTTTTACTGTATAGATTCGTATTTAAATGAAACTATATCTACATCTCTAGAAGATCACTAGGATACTGAAACCATTGCAATCGTCAACGAATAAGTAGCCAGACAAAGTTTGAGAATTAACAAAGAAATGAAAGTCTGTCGCGCATATCCTTTCCAAGCACGAAGGATCACGTAACGGGTGACATCTCGCGAAGAATCAGCGTCGAGGATCGAGATGGCAGGACAGGAAGGGACATGGGCAATTAAACGAATCGCGTAGCACAGAGCGACGGCAATTACGCTGACGGTCTCCTGGCTTTGAGAATTTTTGGCTGGGCCACTGGCACGCAATACGCTCGATATCCTGCGGCCGGGGGAGGGCCGCTTGTCGCAGGAAGCCGAAAATTGCGATACCAGATCTGCCGCTCGACGGCGGGGCCCTCGTGCACACCGCCTCTGCATGCCGCGCAGAAATTTGCAATACGAATTAATTAGGGAAAAGGAGCCGGCGCTCCGGCACCGTCACGGCAATTAATCGAGAGAAAGGTATCCCGTGCGGCTCTGACGGGGAGCAGGGAGGATAACGACGACCCGACGACGTCCTCCTCTGCCGTGGTGAAATTTTTGTCGGCACGGGGGAGATACTCCAAACGATATTACCGATTCCGCGGCTGTTGACTTAATAGGTTGCGCGTCGAGGTTGCTACTTGCCTGGCGCGTGATCGTTATCTGCTGCATATCATTTTCTTTTCAACGTCTCGTTGCTACTTTTACCCGGCTTGGATCAATTTTTGAATCACTCGATGACGAACCAAGTCCATTGTATTTTTGTATAACCAACGCATTTATGCATATTCTTACGTATTGTTATATATTTGTACTCATCATAAATGCATGAACGTCCGCAGGTTTTAATAAATTAAGGAGCATGCTTCGTGTATAACATGTCTCATGTGAGGAATTACTTCTTTTAACCTATCAACAAAACAAGCATCGGTACAAGGACATTTTGAGTTTATTAAAAAGGATCCCACCGCTTTCTTTCATCGCGCTTCACAAGCCAATGAAAATATCGAGAGTTTCGAGATCGTCGTTCCATGCTTGGCGGCAATATCCGTCAGGGATTCGCGATGCGCGATCAGCGTTCCAGAGTGACCGCTATATTAATTCGCACATTAACACCTTAACCACGGTAACTGCCGTACAAAATCACTTCCTTCTCGGCATGGGAACACCTGTCGAACACTCGTATCGTTCCATGCGCGACGTTCGATCTCACGTGAGCGGCAGACATTCGCCATCGCGCTCTGCAACCGTTCATTATCGCGCTGTGCCTTAACTATCCGTTTCGAGTGAACCGCGATACCCAAGAAATAAGCAAGGAAAAAAAAAACAAGCCGTTGCGGTGAAACTTTCCCTGGACACCATTCTAGTTTCCGCGTAATTTATACTTTTAAGTTTGAATTTTTATTTCGACCGGTTTCCCCACAAAAATTCAACAGAGGCTGCCCTTTCGAATACCCGTTGCATTTCTGCACGGTGTTACCAATAATTGTAGAGTTCAGTTAATTGGATAACTAAATTTATTGATCGTGTCACGCAATAGTTGTAGAGGTACGTTCATTCGAAAATAATATTTCGCAACGTTACTCGGCTGTTGTCTTCGATACACTTGGATGAAAAATACGCAGATGACGATTTCACTTATAAATTCTGCAATGAAAATCCAAGGGCAGCTGTTCGCTTGTATCAACGACTGTATCGAAACAGAACAGACCCGTGCCGCCCTGTATTCATGCAGATACGCCGCCAATTAATAGCATCGGTACGTTACATCCACGCGACGATGGCGGAAGGTTCGCGTTTAATTTAGCATTGTAATTTTATTCTTAACGATGGTCGTCGAGGAGTTGTCGAGTGGTTTCCGTGTCGGTTAGAAAAATTGGAATTTCGTTAAAAAAACTTCACTAAATTGCATGTGAATTGAAAGGCACACTCACTATCAGTTCCTGATCTTTCTCATATCCAGAAATAAAATGCCTCACCTGAACAGTGTTTCCTTCCGAGAAGATCAAAGAAACCCAGAGCCCAGCGAGGATCACGCGGAAACGAAAAGCACGGCGCGATAAACGACGCATTAGCAGATGCAAGAAGCGGGGCGCGCGCACGAAAGGGGAACAAGCGTAGCCTGGACACGCGAGGGCACGACTGAAAAGGGGCCCCGCAGGATCTCGAAAGCGGCCTCCTTAACTCGCGGACAAGGTCGATAACGGTTTCCCGCGTGCGTTCAAAGATTGTTCCGTCTCGAAAGGGGTGACCTAGGGTTCTACGAGGTCTACGCCCTCTTTGGCCGCACCCCTAGCAGGTATTAAGGGCTGGTTCTCTCTCTTTCCGACTCTGCACGTCGACGAGGGGCGGAGTGCCGTGTGGACGTTGGAATGTTTTCGGTGCAGCTATCTGAATTTCATTATCGATAAATCGCCGAGACTGGACGGCTAGAATTTTCTTCCCCTCGCGTGTCGTTTCACGGATTCCCCCCAGATTCGCGTTTCCGGGATCTCCGTCTTTTCTTTTTACCCCTGTCCACTCCCCATGCATACAGTTTATGACGAAATTGTATTAGCATTTGTAAATATTGTATTTCTTCGTAAAATCCATAGAATTTAATTGAACAAGTCACGTGAAACCACCCTCTGTGTATATAAGAGTATTCAGACATTTTGAAATTGGTTAATGAAATGCATGGCGACGCAAAACACTGAATTCCCACGGTGATTCGGCTGGTGTGGATTCATCGATGCAAAAACGTTGCGGCCATGGAGGTGATCGTTGACCGACCGAGCCAGCGTCGACTATCACGTTCGCTTAATTATTTACGTCTGCTCGTAAATTACGCTTGTCGAGCGGAGTTATTGATGAGATTGTTTCGTAAGTCGATTATAAGTTGCACGCGCGTTTACTAGCGATTAAGTTCGCTCGTATGTGTCGTGCAACGCGTGTTCCCAGCGAGGAGACGAGATGCTCGATCGATCGGTCATCTCTTCATTTTTCTAGCTCTGTAATCGACGACTTATCTTCCTTTCTCGATTTCGCCCCATTAAAAACCAATCTTGATCACGGTGATTATTTCCAATTGCCTTTTTCGGTCTCTCGATCGGTTCTGTGTTCTCTCGATGATTAAAACTTAATGGGCTCATTAACAATGTAAAAAGTTCTACGAGTAAAACTTCGATCGGTTAATTTGGTAAATAATCGTGATGTTTGACGAAAACGAAAATCAGATTTATGCTGTTTATATAAAATAGAGACAGCTTCGATAATATGTCTTACTCTTATTTGTCATATATTAAATTCGATGCAAGGTCTCAGGCTGCTTCGAACCCTCTAGTACACGCCATGTGTTTGTATGCAAACTTCAAACGAGGGTTGGCGACTTCAATCGCGTACCATTAAACTTCATCACAGTGAAATCAAGTGACTCACGGAATGTAGTGAGATAGTATTAATAGAATAGTAAGTACAAGGTCAAACGCGAGATATTGAGAGTTTATAAACAGATAAATGGGATCAATTGAGTCAGTGTTTCTTAAACTTTGTCTTCCCACGCGTCTCTTGAACGAACACGACTGTTTGGAGGACTCTTTAGAGTAAAAGAAAACCAAGATCACCCGCGAACAATTAACCCTCGCAGACGAACAGCTATTTTGATCTTCACCTCTCCCATTTCGAAGCGAAAAGAAAAGAAACACACCGCAGCAAATCACTCTAGGATCCTGGAAAACCCTGCTTCCCTTGTCGAGAGGCAGAGGACGCGAGGGGTGGAAAGGTGGGCCGCGCAACGAGTTGAAATTAATCGGCGCCCTTCTTCTTTCAATGGACCACTCGTCCCTCCAACCCCCGTTTGCCCCTCCTTCGTCCACGAGGTTCTCCGTGGTCTGGTTCTCCGAGCAGCGAATAGGTATTAATCCTGGGCATCGTGGGGTCCCGGGATTATTGAAATTATTATACGCCAGCGAAGTGAAATCGGACAGGCCGTGGGGGTAGGGGGTTTGGTCGGTCCGTGTATCGAGATTCCACCACACATTCGCGTTTCCAGCCCGTGTTCGTGCTCTCCGTGGCGTGCGTGTTCCTCGAGAGGGGTTGGGGGTGGGTCGGTGGGTCGGAAAGGATGAGAATGGCTAGCCGAAAATAATGAGTCACCCGGCCCAGCCAGGATGCTCGCGGCCACAATACGCACCCCCGAAATATCGCGTCCCATCGTGCTGGCGCCGCCCTTGGAAACCCGGGGGAGGGAAATTGCCATCGGAGAGAAATTTCGATGGTTGTTGCGGCACCGAGTCGCCAGCCGATACAATCGATTTCGCTCCACTGCTTCCGACGGCGAATTAATTTCGTTGTGGGTGGGTTTCTTCGGGGGTGGGACACTTTTCGAGCTAACGGTTCGATCGAATAGTGTCTCGAAGGTGTGCCACGGTGTCCCGTGTCTTTGTGGTAAGAAGATTTCGAAAAATAGATACTCTAGATCTTAATTAACATAATTCACGAACCATCCCTTACTTGGAACTCCTTAGCCACGAATCCTTCATGCGAATGAATGATTCACCCTAGGGCAAAGGTCTGATAACCAAAAATCTCGCGAACTGGACTCGTCGATGCCAGGAATTAAAAGAGGTCGAAACAAAGCAACTTCGGGAAGAAAAAAACTCGGACAAAAGGATAAAAGAGCAGTCGTTAAAGAAACCGTGGTTGCGGAGACTCGACGAGCAAGCTCGAGCAGTTCGAGGGAGCACTCCGTTGCGATTGCTTTCCGTGCGTGCAAAGACTCTCTCCGAGGAGCAGCGGGAAAGAAAAGCTTAGAGGATGGAAAAAGTCTGGCCACAGGGTCAGAGGTGGGGGGTTGGATACAAAAAAGGAGAGAACGACTGGTAAACTGACGAAGTCCAGTCGTGGGGTGGGGAGGGGATAGAAAAAAAGGAGAGAGAACTGGTGAACCATCGAGCGAAACGAGCCCTGGGATAAGGGAGCCTTTACCAGGATGAGATTCGATCCCGCGGAAGAGGCGAATTTGGCTACCTAATTCGCAAAAGAGGAAGAAGTGCGAGGGGGTGGTTGTGGTGGCAGGGTCTGCTCGCGTGTCTCGGCAGCCACAGCTTGCAAATGGGATTACTCGGATCCCGCACTTCAAACGCCGTTTTATTCACCCCCGTAACCCCCCACACCTTCGAGCCACCGGCGACGAATTGACAATTGACAGAATTGATACAGCGCGGGGGCCACGTGCGCTCACGAAACGCCCCGGGGCTTTCCTCTCCCGCTGCTAGAAATTGCATCCGACCGCGTCGCCGCGCGAAATCGAGCCTCCTTTCTCACCCCATTACCGAATTTCCTGGCCAAAGGGAACGCCATCGCGATGGGGGAATTTATGCGCGCCGGATGCTCGAAAGAGACGCGCGTGTTCTCTCTTTGTCCAAGGGTAATCTTTAAATTGTGCCTTGCAACGATGCTCTGGGTGTTTTGGGTATTATAGAGCGAGGGAGGGGGCAGAGACCGTAAAAGTTTACGCGCGTTACGCGTTAAGGTTGCGATCCGATCTTCGATGACTGCTCTCCGCGATGCCAATCGGCCTGAGTGCTGGCCTGAAAGACGGGGGGCCCCCAGTTTGGTATGAAATTGTGGCGCGAAATTCGAAAAGAATGGGTGCAAAGAACACAGTGCTTAATATCTACACCGAATCGATATCTGTGTGTCTTACATTTACGTTTTACATAAATGTAAAAAATGTTGTTTCAAATTCTCCTAGTTGTAGAATCATTAATTTTCGTTACAACAAAGGTTGGCTCGTCTGGAATCCCTCGTTAAAAACACATTTCTCCGATTCGCAAACTATTTGGCCTTCAACTCCGCTGCCTCACGCGATTCCGTAATCTCGAGGCAATTATCGACGACCACGATGCGTAGAGGTCGGTGAAATTGGGCTTGATAAAATCGATCCAGGGGACAGCGATGAGAGGAGTCCACCAAATTATTTCCCTTTCCTTAATTATGGCGCGATGAGAAGGGACCTTGTTACACAGACATCGATCTCCAACGACAAATGGACGTCACGCTGTGATTTTTCACACACCAGTCACCCCTTCCAAATATTTCAAACAGAAGGTTGGAATATATGAAATTTGAAGAGAAATACGATCGCTTGACAGGATCAAGCGAGCAATGCATTATTTAAAACGTATTGCTCTCACGGTACTCGATGACAGACTTTCATGAAATGATTTTGAAAATCGAACGATTGGAGATATTATTTCGCGAAACTTTGTACGCATAATTGTTTCGAATAATTAATTAGAGCGTTTCGAAATGATATGTAACCGGATACCGGTTTATTCGGAGTAATTAATCAACCAAAACGTATTTGATCCGAACGTAGAAAATTTCGAACGCTGCTCGGTTGCTTACTTGCTCTCGAATAACAAAAGAGTATGCACCTGTATAGGTGATATCGAAACACATCTTCATCCCAAGACTGCTCATTCCTGATGTCTTGGGGTGGTCTAGAGGGAAGGTCGAACCCCTCCACGGTATCGAGTGAACCAGCGAACGTTGTTGGCGTAGGGAACGATATAAAGAAGGCCATTTCGGCTGTTTTAAGTAATTCGAAGTTGAGTTCTGTTCAGAGGGCCATATTGAAAGCGAGGTCCACGAGGGAAGAGCCACGTCGCAACAACATCGCCGAGTTTCGAAAAAGGCTTTCATTTCGCGGCCTCCGCCATTCGCGGCGTGGCCTCTTCGCTGGAGTAAAAAAGGAGACGCCACTTAATTAAAAGCTGCGAGCATCGTCTCTACAAAGAATCAGCCAGGAGTGGCGGATGCCGCGGCTGGGTCCTCCGTTCTCGAGGAATCCTTCTATTCAGGAGGAAGAAAGCACCGCGTCCTGTCGTGATTACCGAAAACGTGCCACGAGTGGTCCATTCAACGTTTTTTTCAAACTGAGTCCCCTAAATTGGAAGATCGCAAGCATATCTGTTGCAGAAACTAAGTATCAAATAATTCATATTTTATTAACCGACTTCGAAAAGGAGGAGGTTACTCAATTCGACATGTATATATATATATTTATTTTTTTTTTTTTTTTTTTTTTTTTTTTAATGTCTGTTCATTCATACTACAATTTGGAATTGCGTATTTCTAGCACACTGAAACAGTACACTATACTCATTTTTTATGCATAAATTTCAATGTCATAACTTTGGACATTGCAGAGGAGATGCTTCACGAATCTGTATACAATGTAGAGATTTTCCACGTTTAATTGCGACATTTGACGAGCGACAATGATCTCCACAGTAATTGAAAATCTGTTTCGCATACAGATGCTGCAAATTAACAACTTCCTGTGTTAGAAGACGATTATTCCTATTTCTAATTGCGAGTTACGCAATATTTTCCACGTGGTAACGATTGGAAGCACAATGACGAAAGACTTAATTGATTCGACGTAAAGATAATAACAAATTGAAACATGTGAAGTGAATACATTTTATTAATTGTTCGAGAATTTCAACGAGAAACGCAGCAGGCTTGAAGCTAGCAGTGTCACTGCCTTACAAAATTTCCAACTGATATGATTAATCCAGATGTTCTCTTAAAAAAAAAAAAAAAAAAATACAAATGGTTCCCAATTTTGATAGATCCAACGTAGGCAGATGCTTCATCCTGCCATAGAACACGATTCAAACGTAATGAACTTTCACGGATCGAGAGAGTCCGCGCAAACCGTTTTGGACAGTCGACCGATTGGCGGTGAATTGCGGTCCTGCGAAGAGGGTACAAAGCGACAGAGGGAAAAAAGGATGAAGAGGACACGAAGCCAGGCTTTTGATCGTCGCTCGTGGTGGTGAGTCGCGGCGAAAATCCGATTTGTCAGGCAATTTGTCCCGCGACAAAAATTTAAATCGCAAAGCGCATTTCGTCGACCTCGAGGACGGGGGTGGGTGTCCTTGCGCCAGCGGGAGTCCAAAGTGGATTCGAATAATACTCGGGTGAAACGTGGACCGAGGGTGAATTCGAAATTCGGCCAGCGTAATCGCATTTCTCGCGGCCAGACACTTTCAGCGACAAAGCGATCGCGGTTGAGGATCGTCGATATTGCATTACGGTGGCGTTTAACGTCTCAAGTTGAAAGATGACTGCCAACCCCTTAATTTCCATGCGAAATTTCACGTTACTCGATCACAATTTACTAGTTTCAAAGAACACTTGTAAAAATGTCCAGTTCGCTCCATTTTAAAAATATGCCTTGATAAATTACCTTTTCCATTATTTGATTATTAGGTATTTCCTGTTTGAATAACCACGATCGTATTTTCGTTCCTTTTTCGTGAGATCTGTTGCCCTTCTTGGGATCTGACTCGTCCCAAACTCTCCTCGAGAGGATTTAATAAAGTACCTTCGAGAAATCATCGGGCAACTTAAATTATGGTCGGGAGACGCGCCCTCTGGCCAGGGATTTGTCCCTATTGTACGCTGGTTGGTTATAATACCGGTCCTCTTGCTGTGACACTTGTCACCCGATTTTATCGCGTCGTTAAACGGCCCCGTTGGACCTGGTATCGACAACAACGCCGCTTAATTGTGTATTTATTACCGCGGTGGAATCCCGTCGTTCGCGTCGCGTCCCATCGTCCCAGACTCCTTTCATTTACGATCCAGACGATCCGCAGGGTCCTCGATACGCTTCTCACAAGGACGCACAAAAGACAACGCTACAGGTCCTGAAAGAATCAAAGATCAACCAGGTTTGTCGTCAGTTTGTGTTGTGTTTCTAGAGCTAACTGTTTAATAATACTGAAACGTGTTTATTATGTTCGATGAACGACGATTCGCACGGGCACAAGCGTCCACTGTTGAGACTCGAAATAGACTAATGCCAGATTCCAAAGCAATGCCAGATACGTAAACATCTTGCTGTGAGGTGACTTTGCCCTCTGAGCTGCTATTGTTTGCGTTAAAAGCGAACATAAGAAGATATATGTTTCCTCGAGCCAACGGTCCATTACTTGCTCGCGGTAAACCTATCGAAAATACTTTTTAACTTCTTGGACGCCGTCCAAGGGAAGGTGATTCTTTTCCTTCGAGAGAGATCCTTCAGGTGCAGACACGATCCAACACCGTATTTTATCTTGAAAATTTTCTTCATCAATTTTCTCGAAAAGTAGATGTACTGAAGTCATTTATCGAAGGAACCACTTCCAAATTTTATTATGTATAAATATTGAAGGTGGAGAGATTAGACGTGAAATGCCTCTACGCGCGACTGTTTAATGTTCCAAGCGACACATTCCAGAAGCAAGATGGATATTGAGGTTCCAGGAGAGAACGCGCGCAGGCAGTTAGGTCCAGTTTTCATCGTAAAAAGGCGGTCGCGGCCTCGCTGGGCTAGTTCGTCGATAAATCACTATAAGTTTCCCATTACGGTACACGGACGGCGATACTTTCGGGTCCTGAGACGCTGGCGCTTCGCCTCAGGGTGGATCTTCACGGTTCTTCCACCATTCCTCGGTGTTCCCGCTGTCGCGGCGCTCGTTACACCCGGCCCTCGTGATTTAACGATCGAAAATTGCAAGACGCCCGAAATTTTCGACCGGTGTCCCGTTACCGAGGCGAAATTTATTAAAGGGAGCACCGGCCTGGCCCCCATTGTGGACCGCGCCTCGTAATTAAGACCTTTCTCGGAGGGCCGTGCGCTAATTATGATTACCGGCGCGTGCGTGCACACGCTGCCATGAGAATCGAAAACACTCGCAAGGATGTTGTGACCATTTCTAAAGAAGTGCAACGACACTTTCAAAGTCGAATTTGGAATTACATTACGAAAGGAACATGGACTCGAGACATGAAAAGTATCGTTTTAAAATGTCTAAAGATATGGACCGAACAAATGAATAATTGTAAATATGACTGTACAATTGTTCCATACAGCAATCGAGTCAAAATCAATTATACCAAATTGTAAATTCAAGAATGATTATTAAAATCTCGTTACACTAATTTCCGTAATCCCAACGGACAAGGATATATTACAATACAAGATAAAATTCAGAGCTGACAAAAATCCCGTTATAAAAAGTGGGCCTGAAAGCGGCGCAGTACTCAAATCGTTCCAAGTTTCGAGTAATCGTGATTGCCCCGACGCGTCTGTCCGAAGAGAAATGCGACGAAATATTAATCTTTTATGCGGAGTCCTTAATTTCGCCGTCCAGCGGGCGCACCTTTAACTCATTAATTATCGGGGACACAGCTCGCGTAATGGCTTATATAAAAATCTTACGGTGTCCCCGATTAAGGAGTGTTACGATAACAACGCCGATAAAATCCGATATGCGTACACGCGCGATTATGCTTGCTAACTTCCTTTCGTCGCTAAATTGCTCGGTACAAATTGATATTTACGGGTTATGTTAATTCGCGTGAAACCGAGCCTTTAATAAATTCCGCGATACCAATCTTTCATCGCGCTTGCTTCCACGTGTGATGCTCTCGATCATTCCGAAACGCTCTTTTCTCTATCCTCACTTTTAGCTGAGAAAAAATCTTCTACTTCTTCTTCGTAGCAAATACAAGCATTTAAAAAATAACTATTGGAAGAGAACCCTTTATACCTCGGAAGTGTCGCAATGAAAATGTCCGGAATCACCAGACGTTTCTACCCAAATTCCGTTTTAGACTGCAAAGTCGGAGCAAGTATACTTCATCCAAAAGCTATCGATCACCGAACCACGCGGATGTTCGACCCGAGAGAAGACAAGGGGCACGGAAAACGGCGAGGAACGTCTCTCGACTCTCATTTCGCTTCTTTCCGCTAATCGTGACTGAGAAGTCGTAAAAAATAAGGTCGCTTTACGAGTAGCCGGAGATGGGAGAGCGGATACGTTCGCAGAAGGGCCCGTACTCCGCCGTGTCACGGAAGGTGGCGAGTTCGTGAAAAATATGCATCACGCGAGCGCCCTCCGCCTGGTACCTGCACAGGTGCGCACGACCTCTCAGAACTATACGCCAAGTGCTCGCCGTTGCTCGTAAACCTAACTGACCCAAATCTGTCCAGAGCTCCGCGAGACGATGCCTGTGCGACCATGTGACTTCAACGCAAAGGTGGACATAATTTTATAATCGAATAATACATGTGCAATGAAAATGTACGTGGTGTACTTTCGTTGTGTAATGTTTGAAAAGCATTTCGTGTGAATCGAGAGAGAACAACTCCCAAGATTTATATTATATTATTATATTATATTAATATAATTTTATTATACATATAGATAGATGACTCTAGAGACCCCTGTCAAAGCAACCCTAATTTGAACGACCACAAAATTCCAAATAAAGTTTGCAATTTTGTTTAGCCGAAGAAAAGCAATTGCCGCGTATATTAACTACAGCAACACGTGCGATCGCTGGCGTGTACACGTGTCTGACAGGTTCATTAACATACGACGTATAGGAACGCAACGATCGATTAAGTTTCAACGAAGGCACGCTGCATTAAAGAGCTATCGATGGATTTTACGCCTTTACGCAAAGAGCCGCGTAACCGAGCCCGCGAAGAGACATCAAGGCCTTTTACTGTCTCTATCGCGCAGCCACGCCATAGGTCATCGTCATTCTACCGTCGATCGTGAGTCATGAATCGTCGATGGCAACAACACTCGAAGGAAATTCTTGGCGGATCGAGTGTCGCGTGGAGGCGACCTTTACCTGGCTATTGACGTCAGGTGTAGGTCGCACATTGTGAGAAAATACAGGTCTCCGAGGCTGGTTCGACAGCCATTTAATTTCAATTCAATCCTTGGTAGCGGATATGGAAGGTGTATCTACTCGATGTATTATACGTGAGAATGTTGTTTACATAGGACTGTCGTAGAACTACAAGTAGCTAGATCTAGATTTGTAGAATGATTGTGCAGAGTAATAGTCTCGTACTCCCAAAAGGTATCTAGTCCCTCTCTACCAATACTAAACAAAGATTTCATTGCAACGGCAGAGGCCCTTTGTTGCACTCCCAAACAGGTACCCCGAGTACCGCCACAAAAGAAGCAAAACACGACAAAAGGAAAAAAGTTTCGAATTGCAGCAGCACAATTCGTCAAACTAACATCGACAGACTCCATCGGCTGAAGTAAAACAGCCAAATTCGATTAGCGGGCAAACAACCAGGAAGAAGCTTTGAGATTTTCCGCTTCAGGTTTTATTATGGCCCGACGAATGACTGTCGTCCGTGGAAGGGGATGGAAGGAGGGTAGCGAAATAACTCCAAAGACGTGGGATTGCGTGGAGGCTTTGGATATGCACGGGCGTATGGCGAGGACGACGAAAAAGGAGGCTCCGCGGTGTCGTCGGTACAGTTTTTGCCTCCATAAACTCGTTCCTCCTGGATGGCGGTTCACCAGGTGGCAGGGAACCCTACCGCCGCTGGTGCGTCGTACTCGGTCGGGTTTTATGACTTTTCCAGAATTTTAACGACCGCACTAAATGCCCTCTTATGAATTTTCTCTTCCGATGTCGTTGAGTATATCGACCCATTAAAATACGAAGCTCTAAACGGTTCGTTTAAGAGCTGATAAACAGACGGGAAAGGAACGAGCACCCCGAGTTTCAGGATCGCGCAGACCACAGTTTTATGTTGATTGTGGGTTAAATAAGTGACAGTGACACTTATTAAAGCTTCGGATTGATAATATGATTTCTTGTAATACACTATCGCAGTGGATAATAGTGAAGTATTAGGAAATGTAGGAAATTAGTGAAATTGTGAATATGGTAATGTTTGTCGTTCGAGATAATAACATCACGTATTTAATATTAAATTCGCGAGCGATCAAAAAATATACAAATGGATTCACAAAAGGGTTGAAAGTAGTCGAGGAATTCTACACAGCATCACTGGCGATGAACTTCCCGTATTGGGTGCCCCCTGCCTCTGTGTACACGCGGTTCAAGCGCACCCCCGCTCGACACAATGGAGAGCGAAACCACCCTCCGGTCGGCGTTTCGAATAAAAGGCGAAAAACCGAGGGGCGCGTCACTCGCGCGAACACGCGTGTCTCGCTGTCCATGCGGCCATGACATCCGCGCGGATTCCACGCCGCGAATTCCACGCGGTTCTGTCTCTGTCGTTAAATTATTCATTTACGCGTGTCGCGGCGAGAGAGCGGTGGTTCAGAGAATGGGGAGGAAAACAACAGGGTGAAAAAAAGGGAGAAACGCGTCGACCGAGAGGAACACGCGCGGAGAGAAGTGTATGAAGCGTTTGACAAAACGGACGCGAAAAATAGTGCTGTAATTGAGACCAGAGGGAAACACAGTGGAGTGAAAGTCGGGGTTAAAGTATACTGCAATGCTTGGTAATAGAAATACCTTGGACATTGGTAGCCAGCCTGTAGACATTTATGCAAATTCATGTTGCGACAGATTGAGCTAAAGAAAGAGTTCAAATTACAGTGTGTCTTATCTTCTAAACAGATTATTGTCGATATTTTCTGTTATTTTTGCATTCCTGCACATCGTCACACATCCTCATACTCAGTGGTCCCTCGAGAAGTCTCGAGGCTTTTCGCAGTGGGACCAAGATGTCAGAGTGTCTTCAAACGGACACCAATATTTCTCTGGAACTGTTTCAAATGTCAAACACACCATAAATATTCCGTTCCCAAGAAGTAGGTTCCTTGGCGTCTCGATGGTACGTAAAACGGTCGAGCGATTCTCTCCCGTTCACGCTTGGCGTCTCGCGGCACCGGGGCGTCGTTTGTATCCCGTTCGCTGTGTCTCCACGGTCTGCCACCCCACGGAACGGTCGACAGTTGACACCGCTTTGACAGTGCCCCGCGTTTTGCCATTGTGCGGAGTCGCGTGAGCGTGCCGACTTGCCATTGTTGGGGTGTCGCCTCGTCCTCCTCGCTCCGTTCCTCTCTTCGTCGCCTTTTCGCCACCCCGGCCTCGCGAAACTTTCGCGCCGTGTTCCGGTCTCTTTTTGCTCTGGATGCATCATCTCCTAGTTTGCTCTGTTGTCTCATTGTTTTCTCTTTCGTCGGCACGGGTAATTAATTGAGTAGAAATAGATGGCGATCGGGTTCCTAGACGGAGGGATGGATTGTTGGCTCAACAATGCCAAAGGTTTCGCGCCTGGTCGCAGAATTTAGATGCAAGAAATGTCCTAAGCAATCCTATGTCCTGTACTTTCCTCGTCTTACGCCCTGCAAACCTTTCCTGAATCGATATCTCGAATGGAAAGCGCGTCTACGCGTGGCTGTTCCATTCGACAGGTAAGAAAAGGGGTTGGCAGCGTCGAGGGGGAATTCAGCGAACGTTGATAGAGACGTCAACGGGCGCCGCGACACGCACAGTCTTGAATGTGATGTATGCGCATCGCGCATCGAAGGCAAAGCGCGAGAGGCGCGCGCGCGCGCCCCAATGCACCTCGCCGCGTCTGATAATGCATTAACGCCGGTGGATCAGAATATTAGCATAGCATACGCCCATCGCATTTGAATTGAGAGGCAGCAGCCCCTCGGTGTGGAAGCAGAAGCGAGGAGAAGGCGTCCCAGCGTCTCTTTGTCATGCTAATACGGACCGCCATCCATCCCCGGCTACAGAGATGACTCTGCATCGTTTACGCTACTCCGACAACGACGACGACGCCAAACCCCCGCTCAGGAGCACGACCGACGGGGCTTCCGGTCGCCCAGAATTTCCTGCGACGAGTTCGCACTTGTCCTCCTTCATCCAGATATCTCGGGACTCTTCTCGTGTAGAGGAATTGGCTTCTAACATAGTTCGAGGATTTCTGGTTCTTCAATTCCTCAGATGGCAGAAATTGGGAGGCCTTGGGATCATCTTCGCTTCGACACGATACAGACATTATTGCTCGATTGCGGCGACCCTCCTGTTTCTCCATCTCCGAGAAACAGTAAACAACGGCTAATTAAAGGCGAATAAAGCTACCATCGATCGACGATCCCCGGCAATTAAATATTGGAACTGCCTACCCGTCCTAATCGAATTACACAGGAGAGTATCGGTTGGATCTACAGGAAAAGCTACACGCCGAGATACGGTAGTGAGAGGCCAGGTTAGACCCCTGGCCTCATCGATGTGTCGATAGCGCGAAGGAATCGAAGCGTCGTGACCCCGTGCCGGCGCGTCGATCCTCACGATCGCAATTAATGGCGAGTCGATATCGTGGGATAAATGTCTCTGCGTCTCTGCGCGCATTTGCATTGGGCGAAACCGAACGCTGCGGGCTAGAACGGGTGGATAACCAGAGACCTTACCAGAAGAGTTTCCCGCACTCGGTGCCCGTTCGACGACGTACTCGCACAGGTGAACGATGGAATTATTGCACCTCGCGACGTGGGAATTCTTGGAATCGCGAACGATAGGTTGTTGGAGTCATGTTACATCGAAAGCCGTTAGGAAGGAACTTTTACGTTTTCCTAGGGAAACGTAGCACTGTACAAATAATTAGTTAAAGGGGTAGTTTTTTCCTTGCAGCTGCTTGACGCAAACTC
The DNA here is from genome assembly GCF_026283585.1 of Hylaeus volcanicus. Classification (NCBI taxonomy): domain Eukaryota; kingdom Metazoa; phylum Arthropoda; class Insecta; order Hymenoptera; family Colletidae; genus Hylaeus; species Hylaeus volcanicus. The sequence goes on along the minus strand of NC_071979.1, from coordinate 9,561,139 downwards.
TTGAAATTTGATACGTCGATTTATACATGTATATACAATTTTCTCTAAAAGAGTCCCAGCCCAAATCTATTTTGGCTGTTTCGAGTGATTTCGCAACAGGGAGGTCGTTGTCCTTTAGCGGGGCTCATTTGAGTGGCAGCAGTTGTCGTTAAAGCGCCTCTCCACAGGTTGCAGGCTCGGACATATCGGTAGAAGCGAGCCACGGTGACAGCCGCGCGCGATTCGATCGGCCGCGTGTTTTGATAAATTGTCTGCTCGCACGTGCAGGAGCGAGGATGAGTCGCAGATACGCGGGTCCCGATAACGCGAAGCGCGTAAACGCAGATAATTAGTCGATGGCGATGATAGCTCGACCCGATGATGCATCAACGCATCCCGACCTTGGTCTATCGGCGACGATCGCCGTAGCCGCGGGAAAATAAAGGAAAGTAATTGATTCCCTCGAGAAGGGAAACGCCAACCTGAACCAGCTGTAGATGAGACAAGTTTTTTCCTCCACGAAGTAATTATACTCGATATGGTTCGGCGTACTTCCGCGGTCGAGCTTTTTCATCTTTGGCTATGTTAATCTTCGGATCGATAGTCATCGTCGACTAATTAGAAATCTGTAGACAAGAGCTTGAATATGATAGCTAGTTCGTGTGTTATTATCAGCTTTTGTGGGGTACAGAACGACATAGCACGAGCATAATGCCTGCGAAGGAATTGTTCGGCATCTCGAAAGGCGCCGATGGAAATGCCTATGGCAGTCGAAAGGTTAATTAGCAAATAAATAATTATAACAGCGGGAGATTAAATCTGGTTGGTCTGTCGGCAACGAGTAGAAAGCGCGTCGCTGGCGATCGCGTGGCTGCGCGAGACGAGGGGAGGGAGAAAATAACAGCCGCGCGCATAAATAAACAGAGACTGTCTTGTGGGTGTGGCATTGTCGACGATGTCCGGTGATCCGCAAAGGTCACCGTTTTTCTTACCAACGAAAAAGATTGTGCCAGTCATTAGTCCCCTCGCGGACAGGTCTGCTCTTTCACTTTCGACACCGTAAAAGGTAGGCGAAATTTTCTGGATAAAAGATGTCGAATACCGAATACGAAGGATAAATGTACGACTTCGAAACGTGACATTTCTACGATAGATTTCAAGTCATTCTCAGACTTACGGTTGTTATCTCTATCGTGGATATAACCGTGCTCGTGTCACGGAACATTAATCACAGGCCACACTTTTTAATTCCTCGGTCGATCAATTAGCATCTTGATCTCCGATTCCTTGATTCCTAAATGTCCTATTCACACTTGACTCGCGTGAAACTGATTCATTCGCTGCGAGCTGCACAGACATAATTTACAATGAATTAAAATAGCAAACAAAGCGCTAATCTGACTTTTGTCTTGATCGAAATACACCTCTTAGCCGTGGTAAAAAGGTGAGTGTCTTAGGACCAAGAATTGAAAGTCAGAAACGAGAGGCAGACCGAGTCTCTTCGTAGTCTCGTTCTACGAGCGGTTCCCAAAGGACTCTTCCGTCAGCTGACTCTATCAGGGCTCCTTATCTACCGTCGAATAGAAGCCAGCACGGCAATGGCCAATGGAATCAGATAACTCGAGTCTCGGAGACAAAGGGATGCATTAGCCAACCAGGTCGCTAATTAACCGATCTTCCATTTTCGGGGATAGGCGTGACCGTTGCGGTCGCCTCTCGTCGATCTTCTCCCGTAATGACAAATCCTGCATAAATTACGAGTGCCAAGGACGGCCGTGATCGGTCACGCCTTCACGTTCGCGTAGGCATTCGCCTGATCTACCGCGCAGATACTTGTCTCGCTCCGTTACGTAACAGCAACCCAGTCGATTACGACGTTCCGCGAATTTTTAACGATCGTCCGCCACGCTTCTGTCGTATCTTATCTTGACAACGTCACAGTACTTGAACTAACCGTGGTTATTTGAATTTATTCGAGTTGTTGTTAAGGAGCGATGCTAGAGAGATTGTTGGAAATTTTTTTTAATAAAAAGTTTGAGGAGTGATGATTTACTCTCTGACGTCTGAGAGAAGGGTGAACTATTGGGTGAACTGTTTCAAAGCTTTGGAATAAATATGTTAGGTGATTCAAGCCTTAGTGCCCAAAGTGAAGGTGATTGTTACACTTTAAGAGCAAGCCTTCGACACCCCCAGGTGGGGACTCGGACTGCAAAGCGAGTCGTTTAACGAGGAGACTTGACGGGTCGTGGACCAGCATCCCTGGTAGTCACAGTTCCGCTTACCTGTAACAGAAATAAGGGCAGAGACATTAGAGAGAGGCTCGTGATGCAACGCGAGGCGTGGGCGGCGGTTTGGCCGCGCGTAGAAACATTAATCTTGGCGAAACACTCGCGTTTAATGAAATCCACGGTCACTTCTGTCGACCGAGAGCGAACGAACGACCCACGCGAGCCTTCCGCGTTCGAGCGCGTCCGTAATTTTACACCGCAGCGTGTAACGACAGTTCTTTGACAGGAGAGAATGATAGACCGTGGGTGTTCCGCTAATACAGCCGTGTTCAACGCTGGGAAGACCAAAGATGAATGTCTTTTTGGTTGTCCCGATCGCGGAACTGCTTCTTGGCGTGTACAAATGCGAGAAACTGGAGACAGGGCTGAGTTAATGGTCGCCTCGATGTTTGTGGGTAGCAGAAGTGTTCTAACTGAGCATATGATTGTACGAAGGTGACGTAGAATATACTCACGGATTAACTGAGAATTTATAAGTGATTATTAGACAAGGATATATCGATTGTTTACCCACCCCAAAAGTCAGGAGGCTACCAAAAGAAATCACAGGACAAGAATGCAGAAATCAGGCCAACGATTCGAAGGGACGTCGATTTTTAAACGCGGGATTCCTCATTGAAGTGACACGCGTGCACAGGTATCGAGGTACCCTCGTTTCGCGTCAGGTCGCCTCGATTTCCAATAGAGAAACGACACTTGTCGCGGTCGCAGAGAAAAGGACACGCGCGGGCGGTTCCAACAGACCGTTCGCAAGTGGCCTTACCTGGACAGGTGACACCCCGTGACAGTTTCCGGGCGGTCGAGCCTCGGGGATCCATAGAAGGATCGAGGGGATCTGAGCGTGCTTTCAGCCGATTCGAGTCGAGTCACCAGGGCCATTGTGAACGACGACGAGCCAGTGACATCACGTGCACGTCAACGATCCGCAAAAGCGTAACAGGATTATCCCCATCGGAGATCTCCCGACAGGGAAGTCGAGCGCTTTGTCGCGCCTCGGCGACATTTTCCTGCCCTGGAATTACGGCTCGATGGGAAGATTAAGGACTCTCGGGGAGAGCTTGTCCCGACGGTGACATGGGGTCCATTGACTGCATGCAACCTGTCGCGAAGAATGGCACCACGCTGGTCTGTACTTAGGTCAACCCTTTTTACTGTGGGAGAATGTTGAGGAAATCTGCATAGGTTTATCGACGAGGTGATAAGCTGAAAGCTTGTTATCGTAGGCGAGGATCGACGAATTTACGAAATTAGGAGGTGAATGATTTCGACATAGTCTTTCGAGGAATTTTCCTCGATGATCTGATTATAGAGCAAGTGGTTAATTTTGATAGTGTCAGAGGAGATACTCCTACTATTACTCGGATGTTTCTAATTTCATACGAGTAAAACATAAAATAGGAAGAAGGAAATACCAAGAAAAGAGCAACGATTGACTATAATCCACCCTGCGAAGACAACCAGGCATCCTCGCGTACCATCGTCAGCTATTACCGCGACCACTAGCTCTATTCGCGTGTGAACGCGGCTAATTGTCCGTGAGCGTAAGCGAGGAGCAGGTAAGCACTCGCAGAAAGGACGTTGTTCAAGGGACAGAGCGTGGACGCGTCGCGCCGGTTCGTTGGACGCGCAGTCGTCAATCTTGTCAAAGATTCACCGTCCACCGAGCTAAGCGGATAATTATTCTCCTTGAAAGCTTCTTTACCCTCGTTTCCTTCTCTACGCCGAGGATCACGTTTTTGTTGCCATTCAACCGGTACTACGGATGCCATTCTTCGAGTATGCGGACGATTTGCTTTCCAAAGGAATAATTTAATTTTGTTTATACCTTCGACTAGTCGGACGTTGTCTTTAAATTCAAGAGACCCAGGGTGCAGAGGAAGTGTGCAAGACTTGACGAGCTTACGAGGAGATATCGCCGAGTGTGTTCCGAATTTTTTAATCAGAATTTTTTTCTCAGATGTAAAGAAGGGTATGTAGAACAATCTTTGAAAGTAATAAATCCACCCAAACAATTCATCACCCTGGGCCAAGTTCCCCTGATCTTCCTAAACTTTCCCCATCATCTTAAACGAAGTGGCCAGGTCCAGGGACCATCGATCACGATCTTGGAAAAATCGTCGGAAAGGGTCTCGAACGTTTCACCGCGTAATCGCAACGTTTTATTCGGACGGGATGACGTGGCAGGATATCTGAAGGAAGGGGGAAAAGCATCGAAAGACAGCGACGAAATTGGTCAGGGTAGAAATGGCGGGCGCAGGGGGGACGCGGAGAAGCCTCAACGATTAACTTAAACGAACCGGGAGTGGCGTGACACGTACTTTGTCGCGCACGTCTTCTGACATCAGCCACCGTGGGAGAAGACGTCGGCAGCTCCCGGTGCTCCCGTCCATTTTCGTGTATTTTAACCGCCCAGGCTGATGTCGCGGTCGCGTTGCCTCTTCACACGCGAGCGCTCTTGCGACACGCGCGTCACGGACACTCCTCAGACGTCGGTTGGAATGATCGCCGAGGATGGGACGGGAACACACACGAAGCTACGTTAATGCAGTCTCCGAGGGTGACAGGTGTGGATCGTTCTGGAAGCGGACGCTCCGTTCTTAAACTCTGAGCGCGAGGAATGGTTGATGATGTTTGGCGAGTCAAAAGGATGTTGCAACAAATAAGAGGGTGGAATCTTCGCTGAGGAATGCGTGACGTGGACTGTGAATGTTGGTGGTTTCGCGGGACCATCCGTGCATTTGATAGAAGACGTTACAAAACGGGTTGATGTCTTAAACAATTAATCCTTTGTAGGATGAGTTTAAACACACCCTTGCTATAGTCCCCGATTAACTTTTCTGTTCCACTGTAATTAACACACATCGACTCACTCCTCGATTAGCTGACATCCCAACGGTGACGTTTATTTCCAAGCACCGTTTCGTTAACGATCGATGAATGTAATCGGTAGAATGCTACACGCGACACGTTGCAATCAACATCACTGTAATCGTCATCGATTAATAATTACTGGAGCAGTAAATGACAGAACGTAACAGGTCAGGTCAGAGTATCGAACATCTATCCAGCCATTAACGTCATCCTAGGGAGGGTGGAAAGGGTTGGAATATTCCGCCTATATTTCTACTCGACTTTTATCCGACCCCTGAAATCGATTCCTAGCAAACTGAACAGCCAACAAAATATTCTACGGGATTTCCATTCCATCCCGTGGCGCCCATCGCTGGAAAATATTATAATAGAACGGTACCGAATGTTTTACCTGGACTTGGCCAGCACTGTTTTTCCTACTGCCTTGAATATTTTCGTATAATTCTTTCCGAAAAAATTCTACGACAACATATAACTCCAGGATGAGGAGGAACGTGGCGTTAGAAATGTTCGCGTCGAGCTGTCTCCAACGGTGTATTTAGAAATGGCGGCTGACGAGGTCGCCGAAGAAGAGGACGCGCGGAATGCTGCCGTGGGGCGTCTTAATGCGTTCTAAATTGCGGCGTATGCGCTTTAATTGATTGACAAAAAGCGCCAACCGGAAAAAAGCCAGCGCCGTTACCTGGCTGGAACATAACGCGGCGTGTACGGGCAGCTGCCGCGCCGTGTCATTCCCGCTTTCTTTCTTCCTTTCTTTCGTTTCGTTTCGTCGGTCGAACCGTGATCAGCTACCTGACAAATTGTCCCTTAATGCGGTGCTTCGCCACGCGTTTAGCCGCCGCGTGTAGATCCTGGGGTTAACGGTGTCGTTGATGTTCCGACGTGGACAATACCACTTGGTTTTTAATGTACAGACTCTTTCGCGACGCGTGGGCGTACCTCTAAATGTGGTTCCAGCGTTCATTAACACTAGAGAAGAATTCTTCTATTTTTCTGTTCTACTAACTTTCACGTACTAATTCAAATTTCATTCAGAATCGAATGGTGGAAGTAATCGGGTAGAAAATTTTGTTGACCAGTGATAGTATAATACTTGGTGGCCTGGATTGCGTCCGTTTCGATATCAGATATCGATTCCAGGTTCTGAGAGTGGGGTTGGAGCAGCGGTGAAGGATTACACTCTATTTCACCTGGGTGAGAATCAACGGTAATGCTCGAATAGACATTTAATATTCTACCCCGCCGCCGGCCCGCCGGGAATTGGATGACGATCGAATCCCAAGTGTACGCTTTATTTCACCTTGAAATTGTTCCACCATGTATTTATCGAATATACGAAACATCGAATTTGGAAATTTTAATCCAAGGGACGAAGTTGTACAGGAGTTTTTTCACACTGTATCGACAAATCTCGACGGAACACAGGGTTGCGAATCGAGATGGGTCTCAGCGCGATAATCGATTATTTCGAGATGGAGCTTCGAATAAAATTTCCATTCCTAATTGGTTACCGGGCGGAGGAGTCGCGGAGGCAACGATTTGTAAAAAGGACACTATGTTACAGTCCCACAGTAATTTAAATCTCATTATATTGGCCCGCGGTTTGCGGTTTCATCCAGCGGTTCTCAATTTCGGCTGACGAGCAAAACAACGCCACGGATGTTCCAGTGGCACCCCCAATCTTATGCCTGTAATATACTTTTTTGGCAGCTATCGAGGTTTCGCTATGTTCGCAGATGGAAGGTTGTCAGACGATGTCATGCCATAATCTACCAACCTAACAGTCAACGTTGCATTTCTATCTCAAAAGTATTATTGCATTTCTTATCCACGCAAACTTCAAACGATTCTATGAAAATAAAAGGAAAATCCTCGAATGTAACCACGAAGAACCATCTCGACAAAAACCTCTTCAATAAAATAATTCATGCTCGCTCGTAATCTCTACGTAGCTTTGTCCTTCCTTATTGTTACACGTATGCCATGAAATATTCTTCTCCTGCGTCTACCATCGCTCTGGCATATTAGCGTATACGTCACCGGATTGGTCCCATCGCTACCTTCGCGAACCCTCTGTCCTTCTTTTCGTTTTTCAGGGCCACGAGAGACCCCGGCCACTCTACGTATGTATCCATTCCAGCGTTATTGGTAATCAAGTCGGGGGTCCGCGTGCACGTATAACGACAATATGAATTACGGTGGTTCTCGGGCAGCGAGGATTACACGAGAATAAGGCCCCGAACATCGTCGGGCCCTCTCGACTCGGACCAGAGCGGTGAGATGGGGAGGACGTGGGAGACAGAAGGAGAGGAGAGAAATATCTCGCGCCACGACCAATCTTGCGAAATTTCGTGCCGAATGATGTAATTTCTGGGATGATCCGCGGCGCGCGTCATTGGCGGCTACAACATTCATCAAATTCCGATCGTAATAAACGCCGCTGGTCGGCCACTTCTCAGACTGCTGCTTCATTATTTATATAATCAGATTTTCCGGACCGAAATAGATACTTTCCGTGCGAAGAAATTAATTTCTGTTCTTGGATACGTGAACCTACGAATGTAGAAGTTGGCAACGCGTGTAAAACTGTTTTTACACACTTCTGCAAGATCGATAATCGCACGTGTAACAAAAAAGAAAGGGCTCGAAAATTGCCACGGGCATCGCAATCGGCCGAATGGTCAGGAGTCACTCAGAGTCCAGGGCTGGCATCTGCATTTGGCAAATGAAAACTTAACGAGATTTGCTGGAAAATTTCTGCCTCCGCTATGCGCTCCTCCTCCCCACGGACGTTCTTCAAAGTGACACGTGCCGTCCACCCCCCTCGTCTCTCGATGTCGTCTCCGACCCACACTCCAGCTTTTGACATCGGATACATTTCGTTGGAACAACAGACCCGAGGCATTCTCGATCCCGATTACGCCGCGAGCCATCTCTGTTACCAATCAACAGAGGCATTCCCGCGTAATTGGTTTTTACGTAATGCTAAGCAGCCGGCTATTGCGCGGATTTGTTTTCCGTCGGGGTGAACTCGCGATATTCCGATCAAAGCCTCGATCTAGAATTAATTAAATGCCGGCTTCCTCGATAGGGCGGTTCCTTTTCTTTTTTTTTTTTGCGTCTCTGTGTCGAGCACTGCAACCCCTCCACCCTTGCACGGGGCTGAATAGCAGACAGAAACGGAAGTAGGAGTAACGGAATTTTGAGATGCGAACGAAGACACTATCATAGATGTATCACTCGAATCACATCGTTTTTAGATCACGATATGTTTCAAAAGAGCAAAGAAAAAAGAACAACGGTCAATCCATTTGCATCATTAGCGCAATTTACTTGGCAATCGAATTCAAGTAAAATACTGGTAATAAGAACGAATTTTCCATTTTTTCGTGTGACGTAAATGGCCTAATATCCTTCAGGTAGAAGAGGAACGATCTCTTTACGGGCAGAGGAAATTATATCAAGCGGCGGATATCCAAATTCCAAGGAGCGAGGGTGAGAAGAGAGGAAAAAAAGTGAAAGCACCCCGATAAAATTCTATTGTGTCGCCGAGGAACGTTTAAGCCTCTTGGTTTCCTTCTGGTTTACCCTCCGATTCCTCTCGTTTCAGTCACGGCGACCCCTCTTGTCGCTTGTTGTCGCAAGCCTTTATTAGCCTCGCCGCCCCCCTCAGGGATAAGGGTGACTTTTTTATTTCCCCACGACTTGACATCCGTCGATCTCTCTTTCGCGTCTACCACTTGTTGCTCCCCGTGTCGCGACACCGACCGTCCCTGCTTTTCTTTCCGTCTCCGCCCCTTGTCGTGATCCCTCCGCTAATGCGGAATAATATTGTATCTGTAAACCTGTCGTTTGGATTCGCCGCGGATCCCTCTACTCGTTTAACCATTCACTCCGTCGTCGTTGGTATTCGATCGATATGAAACATTCATCGCGACGAAACCATTGTAATCAGTTTCGACAGATTTCATAGGGAGGTTTCATAGGTATTTCCATAGGCGTAAAATCGCGACAGCGTTTCAGCCGGGAGGACAAATCGTAAGCAGAATCGATGGGCCCGCGGCGGGCCCGCACAAAGCGATGGAAAAGCGCGGAAGCATCTCGATGCGCTTCCGGCGAGGGGTGCCGATGCCGTCTCTACAGACGCACAAAGTATGTGGCCTGAACGTAAACGGAGTTCGGACGGAGCAACCCCCGCGGGCCATCCCCTGTGATCGGTGTTCCGTGTAATCGGCAAGTATGCAGATGATTAAATTTGCAACATCATCGCGGCAGCTCTGAAAGCGGATAAAGGGCTCGGTCCCGTGGATCCGTGATACACGTCCGCCCCGTTCGGTTTGACTCGCGGTTTGCCAAAGGAACGTCTTCCTAGGCTCAAGATTTCTGTACTTGGACCAGAACTCGTCCCGGTCGGGGAACGGGGTTGCCGACGATAGCGAGCACTGAGCCCTCGGACGATGGAACACCCATCCTTGCGCCGCGCAAGTTGCGCGACGCGAGGATTCCGACGACGTTCAGCTTGTTCGAGTTATTGCAGTCTAATCTCTCTTTACATCATCCCCAACGCAACCAAATCACTCAAGTCGACAAAAACAATCCCAAACCGTGTCTTCGAGGAAGCTCAGCGAGTCTTCCGCGTCCCGAAAGCGTCAGGCGCCGAGGACACGACAAAAGACGAGGGTTCCGTAGGACCCGTTGCATCCCGCAACGACGAAGGGCAGGCTGCGCAAGGATGATACAAAATATTAATATTGCGCGCGTTTCCCTCATAACTCACGGGCCGGTGAGCGCGTTACGCACGCTCCACGGCGTCTATATCCCGAGGGACGGCGGCGGTGCTCACGGGATAAGCAGGATGCGTCTGACAGAGACGGGATCGGAGAAGACGTCGTCGGTGGGAAAAGGACGCGCGTGTCTTTGTGCTTTTAAAGGCTCGAGGACCCCATTGTGGTGTCCTGCGGGGCCGAGGAACGCCGTGGAGGCCGCGTGTGCACAGGACGCGGCTGAATGCGTCGGGCCCGCGGAACTTTCATGCTGGAAAAACTTCCCCTTTGGCCGTGGGGCCATTATGCCGCGGCATAACTCGTCAAAAATATTGTGATTGGCCCGCCATTGAATATGACGTTACCTGGTCGAGTCCGCGGGACCTGGGGAAAAAAGTATCTCGACAATGGGGGAGAGACAGCCGAAACTGGGTCCTTTCCAGGCTCTCCCGCTTCTTCCTTTTCTCCAGGACCCTCTCTTACCTTCCTCTGTTCCGGGTGGAGCGGAACGCGTCTATGGGTTAAAGAATATCATATTTTCTCGGTCGGTGCGCAACGTGTCTCTGGAATTTCATATGACGCGCGGACAAAGGACCCTCCGGGAATGGAACAGGAAAATCCTGAGGATGATGAAGTTCGACGTGTTACGAAGGGAGTCTGGCATTAGGGGCTCGCGTTTTTGGCGGTCCAGTTTCATTTCGAGTGGCATCGCCGAATGGATGACGAAAACGGTGTTTCCGGTATTACGGACTGGTGAAGAAAACGGTCGATGGCGTTCGATAGAAAACTATAGGGCAACCAAACGTCAGGTCATAAGAGAAACGCTAATCTCCAGCGAGAGGACGTTGAAGGGATACACGAAAGTTGCGCAAATCTGGCTCGAAACTCGAAAAGGGGAGATCGCGTTCCCCGAACGATGCCATTTTCCACGAAGCCCGAGGCGAGGCACACAGCTCAGGTGGCATTGTTCGACAGAATGTTAAAGCATCATCTAAACTAATTGTTGACAGCTGGACAATGGCAAGCCGGTAATAATAACTTGCCTGCTGAGAGGCGCATTGTGTCCTAGCTTGGCGTCTTTACCTGGATCCTGGAAGCCAGGGCCGACGCGAAATGGAAACCGCTTTTCTATCGGGGTCTACTTCGTCCCCCGATTAAATTCAGTCGTTCCACGTTTCGAGTGAACATTTTTTTTGAAAGTACTTCGATGGCAACGTGGTGTATTCTATCTGCAAATCTTGGCAATCTGGAACCCTAATCCCTAATCCTGATACATTAACAGGAATCGCCCTGAAATATCAGAAATTCTTTTCACAAACATTTTAATTGATCAATGTCTACTCTGTCGACTCTCTCACGACCCAGGAGACAAGGAAGCTCGAGGAAGGTAAAAACCGTGTCCTCGAAGCAGATGCTGTTTTGGTCAACACTGGTGGATCCTTGCCAAGTCTTTGACCCATTCGACTCGGACTTGCATCGGGATCCTCCGTCACGCCGGTGCTTTCTTTCCCCGATGAGGGGCGGAGACGATGACACTAGACTTTCCTCGCAAAAACAATGCACTTGGATGACTGTGACGTTTCGGTAAAAGAATAGCACGACATTCAACTGGGAAATATTGATAAATTGTATGTATCTGTTCTAGGAAGGATTGCACTGGGATTGCAGGCCGGACAAGTCGAGGAGAATCGCCTACCGAAGCAGAAGATTAAATGTTATCGACTAGTACCGCGTTACTTTCTTCGGTAATTAATTATGTCCATACTCGTGCTATCGATGATGGTTTTAACATTCACTGAAACGCAACATCGATATTTCTGGATATACCTCGATGTCGCTTTGTTTCGCCGGAAGCCGATGAACGCCGTCGATGCCCTAATAGCTCCAGTCAGTCCTCCGTAACGAAGGCAGAAAGAAGACAAGGAAAGCGGAGGAGAACAAGAAACCTCGTGAGCGACCTGTGTCGAGGGAGGCGGAACGAGAATAAGAACGAGGAATCCAATCGATACAAATTGGGAATGCAATGACGGTGCGCGTTTTCGTCGGTGGCTCCCCGTCCCCGTTCCCCTCCCTGGAAAAATAACGAAAGCCGCAATTATCGGCTCGTTTTGCCGATTTGCGGCCAGCACGCTGGTCATTAGGCTGGCAACGCGCGCTTCTCTGGCCCTCGACGTCCGGAAACAATGGCACCCAGGGTGTCAGAAATAATACAAATAACCGGGCCGGGTGAAAGTACTGTTTAGCTCGTAATTTCCTTTCGTGGCGAGCACCTTCGAAGGCGGGGCACGGTCACACCTTCGACGCTCTTTCCTCCGTCCCTCGGCGGTCCTCCTTTTCTCTCGTAGATCATTTTTCATGAACGGCGAACAGACTTCGTAACTTCCTACGATCAAACGCAGTGACATGGCTATTCGTATGCTTTGTTTTTGCCATGAAATTCGGTTCAAATTTGTATCGCGTTAATAGAAATTTTTAAGTAGACAAGAGTAAAGTTAATAATTGCTTCTTATCTCGTTTCTATACGGCAATAGTCTATATATAAATGAAATTAGTTTGCAAATTACTTCCACTGTACTACGGAAATTTTCAACTGAAATGGAATAATTAGCGTGAAAAGATTTCCAGGTGAATCCGGATTTATCGTAGTTTATCGATCAGCCCTCGATGCCCCTTTGTTCCCCAACCCCTGCAGGCCACGAGTAACAGATGTTTCCAAGCACCAGGACCTAGATACACATACCATCGTCGAGGAATAAATTCGCGTAGGTCCGTGGATCTCGCGTGCGTGTTCCCAATCGTCGAACCCGCAGTCTACGAGGGTAGGAATGAAAACAACAGCGCGAAGGAAACGCCCCGGGACCATTGTCGTGGCGGAAACCAAGACAGCCCCGGATGGAGATGTCGTGAAAAGGAAAATGATGCCACTTGGCCGTCACATTATTTTGTTGATTTATACATCGGGTCTCCAGGTCCTCCGATTGCATAATATCCCCGCACATTAAACGCGATTAATAATGTCGTTCATTTCCGGTCAACGTCTAATTTGCGTGGACCATATGCATTTGCGGTTTAATGTCGATTTCGTACCACGAGTATCAGCGAATTCCTTCTCTTTCTCTCCGTACTTTTTCGTTGTTTACCATTTTACTCGGACCATCTGGCTGGATTAACCGCTTCGCTTGCAGGGGCGTGTAGACGGCGTTTCAAAATTTTTCCCGCGAACGGTGAAACGATTAGAGTGTTCATGACTTTCATTGATAGCTATGCGAAATAGAATTTTGTTTAAGGTAGTACTTCTTAGAGCTTGGTTGCGATCGTTGAGTCCCTTGGACTCTCGACAGCGACACGTTCAGCGAGCGTATCGGGCCCCGGGCGTCCTTAAAAAGCCTGAAGTCTCCCCACGATCGAGATTTTTCTTGCTATGTAGGCATTTGCGGAGGCGGAGTCCTTGAGGTGGACAAAACCGTGGCGGTCGCGATCGCGGTAAAAGATCGTTCCGCTGCAAGTTAGTCCCATGGCGAAAAGTGGAACGAAATAATTTAGAGGCAACCAGAGAGACAAAGCAGGGCGCACAGGAAAAAGAAAAAAGGTGTACATTCATTGGTATAGAAGAAAAAGTTAATGTAATACGTTGTAACACATCGCCATTAAGGATGCCAGTGGTCTTTTGGGGGTTCCCTGGTTCTGCTAACGTAGAAGCTAGGCAATTTGAATCAACTTGGAAAGCAAAATATTCTACCTCGATAACACAAGGACTTCGAATTTCACGATTCACCGTGAATCCATGTATGATTCTGTGATAAGCCAAGTGTCTCTGCTGTTTTATCCATCTGCCACACCACTGAATACTAAACAACAATCGCCAGAATGTACAAAACATCCGGCCAGAACACCTGAGAAGTTCGCAGATTCCTCGTCCTCGATACAGGAGAATTTTGGCGGTCGCGAGGGCTCAGAAAATCGCCTGAATCGTAAGAATGCCAGGACCCAAGCGTTTTTGCGGTCGGAGGGCCGCGATCCTCGACTTTCGACGAAATTGCCCTGCTCCGGGTGACACCGCGTCGCGTAATGGCCGGTTCGCGTCGCATTCCTGCACGCAAGCCCGCCAGGCGACACTTTGCGTAACGATAGGTTCTGCAGGCTGACCGCGGGGACGACGAAACCAGCGGGGATTTGTCGGCCAGGATCGAGATCACGCGACACCGGTCGTTTAATAAATTGAAACGCCACCCCCGGTCACGTTCGCCACTCCGTTTCGCTGGAGGAAATATAATATTATGCTCGTGCAGGGCCAGCTGTCCGATCGTGTCGCGCAAAAGGATTTAATTCTGGGTTTGTCCATTCGTGGATGGACTTGGATTCACTCGAAAACGAAGGGGGGAGTTAATTTCGGGTTGCTTTTTGCCGCTGACTCACGAAAAATATGGAGTAGCTCCCTGGACTTTGGGGTAGGGGAGATGGAACGAGCAGAGAATGTATGTAAATTATTGTAAATTGATCGATAGAGTGTTTCAATCGTTACTTGATTGCTGCTCGAATTATACCTTCGCAGTTTTCTGAATGTGCTTTGGCGTAAGGTGGAGCCACCGAGCTGGGTTGTGTGTTTAACTCCGGAGGAGAGCGTGTGTTTAACTTCGTACGTGGCGCAGACTTCAATTTCTGTCCTTGATAATTGTACGTACCGTGATGTCCCGGTTAATGTTCGACGAATGTTGCTCAGACTTAAAGCACCGAACAGGAAATGGGCATGGAGGGTACGTGTAGATGCAACAGCGCTGAATTAATTTCTGATTACGGTAATACGTGTAATTTCGTAGTCTTGCGAACGCATTTCTATGGTTAAACTTTCAATACCTTTAGACGCAACGTACACTCTATTGTAAATTGAATTAATAATGATACGTAGTTGCAATACTTTGTTTAAGGATAGTTTTACTGAGCATAGTTCGGTTAACGGAACAGTCGAGAGGCAGAAGTGATACCAGAGGTGCATCAATTAAACTAAACTTTCCAACTCGTTCAGTTGAACGCGTCTTATCGCAAAAACCCATCGAATCGTCGGCAACGCGATCAATTAGTCTCGAATTTCGTCGAAAATGCAACAGGGTGCGCCGTTTCAACGCTGGATTCCGAACGGCAGCGATGGTATAGACATGGGTGGTCGACGAACGACTCGAAGGAAGTGTCTCTGGACGCTGTCAACTTGGTTACCTATGAGAAAATCCAGCGAGAAAGCGGTTGTCGTCGGCTGTCAGCTGCGTAATCGCGTGGCACGAAGCGAAAATAGTCGCGGCGTGACCGGGGCGGGGCGGCGTCTGCAGGTTCACCGCGACAGATGTTTCGCGTCCCAGCGACACTCTTGTATTTCTGTCCCACCCAGTATAAACAAGCAACGACCGACGATCGCCGTTCCGGAATAAAACGGTCGCGGTCGAGACGGCGGGTTCGTCGATCGACGATCGATGATTCCGTGGCGCCTACGCGTTCCTAGATCCTCCTGGGAATTGCGGATACAAAAACAGGGTCGTTTGATGCTTTATTAGAATCTAAGTAGAGATCTAACGCGTTAGTCTCCTTTCTGAAAATAGACTTTCTTCGGGACTATGTAAATAATTAAAAAAAAAAGAAAAAAATGTGGAGAAGGTTTCTATAAAATTGATGAGTTTGATAATTAGTCACAGTCTGTCGAATCAGCGGAAAATCGCGAATATGGAGTGCAAGAACTGGGAACGGTTTCCTCGGCCGCGGTTCCAGCAACTGCTGGTACGAGGTACCGATAGGATCGCAATGGTCGCGTTCAATGATGGGACTTTTTGCGTGATTCGGAAAACGGGGCCCGGCGGATGCAGATGGAGCCGGTTACGCCCGCTGTAATTAACAAGGCTGGCTTTGTTGGTGTTTTGTCGCCGGCCGCGACACGCCGTGACGAGGGTGGAATTTCTACGTCCATCGGCTGGGGGACCCAGACTATAAAACGTTCTTTGTGTTCGCGGTGCAACCGAGCCAGCGGGCGCTCGCCACCAGAGACAAATGTAAACATTCTCGCTCGAACCAGGCGAAGAGTCCTCGAGAGATCTCGGCTGCAAGGATTACGAGTCACCGCGTGTAAACCAGACTCTGAATTGAACCTGTCCATGTGTATCGTGGCTTCGGGATCGGATATCTCGTGCTGGAGGAATTTTTGGCGGCCGACCACACTGTGGACGCCACTTTCTGTCGTTCTTTCGGGCGTGCTTACGACTGAGGGCTCCGTTTGGTTCTTTTTTAAACAAATCAACTTTGGTGTTGTACTATATAGATATTTTTAAGGTGATGCAACTTGTATGACCTCTACGCTATACATCGACAGCTTTCTCTCTCAAAGTAGAAAAATATTTTTCATTCTACAAAAGGGAAAGCAAATATGTCATAGTTTACTGGTAGACATCCAATTATAAGGCTCAATTTTGCAATAAGAATCGAGATCCACGCAAAACAGAAGCAGCGATTCATAGCCAACTCGAGAAACTGGTAAACGTATACACGAACTGTTTCTGGCCGCCGTGTTTGCTACCGAGGAGTCGGTCCGGCGTTCGAGTGTCATTATAATTCGTGTTCTCGGCTCGTGTTCCCCTGGGCCGCGGTTCTCGAGCATTGTAATATCAATGACACGGAAATAGAGTCCTCGAGACGTCCCGTTGAAGGGAGCGCGCCTAGCGTTCCTCTGGACCGCGAGCGGTCGTTCTTCAGCCTCTCGGAAATATCCACTTTCGAGGGGCGCGTCTCGGATCGAGTCTCCCGTCAAGAATCGCTCGTAATTTGTTTTCTCGAGCCCCCTCCTCGACCGATCGCTCGCCGTGATCGTGGGTGTGTATACCGATGACACAGAAATAGACCCCACGGGCGCGAAAGGGCTGCCCTGGCTGCCGTGATAACGTAAACAGAAAGAATTCTCGCTCGGCTCAGCACCACACGATTCTCGACATCGTGGCCAAAATGAATATTTTTAATTGTTGAAACGTATTGGAACGAAAGCACCGATTTCATTTGTATTCGAAAGTATGGTTTCATGGTACTCGAATGACGTACATAGACCCTTTTGGAGATCTAGAGATTGCACGCTAGCTCCAAGAATCAAGAAAGTAGTGATTCTCAAGCCAATTACATTTGGACTCGCAAGTAACGTATTTAAGTTTCATAGCGATTCTCAGTTTCTTTATCTTCGTCTTCCTACATGCATCTTAACTTTAACATTAATGGGGATAAAAATGATAAGGGGAGTGCTGGGTGTAACAGATCCTGTAGAAATAGCTGGAGCGATCTCGAACTTTGTCGTGGCCTAAATAAAGTGTTATAGTTAGTTAAACGGGAACAGTGCTCCGCCACATCTAGTGCGTCACACTGCGAAGACGGAAGAGAAACGCTCGCCCGCGGACAGTTTTATTTACGAAGCGACGAGTCGATTCGATATACAGACGCGACGCGTGAACGCCAACGAGAACGCTTGTTTGGAGTTCCTCCGGCTTTAGGAACGGTTTTTTTTTCGCTGGATTTGTAAACCATCGACGATGGAGTTGCGGAAGGAACAGCAGCGCCCAGAAATAAGAATTCGTTGATTAAAAATGTTGGCGGATAAAGTTTCTAGAAAACCTGATATTGTTTATGGAAATGCGATATCTCGATGTTCAGATAGAGTCGTAGAATAAGGGAAGTATTGCTTGTGCATGCCAAGCATCGTGTAACGATATACAATGGAAGTAGTCTGTAATTAATTTCGACAAGGAAGAAGAATGTTTTCCCACGCTTTTTCCTACGAATTTACAGACCTTCAGAATTTGTATAAGTTTGATGTGAAACTCTTAAAACCGGAGTCGATTATGAAGAGTTCCGCGTATATCGAAGGACCACTACTCGCAGCGATGAGGATGTGAGAAAAGGATTGGATGGAGCCAGAAAGCGCTGTCCCACGATAAAGACCTCGTTCCCGGCGCTGTAATTATTAGGATCGCGGGGCGAGCAACGGCCACCCGCGGCGTCCAACACGAATTCCAAAAGCTGATCGGCGTACGTCTCTCGGAAACGGGAGGTACGAACGAAAAAGCCTCCTCGTGGGAGGAGGCAAGGTCGGCGGCATGGCTTTGCTCCGTTTAGAGACAATGAGCCTCCCGCGGCGACGATCTATATAAATCGCTTTTCGAGGCAGTAGTTTGCGGTTGTGCGACACACACCCACGAACCAACCTTCTAATTCATCGAGAAAAACGAGCTGAGAAACTATGGAGATGGAGAAGTTCTGAATTATAATTATTTGTATCTATTCGAAACGGTAAGTAAGCTTGAAATACTTTTGAATCGATAAGGGTTAACTTTGACGCAAAAGTAATGAAGAAACTACAATGCCATCGCAACCCTTCGCAAGAAGACTGCTCAGGCCTCCTCGCGCTAACGACCTAAATTTATTCCGTTAATTATGCGTGTCCCACGATCCCTAATTTCCCCATATCTTTCACCAGAGCTAACAGGCGTACATAGAAGAAGTCATCAATTACATTGAAAACTCCTCGCGAGAGACTCCATCAACGACCTCCCCGCGTGGTCAAAACGGCTCCCCGAAAGACGTAGAAAATAATTCATCGTCGGTCGGAGAGGGCATTCCAGGTCGGACATTCGATCATCCAAGGATCGACGTCGGTCGATTTCTCGAAACGAATAAAACTGGGCATTGAAAATCGAGTTGAATTGCGGCGGCGGTCAGAAGGGAGCCTCGGAAAGAGTCGGTAGCCATTTGTCAGGCGACTTCGGAGCTACCCTCTCTCGCAGCGGCATCCCCTTCGGCAGGGACGCGACGATTAAAAGACAAAAGGTTCTCGCCGTGGTTCTTTTTGGTCTTTCGCCCTGCGCCGGGGTCCATTCAGCCGCAGAAAAGGCCGAGCCGCGGGTTTTGTGTCTCGGGCCACGGACAATGCGCGCTAACCGTTGCTCGTTTCCAGCTCTGTGTTTTAACAGTGTTTCCAAACACTCCCACGCGACCCACAGCCACGGATACGCTTAACGTTTCGATATTTGCTCGACGAGAGTGGCCGCTTTTGTGGCCACCGCTTCGTTCCGTTGGAGCACCGTGAGTAACTCGGTTTAACGCTTCGCCGGGCCACGGTTTGACCCCTTATTTTAACATATACTGGTCGCGTGATATCAACGAATACTATCTAAGATATATTTGTCCCTAATTTTGCCAAATAATTACCGAAATATGTTCAATCACCCACGATACTTCCAAGAGTAACGAAAAACAAGCACCAAGCTTGTGGGAGTTTCCTCGCCCGAAACGAACGTTCTCGTCTGGCCCACGGGCGGATTCGTAACGGGACAGTCTGCGTACGGCAGCGAAGTGGAAACCGGCGAGATTAATCTAAATAGCCCGGGCAAAAGGGCAAAGAAAACTACCGCGGAGGAATTATTAGAATAATGGCCAGCTCGGAGTAGACGTTCGGGAGAGAGCCCGAGCTATGGTAATGCGGCTAGAGGAACACGGGCTCGCGGGCGGAGGCTTGCACGGATCCACCAGGATAAGCGTTCCAGGAGATGGCGCCCGCGGCCCTGGGACCCTGTACGGTCCGCGCCAAAAGGCACCCCGCCACCTACGAGACAGAAACGCACGATGAAAATTCCAGGGAATTGCTTCTCCGTACCCCAGGGTGTATCGCGGCTGATTGCAGGTTCGACCAGCTACGCACTGACTACCCAGCGCGTATCGAGAAAATGCACGCTTTTCTTTGATTGACTCGGAACTTTGATGGGTGTCGTTCGGCTACCAGTTGTTTCTACGATTGCGGTTCCGTCCAGATTGTCGGTTGTCCAGGCTTGAACTGCCGCGCAGCCGGCAGGGAGTCGAAGGATAACCATTAATACCTGGGTGTTCTGGTCTTGCGGTGGTGCTTTGAGACGTTGGGAGAAGTGGACTCGAGATTGAAAGTTTATTGAACTTTTAGGAGGGCAGGGGTGCTTTATATCTGGGTACGAGAGTTTCTTCTAAATTGACAGCGATAGATAATAGATGAAAGAAGGATGGGGGGGGATGCGTGTAGCGGATGTGTGTATAATGTTACTTACAAAAGGGTTAATTCTTCGGTTCGTATTGTTCTACCACTCTGATGGCATAGCAATGCATCCTTATCGTCATAACATCGTATAAATGTTCTGCAAAGCGCAGCAAACCAATGCAATAGCGAACCGTCTATCGCCTCCTGCGTCTTCCAAGTACCTCGATCAAAGCATTCTTCTCCACCGATGCAATTCCAATCTAAACGGGTCGTTACATATTTTCTCCATCCCATTTGCCGTCCGTCAGCTCGAAGGCAGTTGTTCTATAAGACCTACCATCTATACCAGAAACCTCTCCTGCAAAATCCTGCACTGCTCGAGCTACCTATCGCTCAACCTTCAGCTTATTTCCGCGACGAACAAGATATTCCTGGCATTCGTTTACAACTCACCAAATTTCAGTATTCGTGCCGACGAATGCACTTTATACGTTTGGTTTCAGGGCACCTCAGGGTTACATGTTCGACATGGCTAGCCTCCTCTTCGTTAATAACAGCTGGGAAAGTAGAAACGAATCCAAGGATGCCTGAGAGCCTCTCAGCGGTTGGACACGAGGAGGAATCTGTAACCAGGGTGGCACGGTGCATCAGCCACTCTTGTGGGTGGCTGTACGTCGAGAAGAAGGTGGACAAGTTGAGTCCTGGGTCTCTGAAAGCGTGGGCGGGGCGGAGCACGCATAGCTCCCGGCCTCTTCTCTTCTCTTCTCTTCTCTTCTTTTCTCTCCTCTTGCACCTCGTCCACCTTCGCTACCCGACGTACCGCCACCTCCTTCCTCGAGCTGGATGTTATACGTGCTCTCTCTTTGCGTCCGTGCTTCTTTCTCCCTTTTACCTACCCTCTGCTGCCACCCTTTTCCCGCTCCTTTTATTTTCACCTTGTATCCAGGCTTCCACTACCGTTTTTCTCTCTTTGTTGTCTTCGCCCATCCGCTAGGATCGAGAATGACGTCGAGACTTTAGTGCTTCTAGGGCACATACCTACCCCCGCGAGGGTGTGCGTGATGTGCATCAATATTCTCTGTTGTACTCTGTTAACAGTTTTTTCAATCCGAGCGCAAAATAAATGAAGGTTGAACTGCTTAAACGACCTTCGATAGCTGTCCTTCCCTGAACATTCCTTTCCGTTTAAAACATACTTCGAACAGCTAACGTTCCACCGATAGGATCTCCCTCAGCACTCCTTGGGTGCACGCGAGCCAAGCATCCCCAACTCGTGGTGGCATGACGATCTCGTGACGAATCGACACATCCCTCGCACGCAGGTGCGAACGCGTAATCCTCGGCGATTTCACGAGGATTGCATTCGCGATGGGGTGAAAACCAAGGGATCTCTATCTCTCTCTCTCTCTCTCTCTCTTTCTCTCTCTATCTGAATTTCTACCTCAACCAATTCCAACTTTGGTGGAGGCGCGCGCGTATAACGTAACTTCTACCCGGGCAATCTGACTCGAAATCACCGTTCGCTGAATTATCTGCCTGTAGCTGCATGCCGTTCTCGGATTGCAGCAATTACCCTGGCCTGAGTAATTATCGAGGAGAAGGACTCGAGTGTTGTTTAATCTGTGATCTGCTGGCCTGGGCTTCTTCGATTACGTCAGAGACCCCCCAAAGGAAGGGAGGTTCGCTGGGGGCAGCCTCTGGTGGGAGAGGACTCTGTCTTTAGCTCACCTCCGGGTTTCTCCATGGTCTTCGATCTCGTTCCGACGCAAGCTTCCCTTCTAGCTGCTTCTTATTTGGTCAATGCCGTTCCGCGTCGCTGGATCCAGGGAACTGTTGAACATACGATGAACCCCCTGCACCTAAACGACGCTGTTTCCACCGATGTTGCTCTTTCCTTGGATGAATGGGACTAGGTGGTGGACTAGGTGGGATCTTCGGACTTCAGAGGTACGGAGAAACGAATGTTATCGTTTAAAGTGTCTATCGCTCGCTGAGAATTTGGTATTTATTTATCTTCTTGGCGGTGAAGCAGGGCAATCAATGTGTACTTGTCGATTCAAGTCAATTTGAATACCCAAGATCATAGCATCATTCTTCCAACTTCCACAGAGACATGTTCCTCGCTTGTACCACTTTAAACTCTACGCTTGCTCCGGCCATCAATTGAGTTAGACCACATTTAAACCAGCCAGAATAAAATTGAAGATACAATTAGTTCCAGTTCCAAGTCACATAACGTAAATTAAGCGCTCGAACCTCGATCAATTATCGATGGTCCGCAGAGCAACCGAGTTTATTTTCACCCAAGTTGAAATATTCGACTGGCGAGGAGACTCTCGACATCCCAGCGAACAGTGGTCGTGAGTTCGTGATATCGGTGATTCTTGTTGCGAGCCGAAACTGTCGAAACAACTAGGACAAGCCTAAAATTGACGCAACTTCTTTCTGTCCGTCCGCCAGGATTGCCCAAGTTAGAGTTACTGCTCTGCCTGGCTTCATTAAAACGATCTCCCGGACCTCTAAAGGTTACGCTTTATGTCTGTCGGTCCAAACGCGTTTTTTCTTGATCGAGGTGCTTCGATTTGGCGCTCCATTTTTTCTCAATCGCCATTTCGTACCTGGCAATAGCTTCTTCGGCTCTTATCGCGATAGAGGAAACTGGCGTAACTGTGCTCTCGATCGGAGGCTAGAAAATGAAAGAGAGGACGACGAAGACAAAGGAGCAGGCAGAGCCGTACCGTAGGCAGGTGCTTGAGAAGTCTACGCAATCTTGGAAGAACGTGTATCTAGCACATCCAGTATATGGTCATTCATGTTTCATGAGGCATGGATTATTGGCGCAGGGTTCGCTGTGGAGTATTTAGTTGGATGACCATTTAGATTGAGATTTAGCGAGACCACGCAAGCTTCGCTCTGTTAAATACATGTTATTCGGAGAAAAGAAATGAAATTCGAAAAGCTTCCTCCTACACGATAACTCTGACACCATCCAAACTCTAAACTATCAACCCTGCAAATAGCGCCAGTCGATGCTAGTTAAACCCAAGACAGGAACAGAAGCATACGCTTGCCAAGTAACCTTGCATCCTATCGGTTTACCTTCCGATAGGCTTCGCAAACATGCCCACAGACATCAAGGAAGCAAAGATCCCCGTCAGGAAACGATAATCTCGTGTATCCATTCGAGCAAGCTGACTAACCAGCACCGCAGTTCGTCTCCCAGAACCAGGGAAACCGGATGGCGCGTAGAGTCATCGTCACGGCCGCGATACCCCGGCGCAATTACACCTCGGCCAGCGTATAAATAAATGAGCGCGGAGCTGGCCAGGTGTCGGGGG
Organism: Hylaeus volcanicus; assembly: GCF_026283585.1. Classification (NCBI taxonomy): domain Eukaryota; kingdom Metazoa; phylum Arthropoda; class Insecta; order Hymenoptera; family Colletidae; genus Hylaeus; species Hylaeus volcanicus. The sequence goes on along the minus strand of NC_071979.1, from coordinate 9,537,882 downwards.
CCGGCTAACGAGAAGCAACACGAGAAGGCAGTAGACTTCCGCGAGAGGAGCGGGCGGTGACCAGGGCAACGGGCGGACCCGTTGCCTAGCCGTTAAGCCCCACGAAGAGGTAATTAAACTGAATGTTAATTACGTAATCGCTGCCAGCGCGAGCGCAGCACGCGAGGTAGCCACGATCGAGCGATCAGCTGTTCGCTGCAGCGTCTTCCCGTTTCGACTCGTGAACTGCGGAACAACAACGACGACATCTTCGCGAGACTACCTCTGCGTCATGAATACCGGGCTAGTCGAGGACTCTGAACTCGACCAATCTCTCCTCTTTTGGTAACAAACGTTCCAGAGATCACGTTTCGACGTGGCGAAGGACGACATCCGCGATTGCCACCTGCAGTTTTGCGACAGGTAAAGGAGAGCCTCCAGGAAACCGTCCTTTCGCGTTTTAGTTAGACTAAATTTAGGAGCTGTATTTCGTGGAACTCTTGATCCTTGAATGATAGACGAAGCTCGTGGCTCGCGTGTGTATCGTACGCGTTCCCTAAGACACGAGATCGTTACGGATCTCGAACAATTTCGGGTCACCCGTCTGAGACGCGGGAGAAAGAAATTACAGACTTTTATCCAACGTGATTTCTAGCAATTTTCTCCGGCGACGGCCGAGCGCTGGGAGTAAAATGTAAAGTAGGCGTACAGAAAAAGACGAAGACGGTGAAAGCAGCGCTGGATGGAACTAGAGTGGCTCGGACGAGGCTGAGATATGACAGATACGTTGCTCGCTTTTAATTATAGGGTTCCATGCGAGAGGACCAACTCACGCGAGCTCTTTCTTCGTCTTGGCGTCCCGCGTCTACTTCGTGATACATTGTATTTAGTTGTTTCGTATTTATTTTCTGACCCATCCACCTTTGGAAAAAGATTTCGGTAAATTGCCCTGCTTGCCGGAGAATGTGGCTCCCTTCTTTGCACGCGAGACTCGGTTCACTTTATAGCGAACGGGAGCGAATGTAATTCCGTTAGTCGTGGGAATCTTTCGAGATAAACGCTGGAGAAGTATGCAAACTAACCCGTGAGAAGCAACGTTCGAGGGTAGGGGGTGGATTCGTCGGGAAAGATGAATTGAAAATGCATAATTTTGGAGTACTCTCAATTTGCGTGAACCGTTTGCTCTCGACCGTGCTAAGAACTATGAGTCTTGTTATCGTTAACATCGGGCTTTTAAATCAATTCTACCCTGCCCTTTAAGACCCTCGGGTAGCAATATTTTCAACTCGCGTGTCTAACTTATGCAGCACGCTTACGCCTTCAATGTTGTACCGGTAGATCCCGTAATTATTTCGAAGCGACGCACAATAGCAACCGATAAATATCGGGACGATTTAGTAACGCGGCGCGAAAAAGCGGTTCTAAATAAATAATGGATCGCACTTCGCCGCCACGGCAACGTGCCGATCGATCTTTGCGCTAATGTATTCAGCCTTTCAAGGATACGACCCGGCCGAAGACAATATTTTTAGGTTTGGCTTGGTCATCAGTTTGTAATTAAAAGTTCCCCCGATGGGACCGCGGTCCGGGCCCCGGTGTCATTATTTTGAACCGCGCGGCGCCAGGACCCAGTATCTCATCCTTCCTCTAAAACGCAGCGTAGACCGCATCATCCATTCACCGGGTGTTGGAGATATTCTAATCGTAAATCGGTAACAAACTACACCATAATGACGTTCTAATTATAATTACTTTACTTTGACAGTCATTTCATAATTCTCCTTTTTAAAACATGTTCACGAACCGTACTCTAAATTAGTAAAAAACATCTTTTCGAATGTCCAACTGTATATATCTCTTTAAGAAAGTCTAGGAATTTAATTAAATCGGAACGAGGTGATATTCATCGAGGGAATCTTTCGAGAAACTATCGACGTGGAACGTCGATTAACGATTTCGTCGTAGCTGCGAGGAAGAGATATATTTCCCGAGACTTTTTATTAAGTCGGAGCGGAGTGCTTGGTACTCGCGACAGTAACGCGAGGGCAATTATCCGACACCGATCGTCCGACTATCCCGAAACCATTAATCACGATCCGTCGACTCTTTCTCTTAAAAATGATTATTGCTCGTAAATACTACGGATCGCGGGCCGCATCTCTCCCTCCGGCCGTAATTAATACTCTCTTTCGTGCATTCGATAATTGTGCCGATACGATTTATCAGGTAACCGCTCGATTTCACATTAACCGCGACCGTCGTACCGTTACGCGTTAAAAAGTAAAGAACGATACGCGCGCGACGCGCATAGCAATTCACGTTCCCCATTCGCTTCACACCTCGCCGTAGCGCGTACGTCGTAGACGAGAAATAAGCTTTGGAAATTACGAGTCACAATGGTCGACAATTTATTTCATTTCGAAATCAAGATGAATATCGAATCATTGTAAAATGATACAAAGCTGAGAAACCTCCTGTACGACTTTTCAAACCACCCCCACGGTTACAGATTCAAAGTCAGCAAGAAACGTCAACGTTACCTGTACCGCAAGCAAGAGGTTCAAGAATGAAATCGTTCCAATCGGCACGCAGACTCTTTTTTGAGCCAGGGAAGGCCGAGGACCACCCCATCGGAAGGGATCGGTATCCAGAGCAGCCGGCACCCGGTATAGATCTCGCATGGGGTGCGTGTCTAGAGGCCTTCTTTAAAAGCGTATATACAGAGATGGGCGGAATGCCGGCGAACGTTTTATTTACGGCCACTGGGACAGTTTTTAATTTGTTCTCCCTCGGGGGATGTCGGTGAAGGGGCCAGCGACGAGAGAGCGAGTCGATTCGAGGACACGAGCGACGAACAGAGACAGAGTCAGGGCCTCGGTCTTTAAGAAGTTTTCGACCTGTTAGTCGTTAGAAGCCGAAGAGGCGTTTCTACGGTGTTGTGGCGCAGCCCTGGGGGCAGATGGGGCGCGGGGGAAGGTGGGTCTAGGGCAAAGAGGCGGCGGCCGACGCTAATAAATCCTTAATTATAATTGCGCGGACGCGTGACGAGAATAACTCTCTGATTTAATTATCGGATCGGCGGTCGTTATTGGCGCTCGCCAATCGACCATTGGTCTCCTCGGGATTTCACTGGGGAGTCGGAGGTCAGAGGGTCGCACGGACCTCAGGGGTGGGGGAGGGAAGCGTTCTATCTCATCTTTATGTTTGTTTAATTTGCCCAAAGTGGCGACCCCGTCAGCCAGTCGTACGATAAACCGACCAGCGAAAGTCGTTATCGAACGGTCCCGTAGCCGTTGCATGGAAATTAATCCGTTGTCGCGAAGCGATTAACGCGTTGTCGAACCTAATTTAACGAGCTGTCGCATCGATTATCGCAATCACGTCGGTCTGGTATCGAGTGTTTTTTACGTGTCAGCGCGTGACGGTCGCGTAAACAGATATGGAAAGATCGAAGCTTTCCGCCCGTTGTTTCAATGAATCGTCATTGTCAGGATTGCGTGAGAAGCTTCTGAGCCATCCATGAAGATCGAGTTGATGCAACTGGACATACGAAGCTATCCACTTATTTATTAATTATTATATTTACCTAGAAAATCTTATTCCAGTTCCTAGATCTCGATAGACGTGAAATCATTCTAGAACCCAATGAGCCGTAAACCATTAGCCGGCGCGTCGCAACGACCGCAAGACTTCCCTCTCGTAAAAATCATCAACCCCACGGAACCGTTTCTCCGCGTGGTTGGCCATTCCGAGTTATTTTCTAGATCATTAGGCGACACCTTTTTTACGCGCGTCGAAACGATCCGAAGATGACGCTCCGCTGGACTGGGCCGGTTAATTGCCAGGCGTGGCGGGTCCTGGGCCCTGATCCAGGACTAGGTCTTCCCCTTCGGGGATCACCGGGGCCAAATACCGCGCGCGAATTGTCTTCCTGCCTCGTCAATTCCGCCAGCGTCCTCCGTGGTAATTGAGAACGGGTCCGCTGCCCGTGGCGGACGGCTATTTTTTATCATTACCGGGAATTCGGATCTGTCAAGATGTCCTGGGCCCGTGGTTGCGTTAATTACGGTCCCGGGGCCCCTTGCCAGCGCTGGAATAATTATAATAATCAGGGGACACGCCTACCGGCTCTCGTTCTTCTATCTTTCTCTCTCTGCATCCGTCTGTCGATCCTCCCGAGGCTAGAGAGACAGATAGCCAGAGTTTTCGGTATCGTGGCATAGGTATAGCTCGATACAAATTTAGCTTTGGTGTCTCGAGTGACAGGGACGCGTAATTATTATTTACTTGATCTTCGTTGTCAGATGTCCGTTCCTAGACCCCCTCATCTTCGTCCGTTTTCGATTCGAATCGCTTGGCTGTCAGTCTACCGACGACCACTAGCGCCAATCGCGCAAAAACTAATGTACTCAATTGGCGTGGTCGTCTCTGCGTTTTAAAATCGAGGCCCCTCGTCTCTTCCTCCACGATCGATTCGCGCTTTAGGCGACTTTTGGACCAGAAGTATAGACCGCGACGCCGACATCTCCTCTGACCTTTTCTGTCTACGTTGATTTACGATGACCGGCTGCGAGTTGAAATCGAACTGGAGCGATTCCGACGACGGGGCGGCTTTAATTACGGGCCCCGTCAGGCCCACAACGCCGACCGCTTCTTCCGTTTTAGAAGGAGGATCCGTGGAAATTTGTTGATATTTTATCCGACCCATTCCTGTGCACATTCCTGCTCTCAACATAAATTACTGGCCCGAATCACTACTCAGGCCTGGTCCAAAAGTGTCACCATAACCTTGAAAGTCTATTACCGTTAATATTAAACTCTTCCCTCTTGTTCATCCTTTCTTCAGCTCCACTGTCCTTATTTCTCAACACTCAGCGACGTCGACGAGCTTTTCCAAGTTCTTCTTCGTCGTCGACGGTCCCAAGTCGGCCCCATTAGTCGCGAGAGCGATCCACCGAAGCGCGACGACCTTAATGAAAACCACTGGGGCCACTGTCATTAAGGGGGCCCCCCGTTCCTCTTTCCTCCCGTCCTGCGGTCTTTGTTTCATTGGCTGGTGTCGGGGCCCGGGAGCGCGGGCGCGCGGTCCGAGGGGGAGGAGCTGCGGGGGTCCGAAATCGTCTGTCATCTCCGAACGACTAATGGTCGCTTCACGCTGCTTCATTATATTTTCTAAATGTAAATTCGTACACGGTCCCAGGGCTCTCTGTCTCACCGGCGCAGCGCCCGGAGGCCGGGTGGGGGGGGGGGGGGTCCTTATAAAACTTGGAACTCTTTCTCCGCGCGTTGCGAACAAACTCGTGGCCCGAGAGAGGGCACGAGGTCCACCCGCGGGCTAGAGTCGCGCACCGTTGATTGCAGGCGACAGTTTATGGTCCTGTCTCGTCCTGCGGACCAATTAGCCCCCTAGCTTCCAAGAACGGGGCCCGCGGACCCCCCTTCACCTTCGTCTGGCGAGTCTCTTACGCTCGTTTTATCATTTTACTGCCCGACGCGAGCACGACCTCCGTCTCGAGCTTTTTTACGGCGCGAGAAACAATCGATGGGTTGCTCGTCGGATGAAAGTGAAAACTACCGTTGGCACGCGAGGAGAATGGACCTCTCGTATCCATCGAGACAGTATTGGCGTTTTTGGTTTAAAAAGAGTGACGTCTATTGATTGAACGAAATTGGTTTGGGCCAGATGTCACGCATGGATCGTTTTTCCTCGTGTGCCAACGATAGGTAAGGACCATCGCCTGTTCACGTTACTTAGGAAAACGATGTTAACGCAGGTAATTTGCAGCCAGGTTATCGGAAGACCGTAAACTTGTTAGTCCGTGCTCTTTTTACTTTATCATTTTAGTGTGGCTGAATGAGCCAAGGAAACGAAGTTGAGGATTGGCTTTCGTTCTGGATCTACCAATGAAGAACTTCAGGAACAATTAAACGGAATAAGATATTTCTACCATCTCGTGTTAAGTTAATTCGTAAACCTGTAACGTCGATTCCTTAATTTTCTCGAAGTCATTAAACACCGTAATAAAGAAATCCATCACGAAAGCAATCACAGAGAACCTGCACTCCAATTTTTGCTTTACCCGAGTTTGTTGCTTCAATGTACAATTAATTTCGCAACGTTATCGGTCCGTGAATTTGTAGTCACTCTGTACTACTGATCAATTTCGAACCCATCTCTGTTATAACATGTAATCTTCGTGTCACGATATCCCACATCCCAGACGTGGAATTTCCTTGACCAGCGTTACGTAACGAGACTTCGTTACAGTCTACGGCTTTTTTTTCCACGGGTAAATAAGTCATTAATTATATTTTATTCTCGTTCAGCGGCGATCGAGACGAGCCCGAAGTCTCATCACTGACAGCCACCGCGATCCCTGCATTAAAAAGTATTCCTAGTTTCACGCGTCGTTCCTCTGATAGCCGTCGAAAATCAAGGCAAATTGAACGAGCCCCGGCCTTGCGTAATTGCCGCAGTCCCGTGCATCATCGCGCCAAAATAAACGACATCTGTTTCACAGTGTTCGATCAACGACCAAACCGATTCCCATTCGATCACGCTCGAATTACACTACTGTGCGCCCATTAAATCATTAACTACAAATTACGGGAAAAAACCGCCGACTCTAGGTAGATTCTCGATCGCTGGTCCTAGCGATCCCTAGACGTGTTTAGGATGTAAGCCATTTGAACAGACGTGATGCATCGTGGATACAATCCTTATTACAGAGCTGATTGCCAATATCTACGTGTGAGGAAATATAGAAAGAGTTGGATAAAACAGAAAACTTGGATAATAAGCCTAGAGTTCGTTACTCTTGATGTCACAGAACAAGTCCCACTTTTCAGACACGAGCGACTGGAGGAGTTCACGAAGCGTCGCCAGCGAGCAGGAGGAATGCGCCGAGGGAAGAAAAATAAAAGAGAAGTATTGTGGCAGAAGGGGAGGGGGTGAAAGAAGATGAAGAAACGGAGGGGAAGGGCGAATCGCCCGAAGCGTGGTGGACGATGCGTCGCGGCTATTATCGAGCCCCGGTCTTTTTGCGAGGCGGACCGATCGGTGGGCCATTGTCTCGAGATGATTGCAACACGTTCGGGGCTGCTTAAAATATAGGGACCGAAGGCCCTATCTCTGTCCCCTTTCCTTCCAATTCGCCCTCCCCACCCTCCAGTCGCTCGAGCTGCAGCAGAAGCGGCCCACAGAGACACACACGGAAGGGCGGGCACCTGTATCCCTCTCCACCACCCCGCCGATGGAGAATATAGGCCCTGGTTAATGGGATCGCCCTGGATCGTCGTCCTGTATCCCTGTTTTCGTTCACTCGCTCCCTCTTTGTTTTCGTCCCTTCTCTGTACCCATGCAGAAAGATGTTTCTTATTGTTGAACAACCAGTATCAGATCATTGCGAGTGTGAATTAAGGATAGGTCCTAAATCCTCGAGTATTCATCAGTCTATGCACCGATAACAGCAATCCAACGTCAAGACGAATCAGCACGAGATGTAATGTAACGAAGGTATTAAAAACATGATAGCAATCGATCTTCGTGGAGCGCCCAGGCAACGAGACTGGCAGGGACCGAGTAAAAAAGGAAGAGAGCGAGGAAGAATATCCTTTTCCCTCTATTATTCGTAGAAGACGTTCGAGTCCTCGTAGAAGGGGCCTGATTCTCGATCAGGGCGCAGGGACACGCAGCACGGGGGGCGGTGCCCTCTCGAGGACTCCCTTTGCCCCGTGCCTTTTGCCGAAGAAGATAGGGAGGCCATGGTTAATGGGATCGCTGTAAGCGATGGGCTCAAGATGCTTCTCATCCCTTCGAACGCGAGGTACTGTTGATAACTGAAGAAATTTGTTTTAAAAGAAATGCTTTATGGACCATGGCGTGTATTAAAAATGAATTCTTCTATCCGTTCCACGATTGTTATTTATGTTTCCAAGAGGATCCTCCACTCTCTGAGAATCCTCGTCAGTGGTACTGCGGATGTTCGGTACCGTCCAGTTCCCTAAAAACTCGCAAAAGAGAGGATCGAGCAACCATCGGTATCGTCCTTCTCCCCCAACCTCTCGGGGCCCGATTACCCTTTTCTTCGCTTCTCGATTCCGCTCGTACGGGGCCCTGAGAGAGTCTCGTGCGCTACCTCGACGACAACACCCAATGAACGACCGCAGAAAAACTCAAGCAATTTGAGTCCCTCCGTTGCTTATTACCAATCGCCTCGTCAGTCACAAATTGGCTTGCCGGGGCCCTGGACTCGTCGTACGGCGCCCCCTTCGGTCTGCCTTTCTCTCCACCTTTTCGTTCCCTTATTCCGCGTCTTCTTCTTCTTTCTGCACGTTCTTCTACGGCGCTACACCCCACCTTCCTCGCTCCATCGAAGGAAGGCGCTACCACACACGCGGTCTGAGACCAGGGGAACCGCATTTGCAAGTGAAATTGAGTACCACCAGGTTGACGAGACGTTCGCACGTTCTTTCTCGCCGAAAAGATCCTCCAGGATCCTCGCTATCTCTCGTAAAACTATCTTCCTGCTGTGTTGCTCTCGAGAATAAACAATTGTAATACCAAGGCCTTATCTAAATAAGCCTACGACAGAGCATAGTCTATGCTCGATGCTACTAGTGATAAACGAATCGATCACATCTTCAAAGAGGGGATCTCATATAGGATGGAGTGGTAAACGAAGCATAGAAGTTCGCTCTTGTTAATCTTCGAGGGCACAGAAGTACAGGGAAATTACCGAATCGTGCATAAATATTCATGCCAGGTACGAACGGTTCAATCAATTACCAAAATGACATGATAGTTGAAGGGCCAACGTAAATTCGCGACAATGTAGGGCGTATACATCAGGCCGCGTCGGGCGGAATTGCCAAGATGACAAACCAGGTATTGGCCAACTTATTATTGGTTATCGATCGGTTATTTATTCAAATGAATGCAGATTACCGTGGCGGGTTTTCAATGCGCGGCCAGTTAGCGGGCGCAATGAATAAATTGCTACCGGGCGCGCTCGCGCCGATACTTAGCGTCGTGGCCCTTCGTGGTCCGACGTTTAACCCACACAGGGCCACGCCAGCCTAACTCCCTGCTTCTTTTACTTTTATTTACTTGAAGAAACTGGAAAACTGTCCGTGTACTACCTAGAAGATGTAGTAAATAAAAGTATCGATGATGGAAATTGAAACTGAGCGTTGTCCTCGCCTTGCGGGTGAGACTGGATCAAAGTTATCTTGGTACTCAGAGATTCCGCTCGAGTTAAACGTCCCAGTAAAGCTTAGATCCTGAAATAGAAGTGTCGCATACATCCGAAAGGATTTCGATAATATTCACGTGCGTACTTGGAGAACAGAGGCGCGAACTTCCATGCTCTTCGAACAAAAGTCCCCCATCTTACGATCCTCCCAGCATCGCTGGCCCCCTCTGCGCCCCCTTGTCGAATCTCTGACGCAGTCCCAACACAGAGATACCGTCCCAAGAAGCGCATCCCACGCGCACGAATTAAAGACTGCGCTGAGCTGGTTAGTCTTGATTTATCCCCGAGCATCGGTCTTCCAGGTTCTTTTGTTTCGTCGCCAGACCTAACCCCGTCCGCGGTGCTCGTCTATCCCGATGCCTTCCAACCCCGCGCCGTAATAATCCCGCGAGAACTCGGCCTAACAAATGCGCTGTTTTCAGTGCGCCGTGCGCCCAGTCATCCCGCAGGACCTCACGACGTGCCAGCCATTAGTCTAACCAGGAAACGTGATGGAAGGGTTCTCTGCGTGCTGGGCCTAACGCCGGCTAACAAACATTGTTGTGACTTCCACGGGGTGAAACCGGGTATCCGTCATCTCTCCGATCTCACCTGGTCCTCCTCGCAGCCTTGCCCCTTTTCTTCCATCGCTTCGCCGTCGATCTTCGGGGTCCTCCCTCTTCATCGTCCACGTGTTCGTTCGGTTGGCGTTCGCGATCCTCTCTTTTCTTCGAGGTGTTCCTCGCCCGGGACGTTCTCTTCCACAATCACCGACGCATTGTCTGCCTAAGAGATTGCCCTCTGTGCCCGAGAGTTATGCGGCTGGACCGGCTACGCCTCCTTCGGGGCTCGACGGAACGCTTCTGGTGATCGGTAACCTGTTGTTTCTCGAGCTCTGCCCGTCGTTCGAGCAGACGTCGTGGACGTTTCTCTTTTAGGGATTCATGTGTAGGGAGGAATGAGTTTGCTCGGGGAACAGCCTTCGGGAGGATGCGTTACTTTCTTGCAGGCCTGTTGAACTTTCCGAACACTGATTCGTGTTATAGCAGAAGGCGTACCGATCTCCTACGTTAATTACACCGTGCTTACGGATATTAGCGGACGGAGCGGTTTCTCACTCGTTCCTATATTAAAAATATACCTATCCCCTGTTTCCTTCGCCAACAAACGTTGCGATAATATAGTAATATCGGTAAAATAATTGTCTGTTTTCTATCTTGTGTATCGTAAACCAAAATCCTCGATACCAGTGTCAAATCTACATTCGTAAATAGATAAGAATATTCCCTATCGAAACAAGGGAAGTAACGAACGAAATTCCAGCGTCGACCGATTGTTCGAACCAACTTCTTCTTCCCGAGTGTGAATTTCGCGGACCAGACAATGGAGCACGATAGAGAAACGCGAGTCGTCGAACGCGAGCGGCAGAGATGGGAGGCGGCCAATAAAGCAAGGGGACGCTAATTAGAGAGCCATTAAAACGATAAACGATGACACGCAGTTGACGCAGTTCGAACGACATGCCGTTAGTTGTGTCTTCTTGGATAACCCCGACTGATAAACCCAACCGATATCCCCCGGCCCTTCCCCTCTGGAACGTGAAACGGGAGCGTTTCGCGAACAACGACGGTAGTGTCAACGCACGTGTCTCGCATCAGAGCGAATCTCGATCGCGCTCCGCGGCGCGCGGACTCGCGATTTTTTGCCCGATCCGCAGAAAACGTCGCTGTCTCGGCTGTTACTGCCGACCCCTGTGACCCCTGTCCTTGACCAGGGACCATGCCACAGCTGGGACGTGTTGACAGACTTCGGATCGCGAAACGATGATCTGTTCGTGTCACTGCTGATATAGAGCGCTACAATTCGAGTAAAAAAACTAGAGGTTACCGATACGCCGAGATGGAGATGTTTATTGTCGAAGATCGCGTCGAAGAAGACAAGAAGTCGTGTAACATGTGATGCTACAATCATAGCTGCAGCCCCCGAAGGTTAAGACATGGTAAATTTTATTATTCCTCCTGCTATTCCAACAGTTCTAGTCCCTAAATCTGATTCCACCCTAAAACATCCTTCTCGCCTCTTCTTGTCGATCGTCATTTTACATTCTCCTTGTACCGTTTTTCAGGCGGTGGATATCCAATGGCGGAAGAGGCCAAGGGATAAAGGCACCCCGAATGACTCTGCCGATTATTGAAATCTCGGCGATCGGTCTCGCACGGCACCGAAAGTGCCGCAATTGTTTCGAAGCGAGAGCGGACCGGTCACTCATCAATATGGAGTAGCCGAGTGCCCAATCCGGCGGCAGCCCTTGGCCAGCCCTTTTGAAGGTTACGAGGCGGGCAGCGGACTGTCATTTCTTTGATTGGCTTTTAGAGAGGGCCACCTTCTTCTCCCCTCTGGCCCTTTGTTTCTCCTCTCTCTCGTTCCACAGATTCGACGTCGCCTCGGTCCCTCGGCTTCTTTTACTTTTAATCTGCGAGGGCTTTCGGTCCCGACGAGGGACAGGGGCCTTTTTGCTCCTGACGGTAGGCTCGTCCTTTGCATGCTTCGTATCCATCACGCGAGGTATCATTCCATCCCTCCAGATATCACCGTTGACGCTTGGCGTCATCGACGAAGTCTGAACCTGTTTTCTTTAATGTTTTGTGGGGGTACGAGGAACAAAATGGCGTAGCGACCTGGGTAGGACGTTCGTAACGAGGTGTTCCGATATAATTGGGCTTGTATATTATTTTTGGCATGTGCACGATGTTACGTGACGTACTCCTTAATTGTCAAGACGATGATTCTCTCAGCACTCGGGTTATATGAATTCTTTTATCAAATTACACCATAACTTTACAGTCTGCCCGAGGTTAACGATTTGCAAAAAGATGGAAACCTGGAAGCAGTCGTCGAATGTTCCACGAAATCAACGCATTATTTCTAAAAGGAATCAAGTTCGTTCTCGGTTGGTCGGGTCGAAACATTACCATCTGCCAGGCCTCCATGCCGTTCGATCAGCGTGGCGCCATTCCGGAGGCGCGCGTTTCTTTTCTTCGACTGCTGGGATTCCGTGTAATCGCGTAGCGGGCGCGTGCTACGAAAAAGATAGCGATCTCCCAGCGACCATCTCGCTCCACGGCACGGGCCAGCCTTCCCACACCTACGGATCTACCTGACCTGTCTACCTGATAACTATGGTAACCTTGATAACCCTCGCGTTGGTCGAGCGCGGTTACGTCGACCAGCTCGGTCCTTTGTCCTGCTCGTCAAACACGTGTACGTTTCAGCCAAGGACTGGGTGTTAGAAAGAAATATGGATCTCTTGAAATCTATCCCGTGGATCCCTTTTTCAAAGCTGAAACCATATTTTACCCTTCTTCGTTGGAGGGGACAGAACTGTAGATAAGGTTTACGAAACGTATGGTATATAACGTTATGCAATTACAGTTCAATTACCATTATTAAATTCGTTTAGTTGCTTTATCGCAATATTACTCTTATTATCGAAGAAGCAATCAAATCACTCAACGGTAATGGTCCTTTATTTCTCTCCACGCAATTTTTGCTACCAGGCACGACTATTTCTCATTCAAACGACTCTCGCACTACTGTTGCGCACCTGTCGTCGCGCACTCACCGTCTTTTACACGCTGTATACCTTCCTCTCTCTTGGCCAATCAAGTTATCAGTCACTCAAATTTTCTTTACGTCGCACAGCCGCTCGCTATCAGTCACCTGGAGTGTGTCAGTGCTTGTTTGTTCCTTTATGTTAAATACTTTTATATAATTTTGCACTTGCACACGTTCTGGTGTATATGTCGATATTTCGACTTGTCAAGGACCAGTGCTCTGGACAACCATCGAAACCCCGCTTTAAAATGTTTCCTTAAAATTCAATTACCTCGACAACCACCTCTCCAAATAATTGAAATCCTCCTCGCAGAAGCGTCATCGAGAAACTCAGCTCCGACGGCGATACGGCAATTAAAACAGCATACTAACTTCCGTCATCCTCGACAAAGCGGTTCTGGCGCAAAAACGCGTGCACGGATGGCCACGGAAGAGAAAGAAGAACGAGCTGTCGGACAATCAGGATCACGTCTCGATAATGGAACGTTAAAAACGAAGTGCTCCGCAGCTGCTTGGTCAACTTGACGCGCTCGAAAAAAGTAGCGCCCCCTTTCAACGCGACGTCGCGTCGCACACGAGCATCCGCGAACGGTAGACGCGTTCCTCGCGCGGATAATTACTTCATCGGTAAAGAAAAAAAGAAAAGAATGGAATCGACCAGGTGACAACTCGATTCCATTTCGTATAGTCACTCTTTTCGAAATTAAAATTAACATCACCATGACATTTTTTAATAAGCGACTTAGTGAATTTTCGCGCTTAAATTGCAACTCTGTTTGAGTGACACGTCCCTTCGAATTATCAACAAAAATCGTTCTCCCAGTCGAAGGGTTAAAGAAGAGTGAAATGGTGAATATTTTCCCTTTTGGCCAGATGTGTTGCCCCGAAGCATAGTCTTCCAAAGCGATGGCGAAGCCTGTTCTTCGGTCGCGAGACCAGGACGTTTCCATCGGCGGAGAAGTATGCGGTCACGTCGTCGGGACGACTAATGACGCCACGAGAATGATCCAACCCCATGTGGCTCGACCGTGTTGCGCAGTCGTCGGCTCGAACAAAAAGAAACCAGGTTGACTCGACCTGGAGGAAGGTCCGCGCCCCCTGGTGACATTTCCCATTCTTCTCGGCACGCCATTACCGGGTCAAAGCCGCCGCCCCCGCGGGACGCCGTGCGCCGCTTCTCCCCTCTTCCAACCTCTACCAAGCCCACTTTTCACCTTTTTTTCGGGAATGCTCTCGACTCTTCGGTCTAGCTTACGATGCACGTGGTCATCGATATTCCAAACGACGAGACGATCATCCTTCGGCTTCCCTTTTGAAAGTTTTCAACGTTCTCAACATAGAGAAGGCAGTTTTTAAGAAATTAGAGCTCCATAGAGCTAAGTCGAAACAATATAGTCTACTTTCGTTCAACAAATAAGAGGGAGCCTCAAGAATTAGGTCTAGTTACGAGTTACATACAGAAAATCATTCCAACTCCGGGCAAGTGCGTCTCCATCGACATAAAATGGATGTCTGTGCGCTTCGAGACATCGACTTGTCCCAAGAAGAAGACCCTCCGAATCACTTTTCATGGTGAAAGAAAAAAATTGATCATGACTCGTCTCACATTTTCACAAAACCTAACGTTCAGCCTGTCTCGATCGGTCCTCGACATGGGTATTTACCATTCACCTGTCACAATGCGCATCCATCAGCGTTAACCGAGCGGAGGAAGCGCTTTTATCAGCCGCGGATCGAGTGGCGCGAATCACTCGAACAACCAGCAGCGAAACACCGAGGAAGCCGAGTGTACGCGTCGTATCCGCGTTGGACCACGGTATGGATGAGAGGAGAGGGATGGCCCTTCGTTCTCGTTCGTCGGCATAATAATACAGACGGCACAGAGCCCCGCCGGCTCGAAAAGCGAAAACCGCGAGCGAATCGCTGCTGGTGAGGAGCGGTAATGCATGCGATTACGCGGATCAATGAGCTATGGCCCTATTTATGGCTCTATCAGTCGACTGCTACCAGGACCCTCCATCGCTCCTCTTTTTTTCTATACGTTAGTGCTCCTTGCGTGACCGTTCGCGGATGCTGAATCGAGCTAATGCCACGATAACTGAATCTCGATGATGATCCATGGCTTGGATGATGGAAAAATCATGGGTGTTCTCCGCGATACTCCACCAGGATGAGGGAAATATTTGAGGTTTGTGCGAGATTTAAAGTTAGTCTCTGAAAAGTGGAGTTTGTGCAGTCTTCTCGTAAACGTAGATCACTTATCGCTATAATTTCCCGAGATCTCAAATCCTCGTTGCCTCCCGTAAGCGACTTTAGACTACCAGAGCCAGCTTGCAGCCAAAATTTCAACTGCTCTTCGTCGAGAAGTCAATAATCAAACAAATCCTGGTCCCGGGACCCTTTTAATACCTTTATTATACGAACGATCCTAATATCTTAATATTGCCCCGGCGCATGGAGGCGCGCGCGTTACACGAGGGTCTAATGGTCGACTCAATTAAGACACCATTAGACCCCGCAGCATTTACATGTTAACGATAATAGCCGTCACGATACATTCCCTTGGAACGATGTTCCGTGCGGTGCACGCCGCGCGGAAGTGTACGCGTCGCCCGAGCGGCTGGTATAATTTCTTTTAATGGGCCCCCCAAACCCTTCCGGGCACCGATACCCGACTACCAATTTGCGAATCTTGTCTCTCGCGGCGGCATTAGTGGAACACTTTGTTGGTTCTCTTAATTGCCGGTCGACCAAGTACGCTTTTACGACCCGGAGCGCATGGCTCTTCCATCAACTTGGAACGGAAGACCCTCTTCGCTCGCGACTGGAGCTAATTAGAGGTTGCTCTGCTGCAAACTGACACGCGTTTCTATGAATTGTAAGATCGGAGAAACTGGTGGAAGAGGGTGCATCCTTGTCGATTGCGAGGTTGTTTCGATCGAAGTCGGGTGGAGTGTCGCGAGGATTCTTACCCTCGTTGAGTCAAAAAGGTAAGGTTGGGGTTAAGTGTTATTTGTAAATTTAGAGGGGACTATTGCAATGACAGATACATTCTGGTAACTCAAGTTCACTTAGTTCTCCATCTATCTCTTCTCCGAGATGGCAGGAGCCAACGTTGCGGTAACTGGATACGATCTACGATATAGTTCGATAGCAGACGGCTCGATAGAGGTTCGATAATTCAACTGACCACTCCAGATATCATCAAAGCCGTACCCCCGGTGTCCCAATATCATTAGAATGGTTAATACCCGTGGTTTCCTGGCACTTCCAGGGAAAGCATTCTTCGATCGCAAAAAAAAATTGATGGAGCACAATTTATCGGAGGAAAAAAATCGTATTACCTGTGGATCAATCGAGGGGCTTAACGATCGCGCGTTCGCTCGTCGATGAACGATAATTTCAAACGGCCCTTAACGAGCCCGCTCGAGCTCCGCTGCGCTGGAAGTACGTCAGGTGCAACGTAGGTGTCGTCCTTCTTTTTGCGCAGCCAACGACGGCTTTGTTAACACGTACCCGACGGCCCACGCAGACGCGAGATTATTGTCAGTCGCGAACAATGCCCATCGGGACGCTGTCTCCTGCTAATCGAGCGTCGCCGCGCTAATTATCGAGTGCTAATTGAGTTGCGGCCGGCTCACGACCGCCCGCGGTGCTTTGAAAACTGTCTCGTCTGGCCAGGATGAGGTCACGAAGGTATTTCCACGAATATTTCTGCTGTAATTGTAATACCGAAAGCTTTAAACCTTCTTTGATCTGCGGAAAATAATAGTGTCACCTGGTCAACCTTGCCAAGCGTCGTCTAGAAGCACAGAAGGAAAAACGTCGTGAAAATTGAGCTGGTGGTTGGTTATGACACTTTGGCGAGGGGGTTGGTTATCGATGAATACGAATCGAAAACGCTGCGTGGGTGCAGCTTTCCTCGTCAGCGCTTATGCAAAGCCGACCTCTCGCGGTGGTGCAGCCAGTCTCAGCGGTCCTTGAATAATGCATGCGATATTCGCGCGGCCGAACGAAATATAGGCGAACGGTATTGTATATACGTGTACACGCGCGCACGTTTTGGCGAGTCCGCAGGTGGAACCGCACGGTTATTAGGATGATTTATACAAGGTGGACTGTCGGCTGGAACTCGAGGAGTCGTTCGCCAGAGTCTTACTTCAGGGTGGCGTGTCCACCTCGACGCCGTCCCTCTCCCGGTGATCCCCCTCCGGGACTCGCTAAGTCCTTTAAGTATACGCTATGTGTACACCTAAATTCTCGTTTAACTCGTTTGTCTCGCGGCAATCGGTCTCGCGTGAATTGTGGGGACGAGAAACTTCCATGGAGGGTAGGACAATCTTTGACGGGGGATACGAAAAGGGCAGGAACAGTAATTTTGGTTTATAGTACATTGACACCTTAGCTCTTTTTCGTAAAAACTTTTACATGGATTATCGTGATGTTTTTCACGGCTCGTGGCACGCAGCTATTTCTAACTGCGCTGTCCTTCAACTCCTCGACTTCTCGAATAAATAGTACATTTCCCGATGGAAAATTCATCGTAATTGCAACGAATAAGAACTAAGAATATCCTGGAAGAACCCCGGCTTCGTGTATACGGTAACGTGCATATTGTCAGGAAAGAGAGGAATATGGAAGATAGAAAGGGGTTGAAGAAATGTGGCGCGAAGAGGGTGGCAGGTAGAGCAACGCTATCATTAGAGACACCTGCGAAGGCGGAACGGAAACAACACTATATGGTAATACCAATGACGGCTACGCACGCTTATTGCCGTAATACTGGATAATAATTGCCAGTTCTGCCAACATTCATCAAGCGACGTCCAGGTTGGCGTTAACGTCGAAATGAAACATCCACTTTCCGATACTGTAACCGAGATTCGATGCTGAAATCGTCCAGGAGGGATTTTAAACCGTGATTGGGACGGAACGTGTCAAGCTGAAATAACTATGATTACAAAATCCAATTAATCCAGCGATACGTAACGTTCACTGATAATATTCGGCAGTGACGTTCGATGTTTATTGTTTGCAACCTAAAAGTACTATACTTGCGCAAATATTATGGTATAGCGGAGAGATAACGAGAGGATAATTGGTCCGTTGGTAACGTTATGGTCACCATACAGAAGAAGTCAGGGGCTCCTGTCAGCTGAGAGGCCTGATCAAAATCGACACGAATACGTCCGCTTTTACCGGATTTGAAATCACTAGCGGCGAACAGAGCGCGCAGTGCTGTTATTCCTGGCAACTCGGGAGGGCTAAGCAGCTTGAAAGCTCTGAGAGTTGGAAACACGCGTAAAAACGGACGGGGATTTGACCCGGTGAAGTTATTAATGCTCGCAATATCGTTACCTTGTTATTTAAGGGAGCCGCGTTTCGCGAATTAGTGGATCACCGCCGACCTACGTTCCTCCGCGGAAAATTAAAATCGTCGCTTATTCGTTCAAAAGATTTCACAGAGAGTGGATAATTACTGGCTGGAGATACAACACGAATTACAATTTTTTGCCACTCTGTTAGCAGAGGTATGGGACTGAAATTCGTTAATTTTCAGTGCATGGAACAGATGTACACTAGTAATTACTGAAAACGAGGATTACGCTTTCAATTTAATGGCTCTGAAGCAATACAGCTCTACGGTTGGAATAATAGCGTTAGTAATCATGGTATAAACGAAGAAATAGTACGATGAAGATACTGTTTCCTATGTCTGATTTTGAAGATCTCAAAGCAATTGGTAGGACAAGGGGTTAATTTGCCTCCGGATATACCAATCCTCATCGACAGCTCTCCGTGAAAGGTCGTCGCGACATCGCGAGGCTGGCTGTAAATTTTGTTTTCTGTTCGCAGTTGTCGAGTGAGGTCGGTCCGTCGGTGGTTGGGCGATCGGGTATTTCTACGATGGGGTCGTTACAAAAGTTTTAACGGGTTCGAGAGGAGCCACTCGAGGCAGCCTCGGCTGCAAGTTTCGCGTTGCCGCGTGGCCGCCGCCCCCGCGGAGTGCATACCAACTTTCGAAGAACAAAATCAATTATGGAACGGTCGTTTTTATGCGCAGCCATGTAGAGTGGAGGGAAGCAGGAGGGGTGAGACGCGGCTTGGAAAAAGAGTGGCACGACGGTCGGGGGTGGGAGGGCGTGATTATCGGTCGAACTTGCCGAATTAAGGTAATTCGCCCTTGGCGGGTCGACGCGTATTTGGGATTACCCCGAGGATTATGCAGGTTTTATTTTTCTCTGAGTGGAATAATGGACCCTGGGCTGGACCAAAGGTTTTATCGACGTCGGTTAATCAGTCCGCGATTATCCCGCTGAGTCTTTTAACCGCGACCCAGCTCCGTCTAGACGAGAACTCTCTCATATTTTTCCCCCGATTAATAATCCCAGAATGCTGAGATTTGTTTCCTACCTGCGGAACCTTGGGCTTCAGAATTCGGTACGTAACGCTACCAGGCTAGCGATTGCTCTTTCCCTGTTGATTGCTTTTGATTGCTCGTTTGTTGCTTTGGAAGTCCTCGAGGAAACGACGGGGAAGGCTCCGAACGATTCTTTGTTTTTTATTTTCCGAGAAGGATATCCGACTCGTAATCAGGCCATAATGTTTGCGTACAAGGTATTATCTAAAATTCTGTAACTGACAGAGAAGGCACGATACCACCTCTTAAAATACAATAGCCCCATTTGGAAGTACGTGCAGCTATTCCTGTCGATCGATTAAAGCCCCGAGGTTCATCGACGGTAAAGCAACTCGAGCACTGCGCTAATCTTCGAGCAAGGAGTTCTGGATCTAATATGCGAGTGTCTCGGACGGCTCGACTACGCCAGCTGGATACGTACGACTCGTGGCACGCAGCTCTGGACAGCATGTGCTGGCTGGAGATAACAGAAATTATCGTTAAAAACACGCCAGCGTGTCCGCTCTCGGTTGTCGGCTCCCTCATTTCCCTCGTTCATCGTTCGGGGCCCCTGTAAGCGGTCCCACTTACGTTTTTACTGGCCGTGGGATGCAGTCGAATCAAACTCCATCGGCCATTATCCGAAAGGACAAGGGTGACCGTCGACATCCGTAATTTCGTCGCGTTCAGGCTCGAATATGGCGCAAGAAGTACGGGGAACGACCTCTTTTTCGTCCTTCGAAAAGCTTATAAGCCTGTCCACTTAACTTTATTACTGCCCTGGCAAGGCGGTCGTTGCTTTCTCTTTATGATCTCCGCAATAACGACATTCGCGTCGGACAGGAATCAAGGTGGTCGGGCATCCTCCATCGGTTTAAGCTGGATTTAATTAAATCAAGTTCCTGTAAATTATGTCAAATCATAACGCCAACGGAAGCTGAATGATACTGTTATTAATCTAACATCACAGTGAACCTGTAGTAAGACCTGTAGAATTTTCCGTCGCGGCGACGGATCGGAGATCGGTAACTACCTTGCCAAGTCGAGTACTCGACGTTATCGATCCTTGTTTACGGAGTACTCCATCTTACCGATTGGACACCCTTGGTATTCCGCTGCTACTCCCCTTCGCCTAAATTCCGGATTGATTCGTACCACTGACCTAATGTTACTATAATTCTAGTACTACTACAATAGTATTCCTATAATACTCTTGCCACTACAGACCTCCGCATTAGACTTAATTTAAAATTAATATTCAGTCTCTACTTCCACAAATTATCGCACCGAAGTCGGCGCAGAATTAACTCAATATCGCCACCGCCATATTCCTACGCTATTCCATCTCTCGGCTTATTGCAATATATAAATTCCAGATGATATATGCTTCCGTCATTTCTGACATTCGTTACGATCATCAAAACTCCTCTAAAATGCTTAGAGATCTACCTAGAATCTACAGATGCTCTACCCTATAATTATTTTGAGCAGCACAATAAAACTTGGTTTAAATTTACGATTTCTCGCGTCTCCAATTCCCACGATTCCATCCACGCAGCTTCATCAATCCCCCCGAGCTCATGCATTACCGTTCACCCCGTCAAAACAGCGCCAATTGATCGCGCCGCTTCGTTATCCCTCGACTTCCGCCCACCACCGCTGATTTATAGAAACGCGAAAGTGATAACGACTGGTGCTAAGCGTGGCACACTACGACGTGTCGCAACGCGCCGCTAATTGCTGTGCAACGCAGTCCACGAAAGAAACGGTACCACTGTTACTAGACAGTTATTAACTGCGATCGACGGTACACCACTCAACGTTCCCCTTTATGGCCGTCTCATGTGAAATTACGCGCCTTTTCATAGGCGTAGCGCCGTTCCACAAAAGTTCTTCGGAAAGAGAACTTAACCTTAGACAGACCTGGTGCACCAGACTACATTTTTCTCTACAGGTAGATAACGGTATCGATCTTTTTATTAATTTCATATTTAGTGACGTTTTATGCAATATTTCAACTATTAACTTCTAATGCAACGTCTAATGCAAATCTGTGTGACACGCTGATCGGTAAGGTTCTCTGTTGGCAAGTCAGTGCACGTTGTTGGTAACAGTTGGTAAGGTAGAACCCCAGTTGGTTGCAGGATTTATCAACAGGGTACTTTACATTATCGATAAAACAACCTGTTTGAACGAATGAGTGCTCTGTATTACCGAGTAGTCTACTTTACCGAAAGATCACACTCGGAGGTAAATTCCTTTACTTATCAAACTTCCATCCAACAACTTAGTCGACTGGTATCATCGAAACGAGCTTTGTTTTTTCTCTAACAACGTGGTCTCAAGAGTAGAAACGTTGAAACGTTGTCGTAGCGGCGGTTTCTAACGAGGTCTACGCCACTGCACGATGATAATGCGAGCACAAACGGATCTCTGTCCGAGCCCATCCATAATACATCGCTCCAGGCACGTTCTCCCGTTTTTTGTCACTGAATACGTTGACGGATGCGTGAAAGGAGCGCCGAGCCCGAAGGACCCGCAGTTTCCTCCTCCTCGCTAGCGGAGAACGCAAATTGGTGGGCTGATGGCCTCAGAGTCTTCACCTCCAGGATTTCGCAATGGCAGGTGTGTGGACTCTTTGATTTTGCAACGATTGAGATATTCGCTCGTATATTTAAGAATTTATTTAATTACAGAAACATAGCGTTTCTTTTTCACTTTCATTTTGATCATTTAAACGTTTCTTGATTAATAATAATAGTCGTGGTGCAGCGGAGTCAATCATATTTCAATTTGTTATAGCAAATCATACAATTAAAGACTCGAATAGTATCGAGTTATGTATGTTTGATATTTCATATTACGTAGACATTGGATAAGCGAGGCATGTTTGAGGTGTGGTAATACAAGAGCATTGTATCTTATTTCCAGGCAATTTCATCGGAATTACATGTTCAAATTAATAGTCATTCGGGTGCAATCGATCATAAACAAAGCTAATTGACCTTATTTAAGCGTGTTGCTAAAGTTCAGTATTTTTAAAACTGCGAGCATGGGTTTAACACAAACGTTTCGAAATTTAATGAAAATTTAAACAGAAAACTCGACATTTACCGAATTTTCGTGAGTTAGATTTCGAATGAAACAGGAAAATGGAGAATCAACTTTGATAGATAAATCGCGTCGAGTTGCGTTAAGTGAAACGATAAGTTGCTGTAATAACTGTTGCGATATCATCGACATCATTAATTATCAGTTTCCCCATCTCGTCGACCGCATCAATGAAATTTAACGCAATCGAACGATTAAACGGGCAGAGCGTTAAACCCGATCATATCGTAAACGAATTACTGGCGATATTATTTAGATATTTGACAGGCTACTAGACGAACGACGTGCCAGCGTATCGATAGAATCTTCACGTTACGAAATCGCATAATTCACGGTGCGATCAAACTGGAACGATCGATTGCGGCGATGATTTTATCTATGCATTGTTTCCGTCAACATTTTTTCCTTAAACGCGCGCTGCTATTTTTCGATAGTCGATCTCAATTGTTGGCGGGTGATACATAGTTGTTTTCGAACGGGGAAAGCTTTCGAGACAAAGATGCACATTTATTCGCGCGAATGTTTAAATCAGCAAAAGGGAAATGTCGTTGAATCAAACGTGTAAGTAATGTAAAAATATTCTAAAAATTTCAATATCAATACTCGTTTTTGACTTTTCCTATAATTCGTCATTCCAAGGTGGGCCGCAAGAGCAGCTTCAAACGAGACACCATGGAAGTCCTAGCTCGCTAAATAAATAAAACCACAGAAACGGATAAGAGACAGAAAGTGTTAAATTCTTTCTAAGTGACGCGACCTCTCGTGGCTCGAGTAGCATGGTAGTCTCAGATTCAGCTATAAATCTGAACAGGACAAGACTCTTGGACCTCTGGAAAGGCTTCTAGCAGAGCATAGAGCCGTCAAATCTTCGCATTATCAAAGAAACCCAGTGAAGGTTTAAATCACCCGTTAAGTCGATCTCCAGTGACACGAAACAAGCCCCACTTGACCATGTAAACAGAACCTAAATCACCGAGGAACAACCATCGACGTCCGTGCACGGTGAAATAATAACCGACTCACAGGGGCCACTGTGTCTCTCCGCACCCCAAGTCCTTGTCAACGACCCCTCGAACTGCTTAAGTTTCTTCGAGGTAAGCTCGAGGGCCGCGATACGTCTGTCCTCGGTAACACGAGAACCACGTTGCGATAGCACCCTCCTAGCGCTGTCGCTCCGTCGGCGAACACCCCTGGGGCCAGCAAACCGTGCGTAACTAACCTCGCGCACGCTTCGCGTATCGACGCCACCGTACACTGCCCTCCATTCGTGAAGCCTGCTCGCACATACGCCTAGATTTGACGCCTGAGCCTCGCTGGAACCCATTCGAGGCCTCAAAGACTAAATGCTAAATCCCTTACAAATTCCAATTCAGAGCCACTAGTCGTTCGCATCGTCTTGACGACTTTCAGAAACCACCACCTCAACAAGCATCCTATTGGACACGCTTTATAAACAATTGCCTCCGATTCGAATACACTTGACAAAAAGCAATTCCCTCGAGCGTCAACCCAGTATCTGGCCAACCTCATGCAAGAGGCCACGAGTCAAGATCACCCAAGATCTCCTTCGTATCTGAAGAGGACCACCGAGAATGGTCCTCGAGGACTCGACTGGAAAATTGATCTCGCTTTCTTCTTCCCCTCGTTCGAGGAAAGGGATTCTCTCGTCGATGGCTGGATTTTCGTTGGTTGTTTCCTGGGGGACCTGCACTCTGTCAAGACGAGTTTATCCGCGAAGTGACGGCAGCCGCGGCGACGGTCTGTTTACACCATAAAGCTGGTCGCGCGATCGGGTGTTATATTAGGTGCGGCGAAGTAGGCCGGTTACGAGGCTGCTTCGTTCCGCGGGTTCCAGCTTCGCTGACCGATTATGTATCTTTCCGCCGACGGGGTTTATTTGGTTACCGCTTGTCGAGGTATTTCCTATTTGGTGTTCCTAGGGACTTTCGATCGCAAATAGCCTGGTATTCCATCGTCTCGACGGATATAGTCGCGGAAGAATGCTTGGACTCCAGCTATTTTGGACACTTAGTGGCACGTTGACTGAGATTCTTAGCTCCTAGGACTAAAGCAGGCACTACGAAATTAAGTTTCAGGAAGACGAAACAATGGAGAAGCGACTTAAGGAAATTTGAATGACATCATTCGTGTATTACACCCTCCCGTGAGGTGTGGGAGTCCTAAGATTGTCGCGGAAGCGTCGAGCAGCCCAACGACAAGCATCCAAGAGAAATTGCTCCACTTCATCGGGTGATAACTCTCAGGTACAGCCCGATAGGCCAAAGTTGGAGCGCGGTTCGAGATACCGATCAAATTTACGGGTGTTTGGCGCGCGTGCTGCGGCGCTGACGCAAGCGGTGTATCGGTATCTATCGCGAGGGGAGCACAATGAGAGCTCGGTTCGATCCGGCCCCGATTTTCGTGACGCTCGTGGCGAACTGCTCGAAGGATTATCGTGGTTATCGCCGGGACGTGCACGCCCGCGCCGTTCAGCGCGCGCTTCGCCGCTGGAAAAGTGTCGAGCAGGCAATAATAATTAATGTTAAGCGATACGGAGTTCATCGAGCGACACGGGGTGATCGATGTCATAGGCCGGTCGTCTACCGATAACCCCTTCTCGTGACATCGCCTGGTAGTTATCGTTTCCACGAATCCCAGTTGCATACCGAATTCTTTCTCTCGCCACGGACTTTCTACGCCCGCGATAACGGCTGATTGCCGAACGTTTTGCGCGTCACGGAAGCTCCTCTTAGCTGGCACAACTCGTTGTGGGGCAGGCTCTCCAGAGTTAATACGTAACGGTTGGAAATGTTTTTGTTACATTGGCTGTACAGTGTTAGCATACGTGAATTGAAATAATTGTCGTTGAAAATGGTAGCAAAAATTTGGGAATGTTTCAGTCATTTTAAGAAGAAGACACGCGGTTCGAATTGGCTTGCTGCAGAGTAAATAGGTGTAGCGTAAAATCATAAGAGCAGATTAGCTTTAAGAGTCCCGTTGTTCGACGATCCATAGAGCAACCACGGTCGACGAAAGCCCTAGGTTCTTCCGGCGCTCTATGTTTACAGGAAGACGATATTCTATTAAAGCGGGGCCAAGTAGTGTCACGTCGGCGCAAGCGTCCCCTGAGGATCAACCCTTTGCCAGTCCCTGCATAATCCACGACCCCGTGGAGACGCACGAAATTAGAGGCCCCTCTTCAATCCGGCGCACGCCGGAGAGAGGGATGATTTAGGGCAGAATTATCAGGAGGAATCCAATAACGAGAACCGCGGAATATGTACCGCAATGAATTAAGATTCGAGACCGTCCCCTGCACGCTTCGAACAGTAACGAACGAGAACTATGACGGGAATCGCCTCCAGGCAAATTGTGTGTTAGCCGAACACATGCAGAACGAACTTATTTGCAATAAGAACGGTTGGTGGGATCCGTAACAAGGGGAGGGTGAATTTTGTCGGCGATAATAGGGATGCGTGCACAAAATGTTCTAACCTCCTTATCTAATATTCCTGAATTTTACCGAGACTACATTTTTTTCGAAAATTTCATTAATACAAGAATGGAATTTGTAAGAACTGTTTACGAACAGGGGTTCTAAATAAAATTGCTGCATCATGTTATGTTCGAGACTCCAATAATATATTTTCAACGAGTGCTATCTCCTGTGACGATAAATGCGTGTTATTTCCATAACGGCTTGTTTCGTTGCAGTATTGTCTGCATTCTTTAATAATAACACACTTCGTACTAAAAATACGTGTCTTCAGAAATGTCTCGATTTCGTATCCGTTAAGTTTAATCGTTTTGGAAACAAGTTCCTCGATTATCGTTCGAACACCTTATCAATTACGAAACGTCAGGCGTGCCATAACGCTGCAAAACATTCGATTAAATAACGAGTTTACAGGTCATTTGCTTTTCGAGGAATTCTTGTCTCCATCCTTTTGCAGCAATCTCCGCAAGCACGACGTTCACCATATCACACGTTTCTGGGTATAGATTGCGATGCAATAAAACGTATCGTTTATAGATGAACTTTATTAGCTCGCACTCCAACGTTCCGTTAAGTGTCCCAATGAAACAAAAAAATATTCAATTGCTCAAAATCAGCTAGACAACCGTCGGACGTCCTAATGGACGATTTCTCGCGTTTATATCACGCTGCAATCAATTTCTCCATGATCGGCTACTCCCACAGGCTCGTTGCTCCGTGAAACGCATTCCCACGACTTGCTACAGCTCGCACCTCGCTGTGTGTGCCTATCTGAGCTTACTATAATTTGCAGGTAAGAGTGACAGAGCGAGTACCGCTTGTTCATTCTTTACACTCATTTAATTCTTGCTTTACATTACTTTGCATTTGCTTAGGTTCTCTTCATAATTCTCCCATTAGGGCTGTTTGTAATCTGTTGAGGCCCTCTGGCCCCCTATAGCTTGGGTACCTCGGGATTGCTAAACCCGTACTATAGCTATAATCATAGCTACAGCCCCTGAGGGATCTACTGGTAAGAATTTGATCAGAATCAAATATACTAAAAATCAGATATACTAATATTATTCTTAGGCGATATGTTAACCAACTGAAAGGTCTTTGTAAAAGTTCGTACGTTGATAGAACCCTGAGAAATACTTTAGTTTCACCCCTTCCTAAATTCTCTTATATCCAAATGTTTCAGGCTCGACTCCCCTGAGACTTCAAACGACAGATCCCATGGCCAAAAGCCACGGTCGCAAGGACTTCCTTTGTCCAATCGCGGAATCACGTTTCCAAGTTCGGTGACGACTCCTTGACGAGGAGGTTCGATGGTTTCTTCGTCTTTCCAGCGAAGCACGGTCGTCCACGGCCAAGAATCGAGAAATGAAAGGACCGAAGTTGTTATGACAGTCAGCGGCGGACTATCCATCACCGAGATTTGGTCTCCACGGGCCGACCGCGGACCAACTTATCCAATATTTAAGGTTTTGTCCCTCGCGGCTGGGCTGATATATCACTCGCATTAATATATATTTGCGGGGGAGATAACTCTGGTTACAGCGCGGTGGGGAGGGGGCTGGCCAGTCGCGTAAACGACGGCCAAGATTCGTAGCCTCTTCGCGAATAATAGATACAACGTTATTTATTGCGCGCCGTTCGGAAAAATGAAACCGTTTGCCAATAAGGGCTCTTCCAGCGTTTCGCTTGATGCGACACTCGACGAAACGAGAGGGATGGAGCTGTTTGTTCGTCGAAATGAATAATTGTCACCTCGTTCCTGGTGGTACAAAGGTTTGTTCATTTCCGGCAGGGTATTCTTCTCCGAGACGAGATGGTTTGGTCTTCTTGCGTGGAAGAAACATGTCCCCGAGGCTATAAAATGCAAATCGTCGAAGAATCAGGAGCTTCTCAGGTTCGGTCTCTATTTTCTTTTAAAGTAATCGAACTGCTGTAACTACATAAATCTATCATCTGGCTCTTAAATGAGACGTCGAGCAACGGATGGCGTAACCGGACAATTTAATAAGCAAATCTCGCGACGATCGTAAAGTTTCTTTCTCGATTCGCGCCGCTTCCGAGACGACTCGATTTACAGTGGCGCGCGCGAACCGTGACGCCGTAACGAAGTTCGCAATAAAAGATAAATGATCCCCGAAGTAGTTTATTTGGGGAACGTATCGTTTCCAGAATTTTATAGACTTCCTCGATCGTTAAGCTGAAATCACGCGCGGGCTTCGTGTCTCGGTTCGATTCTACGCTTCGTTCCTTTTTATTCGAATCCTTCCGACGCTGATTATTTATTTTTCTCGATTCGTCGTTTCCTTAAACATGGCGGAGCAGCCCTCTATTAATAAAACAGCGTAACTGTTCATCAGCTACGCGTACCTGTCCCATTTGCGTGTAGCCCATAGCCAAAACTAAACTTTCTTGTAATTGGATCAAAGTCGACTACTCACTCCAGGTTCGAAAATGTACCCCACCCCATTCGGTTACCTGTTCGATGTTCCAATAAGAAAATGATCGAACACGATATTTATCAGAATTTTTATTACATGCTCCGCAAACCTCTCATCCGTTCAAAGACGAGACCGCGTCACAAGCAAACGACCAACGCTTCGAGGAAAAACGTTTAATCGAGGCATCCTCCCAACTGGCTGCGAAACTAACTCAATTACCCAAATGATAATGACGCACGTCAGCGGGAATATTGCAAAGTAGCGCCGTTTCGGCCGTTTTTCGGACCCGGTGCAACGTTTTCCCATTCGTTTCGAGTTCGCCGAAAGGAACTCGACGGGCGTTAATCACGCGATGCTATTCTTTTTTCCAAATTGCACGGGCTGCGCTAAAATTGTTGGCTTAAAACTTTGGCTGCGTGCGGCATTCGACCGGGCGGGGGAACGATTATGAAGCAAAAACGCGACCACACGCGAAACTAACGTCTGCCAGTTTGTTGCGAGCGCGAAAGTGGAGCGATGGGACCGAAGACGAGTTTCGGAAACACCTGTCAGATATGTTGATGGAAGATAACTGACGAAATCGAACACATACTAGTCGCACAGTTAATATTCGTTACAGAAAACGGAAGCGATCTCAAGATTCAGGTATCGTCGTACAATTATTTCACAGTGAGACGTGTCGACAAAGAAGGAGAGCGAGGAGGGGCGCTTCATTTCATAATTCCAGCGTGGAACAATTTCCACTTTGATCTTTCGGCATAAGAAAAGAGGTGGCGGGGTCGGAGGGACCAGGAAAAAGAATGAAAGGAGCTACCAAGAGGATTCTTCGGGTCCGTGACGCAGCCTCGAACTCGTTAAGGTCGTCGGGCAGAAGGGCTGGCTCGAAAAGCACCGGACATAACGCTAACGCGGCGCATACAAACGGCCGCTAATGGCGCGGATAGCTTTTGTTGTTTTTAATTAACCCTTTCTTTTAAGACGACCGGGGGGAGCGGTAAAGCCAGCGGAAAAGGGTTGAGAAGGCGCTCCTTTCCTGCCTTATATACCCTTCCCTGAACCCATCCCTTCTCGTCCCGCGGGGGATGTAAATATGCCGGGAATTGCACCTAGGAGACAGCCTTGCCTCCGACGTTCCCTGCAATTAAACCTTCATCTAATTAGCTAGACCGATTGCCGGCGGGACCCGCGGGATCGACTGGAAAGTGATTCTACCTGCCCTGCGAACAATTTCCTCCAGCTCTGTCGCGCGTGTACACGTTCCATTAGCTCAGAAATAATCTAACTCGAGCGGAGAAAACAACCAGCATTCTTTTTAGCGAAGATCTGCATCGTTTATCGTTTTATCTTATCGATCCTAGACAAACTATAGTCCGAGACTATGCAATAAAGCAATTTCGTTTAATCGTCGGTCGTTTACGAACGCGATACGCTTGGAATGGAATTATTGCAAGAAATGTACCGAAACGGTTCCCCTTATCGGGCAACTGATAAGTTTATTTTAACTCCCTGGTAATTAATTGTTACGATGGTCGGTGAGTGGCAAGGAAACATTATCTTTCAATTGATTGCGTCCTTCCCTCGCGACCGAGACTAAAAGACATGCTCGTAACTCATCCTCTTTCGCAACTTTTAACGATACAATAAAAGCCGCGATACATCACTGCGCGCGTTTCTTTCACTCGAATTTAATCGATCGAGGAAGCTTCAAATATCCGTGTAGAAATTATAATCGAATGCAAGTGGAGCTAGGTGTTCGTGCGGTACTCGTTTTAATAACTTGATGGACCCAAGGAAATGTTCGAAACTTGCCCGAAGCATTCGTAACAGCAACTGCGGAGAAAAGGGGGAGGAATCGCGTTAGGGAGTCGGCGCTTTGTCGCGGTCACGGGACTGTCAATCACCGGTGATAGGAGGCGACACATTAATCTCAAGAAGAGCCCGCTGACCGCACAACGTCCACTCCTCTTCTGCGGTCAAACGAACCTCACGACCTCGTCTCTCGCTGCCCTCCTCCTTTTTACTGGCTGCAAGCCGCGGGAATCGTCCACGCCTGCCTCCTGACGCTTTGTCGTATCTCGAGAACTTCGGATTGCCCTCTCGTGGCCGCGGTTGTGGCTCTTCAACCTCCGTGGAGGATTGCCACTGCTCCCTTTGACATCGAACACCTTTCACTGGGCGCCACCAAAGAAGATTCTTTCGGCAAGTGTGAAGTCTACAGGCGATGGTCTCTGAACCGACCTTTCGGTGGTTAAACAAAACAGAGGCAGATGCTAGAGATCATATACAGGGTGTATCATCTGAATATCTGTTTCAATTGTGATAGAAAATATTGTCTAGAAAATCTGGAATCATAGCATAACATCGTCCACGTTCCAAATACCTCTTTCCAAGATCCGCTATCCCCACTGCTCCATTTTTTCCATAAATAAGCAACGTGTTTTTGGTGGTTCCAATTATGTTATGGTACATTTCACGGGGTCTCGAATTTTCTTGCGCGGCGCACGTAAGAGGAATATCCGATCACGGACAGCGACGTCCGCAAAAACTGACCGTGGCTGACAAATGCTCAGGGAGGCGTAGCCGGACGTCTTTACGGATGAGAAACGGACGGCGGGGTTATCCGCGTTATTAAGTGCCGCGTTTCCAGCAGGAATAGCGTCATTTGTTTGGCCCGATATCGCTCAGGCTAATTCGCGCTTCGCTAGACCAGCCAAGACACGGGTGAAGGTGTTGCCACCATCTTCCTGACGACACTGATGAACTAGGACTAGGCGTTACTTTTCTGGCATTGAATTAATAAAAGTTGATAGGAATTGTTTCGAAGTGCATTGGAGATCATTGTTTAGAGACTAGTAGACAAGGAAATCGATTTATGCCAATTTGATTTTTTCTTCACCCTCCATTTGAAGAGACGAAGCTAGGTGTTCCATCAGGCTACGGACTTATCATTCCCTAGTGAATGGAGCGTAGAGAACGAAAAGTTTCAGAAGCTACACTTGCACGTGACTTGGCGCAAGAGATTGGAATATGTTCAGAAGCTAGCACAGGGTCACAATTCACCATTTGCTGTCAATCGAAGGAAACTTTGGGGCCCAGAGGTGTCTGCGCGTGAAGACCGATCCTTTCACACGGGGGTTCAACGAAACGTTACCAAAGGCGCTTGGGTTTCAGAGAAGGACGGAGGAAGCGGGACGGGAGTAAAGTGGAAGAGATTTATCGGGTCGGCGTGTCGTGAGCCGCGGAATACAGCATGGGTCTGGAGGCAGCGCGACTCGGGCCACCCATTCAGCCGATCGCACCGATAAACGCATTATTTAATTACCGTGAGTAATTACCGATTATTACACGGCGCGGCCTGTCCAGGCGCACTGTCCCGCCATTAATTACACGAACGATCGGACGAAACACTCGTTACGCAGCACTCTTTAATCGGAGGGACTTGGCGCGGTCTCTACTTCTCCTTTTGGGACGTTCGCGCGACAGGGAGGATCGTTCTTTTTGTTTATTTTTCATCCTGAGCGAGAATCAAGGGTTAGATTTATACGTCGCCCTTGAGGATATCGACGAACCGGTGGCCTTGAGTATTGAACGACCTTGGCCGAGGAGGTTGTAACGCGATCTTGAAATCGACAAGCAAGAGTGTGAGTCGAAGCTTAAGGTTGGAAGAGAAGTTGTTACGATGATTGAGATTTAATTTATTTGATAGGAATTTCGATTAATAAACGATAATAAACAGTTCAATTTCATCATATGAGGCCCAACTGTGAACTATGACATCGAATCCCGTCGAGTTGCGACGGTATCTCAAGGTCGACGCGGCAATTCTCGGGATTAGGATTAAATATTGATGGCAAGCTTGATACAGATTAATGTGGATTCTCCATGGCTCGATCTATTCGCGCGACCCAAGAGTGATTTGTCTCTCGTCTCCGGTGCTCGCCAAAAGGATAGACAGAGGAGCGTATCCACCCTTCGATCGTCCATCCCAAAGGAGAGAGAGAGAGAGAGAGAGAAATATGTCCAAGATCGAATGCAATATTGCAGTTGCAGCTAGAACTGTATACAAATTCAAACTCAATCCATGTAATTATCCCAGACATTGAATTCTGACTAATAGTTAGATTGCTTTGAATGTTATCTATTAAAAATGGTCCATGCAGTCAACGATCTCATCATACATCAAGGACCTATCCCTCGATCATCCAATCTTGAAGAAGGAAGAGGTTCTATTACCACCTCTGACGTTCCAAGGATCGTCTGGCCCTCTTATCTGCTCAGTTTCTCCCTTTATCTCCAGATTCGCCACGGCCTTCGCGGCAGTCGTTCAACCCCGTTCCATTCTGTTATGATGAACTGTGTCGCTAGGGAGGGCACTCGCTCCGAGATTCACCCTCCTAGGGGAATCTATTAGCGCGTCAGAATACGGATGCCAACTTATTTACTCTGGCGATAACGTCGAATTACTTCCGAAGCGAACACGAGTGATGGAAGAAATAAAAAATCTCTAGAGTTTGTGATCGAAATGTTCGAAAATGCTGAATTTAATTAAGGTAAGAAGAGAGGCTGAAGATCCTAAAACGTTCACGCTAGGGCTAGTTTCCCCCATTTCCAAAACCGTTCAACGTTTCATAGCGATCAAAGTTGAAAAATCGCCAAGAACACGTTGTCCGTATGGAAGTCGTTCGAAGATCCAAAGCGTCGCGACGTAGCCTTTCCTCGGGCTGGCTGACGGTTTACGGAAGGCGTCGCGGCGCTCGGTTGGTGCGCGGAGGGGGATTGCCACGGGTCGACGCGCGTGTCGTCGCTCGAAGCCGGCAGTGAAAATGGTTTGTGCCAGAAAGTCTCGGATAAGTTAAACACGGCCCGCGGTCCCGGGGCGTCGTAAAGCGCCGCGGCGCCTTCGTGTTTACGCGGAGACGTCGAGGCCCACCAACCGCGTCATCCCTTTCCATCGACACTCTCTGCCCGTCTCTCTTCCTCGCTCGAGCTCGAGCTTCGGTCGCATCAAACCTCTCTACTTATTTCACGTCTATTTTCGACCGCGTGACAAATCTTCTATGTTGGCCAGATTTATCGAGCGACATTCTGGCCCGTGCCGCGACCATATGGTAGCCACGCCAGCTATTTTCGACCGCGAGGTGCGATCCCTTCCCTCCCTCGACAAGTGTATCCACTCCGATCGCGAGCAGAGGAAACGATTAGCTGTCGAATAGGTTTCTGTCGCTAGGAACGGTTTCATCCCTCTGTATCGAAGGGTAGGAGTTACCCCATCGGTATTTTGCGTCTTTATGGCGAAGAGATTCGTCGCGGAGCGTTGTGATCAAAGCTCTTCCGATTGACGTTTAAAGTGAGCCTAAAGCCTATCAAGGTAGTTGGGAAGAGTCGATTTTTGGTACATACCAGATATTTCCAATTCCATGTTAGGATTGGCGAGAGGTCTTTTAGTTTCAAGAACGTCCTGCTATCTACAGAAACACCACAGTCGATAACTAGCGTTGCCACCGAACTCGAGTCATCAAGGTCCAGTCCCCGCACCCAGAAGACAAAGCGACCGAAAGAAGAAATAATCGACTGGGCCAGGAGACTCAAAGAGATCGAGAAGGGACGTCTTCGCGCGAGCAGCAAACCGGACGGTGATTTACGAGCGTGTATTCCGTCGCTGGAATTTGTCAGACCCTGTCCGTGGATGCCCATAGGTGTTCCTTCGACCTCTCGATATCGATCTTCCTTTGTACGCGCTCGTGTACGTGTGCCCACGAATCAAAATCGAGGGAGAGAAGAATGGAAAGCGTAGGAGAGAGAGAGAGAGGAAGGTGGCGTGAAAGCTGCGTTCCTTCGCGCGGAGAAAAACTAAGTCTTAATAAAGCTGAGCCAAGATAAATTGGTACATTAGCATCTCTGCTGTGATTCATGGTGACGTTCTCCGAGCTGGTGAATCGGGAAGGGAAATGATATATCGTCATTAACATTGGTTTCATATTAGAACAAATAGAGGCGCGTTTTAGACCTTAAAAGCCGCGACGTCGTCCCCAGGCCTTAATGGGGCGTAATGCACCCCCGGGAAACTTTCACGGAACGTTGTCGTCGGTGACTTGTACTTTCGTTGGCCATCTGGCCGAGCCATTGTTTCTCTGGGAGACAATAGGGAGAAAGGTGATTATAGGAGGGACTTCCTTTCGCTCGAAAACGGAGATGGCGGATGGATGGTACAAAATTGAAATCGTTACGAGCGAGAATCGGATGGGATCCGTGGGAATTTTCGAAGAATTGAGAGTATCGAAAGTTTGGTCTTGATACTTAAAAAAAACGGTTACTTTCTGAGCCAACAGAGTAGAATCCACCCTTAAATCTCCATCTAGAACACGCGTCAGTAAACATTATATTTTTCGCAACGACAATCCAAATATTTAAATATTCCAAAAGTATGATCTACCTCGTTCGTCTTTGTCTGATTTCCATAATGATTTCCCTAGAAACTATCGCAGCCGAAAGCACCGAATTGCCAGTAATCGTTTCCGGTGCACAAATCACACAAGCCCGGTGATTCTCCAAAAAACGATTTGTGTCCCTCTCGGCCGGCAATTACAGGTAAATTTATTCTGGTTTCTCGTGTAAACGCGCGAGACGAAGATTCGACGTCTCGATATTAGCGTGCGAGACCGCGGGGCGAAACAAAGGGCGCGACAGGGGGTGAGAGCAACCCCTGATCCGATGTAATTCACGGTTTGCCGGTGCATTTATTAACCAGCACAGCCGTGTCACTCCCGGCGACGCCTATTCCGATGATTTATCGCGCACGCGCCCGAGACGCGTAAATCCCTTTCGCATGGGCCAGAGTTCGCCGTGGCGTCTTCCTTCGGCTAGCCCGCGGCCGCCCTTCCTCTGTCTTCCAGCTGCTGTCGAATCGACGCTGCAGATGGAAACGCAGATGTTGCGTTTCAACCCTGTCACCGCTCGGGACGACTAGCTGCTTTCCTTTCCGTACCCAAGGCAAGAGCACCTTTGATCGACGTGTCTGAATTTTGGTAATGTCGTTTTAATAACGGACCCTTTCTGGCAAAGGCAGTATATCTCTTTTGGAGGAGTGGACGTAAAGACCGTGAAGCAGTCACTTATAAGAAATAACAGGGAAGGTAACGTGGATTGTATTGTAGCGGATGATGACTGAGCTTGTGGTCTCATCTTTAAGGTCATTTTGTCCCAAGAAAACGATTGTTGCGTTGTAAACGCAGCCTCGCCACGGGAAAAGCGCCCCTCGGACGCATCCTTTGCGCCCAGCACGCGAGGCACGCGCTGAAAGAGTAAAATTCAGTCGGAACGTACGTGCATCTAATAAATAGTTGGAGCCGAAGCGGGACGATTAACCGTCGGGGCGCACGGCAGAATTTCTTTCTGCTCCCGTTTAACCTTAGACGAGCGGATACGCATACTTTGAATTCCGTTGCTCTTCCTGGTAATACAGAGAGCCGAGCAATTTCGCCGTAGCCGGCCAGGGAAAATTTCACGAAGTTCGCCTTCCAATACTTTACGTGCCTGGAAACCAGTCATCTGCGTCGTTCATTCGCGATCCACCGCCACCAATTAACTGTTTTTCACCGTCTGTCCGGCCATTGGGCGCGTCCACGAACCCTTATCGATCCATCGCGTGCATCGATACGTCCTCCATCGCAATCTTTCTCTTCCTGATTCCTCAGATCAGATTTATGATGTTTGTGGACCTCTTCTCTAATTTTCAATGAATTTTAGTGGGAGAGAAGGGTCGAAAATTTCGAGTACAATGCATTGCGCTTCGATTCTCTCCAAACTTTCCTCTAGACGCGAAGACAGACATCCATCGTTGCTTTCGCAAGACGATTCGACGCGTCGAACCCGAATGAAACTTTAACCATAACGGAATGGTATCAGGATGCTCGAGGGACTTCCGCGGTAGACTCGAACGAAGGGCGAAAGGATCATTAGCGGTCAACGGGGTTCGTTGGCGCACGGGTGTCCGATGAAAACTGTATTGAAGCGGCCCTCTCGAGAAGACAGACACGTCCCATCGATATAAATAAAGTATCGGGGGAGGGGGGAGGGGGGGTGGATAGAGGAGAGGGTTCGAGCTGACACAACGACGGGGCAAATGAAAAATGCCGAGACGGACGATCAATGTAAATATATTCATGACGTGGGGTGGCTGCTCGCGGCACGGGGATGCCAGATATATGTATACGCATACACACGGAGTTTTATACGATGGGGTTTCGGGCCGAGGACTCGATGGCACTTGGACGGCACATAATTCATTCTTTGGCAGCTCATTACAATTTAAAAAGGCCTTTGTCAGAGTGTACACTCTGACCGTGATTCCTTACGAGCTCACGACTTGCTCGCGCGTCAGGGGCCTGTCACCTTCGGGACAGCGAAACGAGCGCTCCTCGAGGACCCCTCGAGGACCTCGTCCTTCCACGAACGACAACCGAACTCCTTAATTTACCAGTTCACGATGAACGTCGACAATCTCACTCGTCTACATACCTGCTCCTCTTTAGGGCTACAACTACCAAGCCAGTCAATTTTACCCATGCACTTCTAATTCCCTTTTAACAGAAAACGTATGGAGTACAAATTTAAAGCGGATGAATATTTTCAAACGATGCAATTTCTCGAAAATGAACACTAGTTGATGAACATAAACACTAGTCCAACCTAACTCGTAAGCACGATTCAACTTCTCAGTTTCTAATGCACACCCAGCATCCTCCTCGCCAACGATAGTTTTATCAGCGACGTCGCTCGAAGGAATCACGATTTGCGCCGAGGACGAGGATTGAATCGTGCACCGTGTATGCTCCGATACTCCGAGCGATCTTTCTGTCTCGGGTTAGCTTGTCGGAGGAACCGATATCTCCTTTCGTTGCGATTGTTTCGTCCCGAAACGACAAATTGTCCTGATCGCTGGAGGATCGAGGACGTCGATGGTTTTTTGCCGTACGAAACGGAACCGGTCCGTGTTGCGAACAAAAGGAGCAGCGACGAATCCTCGACCATTCGGGATTTCTAATTTCAGACATCCGATGGGCCATGTCGAAAGGGAAATGACTCCGTTGGCGTTTTCGAGATTCCCGGCCGATTGCCGCGATAGTCTTTTGTACCAGCGATTTTGATGAATGGCACAGGGACGATCTGCCTCGACGTCGGCGTCGCATCGAAAGCGGGCCATTGGGATGATTAGAACGACGAACGAGGAGAATAAGCGCCACTGTTCTAGTAAACGAGAAGATTCGTCTGTTTGGAGTTGGTATTATTTATTAATTAATCGATAAACGTGCAAGCAACCAAGGAATAATGACTTCTTCGAGGGTTAAAAAGGCGAAAATTTGTTTAAACTAAAAAGAATGCTCAAGAAGGCAGAAAGAATGCTTCATATTCCTTTGGAAATAATGACGTCTTTTTACTTTCTTTGTTTTCGAAACAAGAGGCAGAGAAGCTGCTCTCTCGCGACCTGTCTTTCTTTTCTGGAACACGGGGAGGGTAAGAAGAAGAGGCTACCTCGGAGGAAAATGCAACTGCGTCCCCGTGGGACTAGAATTGATATGTATTCCGCGCCGCGGCACGTCCAATCTATCGCGGGTCAAGCAGCCGGAATTTTAAGCGCGATACACACCAACGTACATCCAGATCTCCAAGAGGGTGTTTCGTACCAGTAACGTACAGGGTGTCCCGTTAGGTTTTGAGTTACATGGCTCATCTCCACGACCACGATCTACGATACTTGATGTTTCTAAATAAGTTTTCTATTATAAACGATCTCACACAGATTTACAAGCTACAGACTTGCATGAGAATCGTAGGATACTTTCATTCGATACAAGTGAGTAGCACTTGTTTTCTGGCTCATCGAGGGTCAATTTGGTGTGGAACATTTCAGGGAGGATAAGTGGTCAAGATTCCAGCTGCTCCACCCTGTATATTCGCGAATATTGTGCTCCAAGTGTAGCGGACAGCGACGAACACGGACCAATCGCTTCTTCTATACATCCTGAAACTTACGAGGGCATAAAGCTCGCCCTTCTCTCTCTCTCTCTATATATATATCGGCCGATACGTATGCATACATAGGCGTTATGCTAGGAACGGATCGCGTGCGCCGCCACAGAGAAGGGTGAAGCGGTGGCCGCGAAGGGACGGCCACTGGTCATCGTCGGAAAATTGAATTTCGTCCCCGAGGGCCGCTCGGATGAAGTATGCTGACAGTTGGAAAATTCGCGTTTTACCGTGTGCACGCGACCCTGAACCCCCAACCGCTGGAAAATCTTCGACAACCTATTTCGGTCGTCTCCAAGATGAATCCTTAAATTGGGGGTGTATTCTTAAGTTTGGAAATTCACGAGTAAATTTCACGGTCTTAGATTTGTATACTTTTGTATTACTTACTACAAGCACTTGTAGATCGTTGTACGTCTAATTCAAAGAAGGATTACTCGGAAATATCGAAGATTGTAGTCTTCGTTTCATTGTATCGATTAAATAAATGATGGAAAACTTGAGGTACTCACCGTGGGGCACCCAACCATGGTGACACTTGTCGCAGTACCGGATGTGTCGTTTCCCCGGCGTGAAAGAATCGCAGGAGCATCCGGTGATGGTGCACCTGATGGACTGTAACGCAAACAAAGTAATGATCAGCACGAAAAGTAATTGGTCGCTAAAATTAATGTTTGCGCTTGGTAAAAGAATGGTCAGACATATTTTACATTCTTTTCTATTTCTTAGGCATTGTTAGACGCCACTCCATTTATCACAGATCAGGTCAAAGACGATCGAGCAATCATCGAAGTTCGTTACGCGAGAGACTTGGATAAACGTTGAAAAACAGTGGTCGTTCGTTAAGACTGAAAAGGTGAAACGTCTTGAGAGTGAGTTTTATTCGTCGACTTTTCAGCCTGGAGGAAATATCCCCGGACAGTTTGGCGCGGATTAAAGGATCGTTGCCACGGGCGAGTCGGAAAAAAGGGGGTGTGGTATTTTGAGTGACCGTTTGGCATAACGCCACCCCAGAGGAAGCTCGTAAGAGACGAGGCCGCTCGTCGGATTTTAAGGAACGGTGAATATTTTCCGCCCTTCGGCACGAAATTAACCCCTTGGGAGCCACCATCCAATCCGACCCCCGCGGCTGAAAGGAAGCAACCAACCTCCTGGATCGGGTATTACTTTATGTACGCGGCGGAAAAGTTTATTTTGCGCCCCGTTCCCGGTTACCTACAGGTATCCTTGGCTCTCGGTGCTTCGTTGCGACCGAAACAAGGGGAAAAAAAAGTATTAATTCCTCCTCTTCCATCTTTCACGCGTTCGAAAGTTCCCCGTTAACAAACACGGATCCGCACTAAGGGGAACTTCCGATCCTTATTAAACGGACGCCCTTGTACCGTCCGACGTCATTTTCATCATGGCTTCGCGAGACGACCTGGAAATCTCTGCCGAGGGCGCATCCAGCTTCCAGGAAAATCTACTCGCCGAGGAAAGTTTCGCGAGCATTTACCGTTTTGTTAGCAACTTGACGAACAGAGGGATAATTTTTTATTTGTATGCACCGCGAATTAAATTTGGTTTTCAACGAATCTGTGGAGGTTCGTCTTACGAAATAAAGTCTGGAATAGTAGCCCGAACGAATAATAAATACATACTCTAGACCTGCATAAGTATACAGCTTAAAAAATCGCAAGAAAAGAAGAAAGAAAAGTGAGTCACATTTATCACGTGCTCGTCGAACAGATACGATTGCCTCGGTGTGAATTTTCACGGCCGATTCTCAGCTCGACCACCTCTGCCGTTATTTCCTCGAAGAAACAGCCATTAGAAACGCAACCAGTCACTCGGTTCGCCGCACAGACAGCCAATAACCGCACAAAGAAACGCAAACGTGTTTCATTAGCTCGCAGGACGAGCCGATTAATCATTCGGTGGGGAGTTGTTTTCAAAAACAGCGAATTGATGAACTCGTCGGCGCGCTGGCAGGGTCGTCGTCGTTGTTCCCGGGTCTAATCGGAAGATATACAACCGCGAGGAATATACAGAAGCTGCGAGCAGCGTCCTTAAGCGGGTAGTATTAAGCAGAGGAACGGCGATGATAAAACGCCGCGCGCCGGCAGAGAGCCGGCAATAAATGTTTCGTGGCTCGTAAAAATGTTATTGCCTCCTGTACACCGAGATAGCGAAAGACAGTGCGCGAAAGAAGCGAAGGGTATGCAAAGGAAGGAGGAACAACCGCCGTGTCCTCGTGGAAAAAGAGCAGCCATGTGTTGGAAGCGTCGTTTGCCTACGTGACACCACGAGGAAGCGACAGAAGTTCGAATCGAAGGTGCCTTGTGTCGACTTGTTCTATAGGCTCTTCGAGTCGAAAGGCCTTGGTCAAACGGAGCGTGATCGGATGATGAATAATCGAAAGTTTCACATATTATCACGCGAGGATAGGGGAAGTTTTAATTTAAGGATTCAGGAGCCATTTGTGGGACAGGACAGTTGCAATACATGGGTCTATTGGTACCTACATTCAGAAATTTCATTACGCGGTTTGAATGCATATCAGGATATTCGAATTCAATTAATTCTCCAAAGAGTCACGGGTGAAAGATATAAAAGTCGTGCTAGGGACTTTGTTTTATGCGAGCCACCCTCCCGACCTTAGGAACCGCTAATATCGCCATATAATCTGTCGCTGTTTCGAATAAATAACCCGCTGCGTGGCTAATAAAATTCGCTGGCTGTGAAATTTTGTCAGTCGGGACGTTCTGCGCGGCGGGGTTTTCCTGCGACAGAAAATTTCCTGCGAGTACGCTTCCACGGTGGCATGGGACGCTGTCTGTATAAAGACACATGGCCGACCGACGCAGCTCGCGCCTCGCTTCATTTGTCTTTATATTATCGCCACACGCCGCTGAAACGCTATAACGCTATAACGGCGACGCTTGCCACCCCCTTTTGCTCACAGGGCACATTCGCGCAGGAGCGTCTTTGCTTCTGGTGTGGAAAGTTTCACGCTACCTTTCCCCATGGAAGGATAAGGGGTGCAAGCTTTATCATAGTTTCATTAAGCTACACCTCCACACCTTTTCGATAATTCATGTTATAGCCAACACAATTGCTTGATTTACACAAGAAATGCAAAACACGATACAACACTTCATTTCATTCCAAACACGAACAATTAATTTCCCTCGCGCCTTAACGCGTTTCTTGCCCTACATGTCAAAGCCTGGAAATTCATTAATGAAGATGCCAAGATAAGAGAGTGGAACGCCTCTCGTAAAAGGGATAAAAACGATGCAACAGTGTTAACAGGAGATTCAGTTGGAGTACACGCAATTAACGAGGCCCAAGGTGCGAACACTCTCGACTTTCTAGACGCGTGGCGTTACACGCGCTTTTCATTGTATCGCGTCGCTGAAAAAGCCTCGCGGCACGCGCCCCGAAATTAGCGCCCGTAGCAGCCGGCTTTTTTGTCCAGGAACATCGACTGCAGCCGCCACTTTCAAAAGACCCCTATCGACCGTCGATTCTCGCCTGTCGTCGATCGTGATCGATCGCCACCCTCAAACGTCGAGGGGTTTTGGTTTTTCGAAAGGAGAAGAACTATCCAACTTGCTTTGCAAGACGATTTAATCTTAGAGGAAGTAACCCTGTCAAAGTCGACTCCGAAATGGAATCTTTAGATATCGAGCGTATCGTAGGAGTTCTCGACAATGAGATCGAACATTAGGATCGAAGCACAGTGGTTGAATCCAAACGAAACACGAGGATATCGAGAAAGCATTGATGGATGTTACAACGTATCGGAGAACCATAATTAATTGCACGAATGTGGATTACACGAATTGCCCGAACGTATATTTGCAGTCGATAACACCGGCGATGATGATCCTCATTATAATTGCGACCGTATCCGCGGTACTGGTACGTACAATGCGCCCGCGTATTGTTAAACATATCACCCAAACAGGAAATTCAGACGATGATTGTAATTCGATAACGGGAGGAATCGAATTACATTCCGAAACGCGTACGGCTGGGAGAATCTGTCAACAAAAAATGTATATAGTTTGTTCGTTGCACCGAACGAATTCACCCTGGAAACTCAAAATAAAAAGAGCTACGTTTCGATGTTTCGCACTTGAAATTTCATCAGGCATTCCTTGTGCCTCGAAATCTGACTCGAAACCGACTCGATGACCTCTCACAGAGTCGATACACTCCGATCTCTACCACCCTCGCCTCTCGATCCAACGCTTTTGCCAATCGAATAGCAACTATCTCAACCGTGCTTTTGGGTAGACTCATGAGGAACTGGAATCGTTACTTTCAATAAGGATTGAATCTACTTGAAAAGTTTATAGTTGTGGTCATATTATCCCCATTAGGGATGCCAATAGTCACCCATAGCTCGGGTACCTCGGGGTTGCTAAACCCGTACTGTAGCTATAATCGTAGCTACAGCCCCTGAGTGAAAAAAAAAATCGAAAAATTTGTATTTATTATCCGCACCACGTTACACTTCTTGAAATTAAAAGTTAAACAATATTTGGTTACAGAAAGATTCGTCGAGTTGTCCCCAGGATGTTTTCAACGTAAGCGCACGCGAGGCTGATCCGCCTAAAATTCGGTATCCCATAGTCGCAACTGTAGTCAATTTCGAGATTGATTACGCACACACAGACACATGCAGAAATAGAGATATATAGAGATAGCAGTTGGAGGCACGAAAGTACGAAAACTCGACAGCACTCGGCGACGATGATGTCGATGCGATATACCGCGGCCAAATCTGGCTAGCGGATGTACTGCATTCGTGTTTAATGAACGCCGCTAATCCCTACTCCCCTCTCCGCTACCTCGACCATTCCCGTTCGAAATGCAACGCTAACAGCGCACCGGCTGCGACTTGTTCATCGTTTGCAAATTAATTTGACCAGCGCGAATTAAACCTCAAGTATAAAGCCGGCCGAGCGGCTCGCGTCGACTGTTGCAGCCCCCATTAATGAGTTCGAGGGTTTAAGCTGGTCTCTGCGTTTTGCTGATCGGATCCCTCGTCCCGTTACTATTTAGCTCGCGCTCCGCGCTAACTCGCCCGAACGAGTCAAGTTAGGACCCCCGAAGACCGAATTCGAATCGAGTCCATGAAGTATGGGTGACGTTTATACGTCCACGTTCAGATCCAGAGAATTCACAACAAATTTATCATTATTCCCCAAGGTTTAAGTTCAGCCGAAACGCAGTTATATATATTTAACACTTTGGTGATCGTGTCACAAGTATAGTTCTAAGAAAAATGTATCGATTTTACTTGGTCGCTGCCATCTCTGCTTTTCCTCTTCTATGAAAGTTCACCTTCGAGGCTCTAGGGGATGTTGCAAGATCACATTCACGTAGTAACAAGCTGACACTGAAAAGATACTTTCAATTCCAGATCGAGGACATTTGTTGACTCGTTACACGCAATGCTGGATGTTGCAACACCAGAAGGAAGCAATCTGCACCCCCGTCGATCGGGAAACCACAGGGACGCGTGTCCGCGTCAGGGAAACGCGGCGGAACATAATAGGAAAAAAGAGCCGTTCTTCATCCCGATACGTTTTTATGTGTGGTGGAATAATGAAATGCTAACAGCCTGGCTACGGTTAGCATATTGTCGCGGCCACAATGGCAATTTGCGTGATATATGTGCCCGTTTTCCCGAGACGCGTTCAAATGTACCGGA
Source organism: Hylaeus volcanicus (assembly GCF_026283585.1). Classification (NCBI taxonomy): domain Eukaryota; kingdom Metazoa; phylum Arthropoda; class Insecta; order Hymenoptera; family Colletidae; genus Hylaeus; species Hylaeus volcanicus. Next base: position 9,493,877 of record NC_071979.1, on the reverse strand, counting down.
ATTAACTGGACGAACGGCTGCGGAAGAGCCACGTATTTCGTGGCCGAAGCTTGCCAAAAAATTCGAGGAATAAATAATTCTTCAGGATCCTTCGAACCCCTCTGCGAAATCCGGAGGATGAACGATTCTGCTCGAGATTTTTCTTTCTGCGGTAAAAACGTTTTATAAATACAATAAAATAAAATAAATGGATAAACAAGCTCTCCCAAAATGAAACGTGCTAAAAAATAACAATCTTCGCAACAATTTTCTTCCAGTGCAATTCACAGCGATGCAAATTAGGCGCGGGCGAGTCCTGCTGCGTCGTCGTTTCAGTGAAAGTGAAAAATTCACACCAGGGCCGATTAGTCCCCTCTTGGAAAACGTGGGGCAAAGATTATTTCGTCTAAAGAAACAGGATGTCGAGTTGTAGTGGAAAGGAGAGGGACGGAGTCCTGCGTGGACGATAAATATCGCGGTGGCGACGACAAAATATCGCAAAATAAGAAAGGTTCGCCGGCCCCGTGGGTTGACAGACGGCACCCTCAGGAGCACTAAGTCACGGCCTATGCTAACTTTCGGTCTGGCCGGACCCTTCTCTCTATTTCCGACCGATGAAATAATATCACCCCGATTGCCGCTCCTGATCCATGTAGCGTGAAACGTCCCGACGCTTCGAGGGCAGAACATGCGAGGGATTCTTCGGGAACAAGTCGCCCAGGAAAATCGCTAAAGGATGTGTACATGCACATACAGACACCACTCGTGTTTTCCTGTTTGAAATCTTGCCTCTTGAAATATCCTTAAAGGAAGAATTTCATAGCAAAGATATTTCCTTCGTCTTGACTGCTTCAAACAAATATTTGGTAATACTAATCGTTTAACTTTAACTATTCAAGTCCAGTCAAGTCTCACTCGATATAGGACAACAAAGAGTTAAGAACGCGTTAGGACAATTTGAATCCTCGCGAAGAAATTTAAATGCCCGAGTTCTATCCCCTTGGCGTGCGATTTCTCAATTAAAATCGCGCCCCAATATCCGGCAGCTCCATTCGCGCTCAACGAATGGTTGAACCAGGACGAGTTATTAAATCCTGGGGGAGGCGTGTCCGTGCCGAGGACGCGAAATATCGCGGCATTGTTCTCCTTATCGCATTAAAAAAGAAATCCTCGGCGCGTGGCCGAGCGGGACTCCGGGAGCGATCGTCGTTTTATAGCTAAACCCGTAGGATTAAGTCCTCCTACCCCGTTCCCCCAACCCCGCTCCAGGCCGGACATAACCCTCGGTTATTTTTCGCATTTCCCACCAGCTGTAATAATGAGATTTAAAAAGCACCCTCCGTCCGGCTTTTTGCTACCTGTCGGCGCGCGCGTAAACGGCGAACGCGGAAACAAAAATGAAAAAGAAGAGGGATCGAGTAATTTTCTACTCACCGGTTGGAGAGGACCATTTCCCACGGGTTCGGGATCCCCCAGGTTTGCGGCTGTTAACAATTTTCCTAAATAATTGAGACTTACGATCCGCGACGACGGTCTTCTGCACGGTTGCAACTGAACTTTCGCGTTCAGCGCAAAGTGGTGTATTTTTCGAGAAACAGAAATGTTAATACCCATAAATTTTGCACTCTACCATAGAAAAGTATAAAGTCAAAAGATTTCTTCAGCGAAATCGACTGCGTTAACAGCTTCGATGCTACACATCAAGCTCCACCTCGAAGACACCCAAGCTACTAGCACGATTTGGCAAAGGAAGTCCATAATAATAATAGCAATAATAATAATCGTAAGGCGATATCGTAAGAAATCTTTCCAGGCGTGATGGAGGGGGGATAGTCGAGCAGCTGCCCGCGGCAAGGATCGACGGGATCTCGCGCCCATCTTGGTCGGCGAAGGCGGCCAAAAAAATGACTAGACGTTTTAATAGAGCGAGTTTTCATCTATCGTCCTTATTGATCGGCAATTTCCGATTGAGTCGCCGTCCCCCGTGGATCGATCGCTATTGTCTCGGCCCGACTTGACTTTTCATCCTGACGGCCACACCTTGCGTCTACCCGCGATCCTTCGACGAAAATGAACCGTAATAGCGTAATGGCCGATGGAAGCCGTTCCTCCGACGGGAAACACTGCCGTTACACGCGACACGTGACACTCTACCTGTAACAGCCCTGGGGGAATGGGCTTTTACATCGAAAAGTGTCGGAAATTCCCTTCCTCCTTAATACCTTCGAACGATGGACTCTGATCGATCGTGATTTGGAAGCGCAAAGTAACCTTTGGTTAGTTGCAGTCAAGGTTTCGGGGCGTGACCCACTGTTCTTCGTTTACTATTCATCATTTCTGCGTCTCTTCGTTATTATAATTACCATCGCACCGAGGAAGTTCGCGCGATGGTAGCTCGCGTTTCGCCAATTTTAGCAAGTAGCACTCAAGCCGAGTCGTCGAGACTCTCGATGGCTGCTGATAGCTTCTTGACACGGGACAACCTTTCCTAGTAAACGTGCCTTTTGCCCCGCGAACGGGTCGTGACTTGGAACCTTCCTCCTGTTCGATCGGTTACGCCCATCCAGGATGATTAGGCGCCAGCGAATCTCGCGAAGGACGACTCGACGCAACGACTTGGCCTCGGAGAAAATATCGAAAACGATAGGCGATCGAATTAAGTACTTTTCGAGAATAGACATGTAGAGGTCAGGTGCCTAGTACGTAGAATGAATAGAATTTTATCACTTGTAAATTATACCATGTATACAATTACGTGTACATTACAATTACATTACAACAGTAATATGTGCCATGATTTCAAGCGTTACTAAATTGTTAACGCTCGAGAACAGGGAACTTCACGCTTTATTATATTATAGCGTACGATATTGAATAGATACATCTATAACCATTGTTACTGTTATTATCGCACCTTACATCATACTTGTAATTTCAATCTTATAAATCGAGGACACGATAACTAGAACATAGATCGAACCTTGGACAGCGTAATTGATGGTTATTGGTTATGCGAATATCGTTAGTCTTATATCGACGTCTTGAGTTGAATATTTTCTTCGATCCAAATAGAAGTAATACAACGAAGCTTCTGGGTTATGTTCTTACATGTTAACTTTAAGCATGCTACATTGCATACTGATGTATGATACATACATTCGATTAAACATTAATAACAATTACTTTGATTCCTTCTATCTCTGGGTCTCCAGTTGCAGCAAACTTCGCGTGGTGAGACCTGGTAATCGGTATTATTCGTGACGAACAATCCTTCGTCGCGAGTAATAGCGAGCTAATGGCTACGAACTTGTAATAAGATCTTTAGTGCAATTTTTTCAGGATAAACAATTCAACCAGCAGATCAACAATGCGAGGAATTGGATCGTCAACGAAATAAAAATGATAACGACACGCATCACACCGCTCGACGAGTGAACGATCAAGCACAAACGTGAACGATCGACGGACATCGATCCCGGACTATCGGAATTCTCGCGAGTAGAAAGGTCCTGGATCGAAAGGAACGCGCGTGTCAGCGGTGGCGAATAAATAATAACCGACTGCAATTATGGAATTCCAACGGACGGCCCGCGTCCGCGGAATTCTCGCGGGCGGAGCAAGGACTTGAACGAATCGAAAGGTCGTCGATACATATCGCGCGGCGATCGTCGTATCTTGCGCGGCACTGTGTAAAGAAATATCTGAAAATGTAATCTAGAGCCTCGATCAATTAATTCTCCCATTTCAAGGGCTGGGAGGATAAAAGAGGTTCCAGTAAAAATGAAACTTTAGAAATCTATGCAAACACAGGATCAACGTTATCGGTGAACAATGTCGAAACCCTACGATTCATTTAAAGCATTTGAAATTGATGTCGCATGGTTACCAGGAGACAAGATCGCAAGCGTGAGTATCCTGGGACACGGTCGTTCTCAGGAGAGTCGGCGCTCCAGAGAGAGAGTCGAGGTTTCTCAAATAAATCGGAATTTCAAAAGGATATTAAGGATGCGACGGGGCCAATAAGTTCCGCGGCTCGTGTTCGCCGCGTCGGCCGTTCTCGGTCCCCTCCGATGAGTTATGAACGTCCCGCGGTCTTGTCTTTCGCGCGTATTGCACGCACATAAACGCGCAAGGGCCCGACGCGCGCTGCGTGCACGTGTGCCGCGCTAAACGAATAATAAACACGTGTACGTCTATGCGTAATAGACGTGGCTGCGTATACTTCATTGGCCGCGGATCGACTGGCATAACTCGCTGTCACGACCGCGTGCAAGACCTCTTCGAGACTCTTCTAGGATATTGGCGATGTTCATCAGCTTTTTGTGTCATTTTTGGCATTTTGGGGGGGGGGGGGTGGACATCTTTGCCAGGTGAAATTTTTCACGAGTACACAACAGTGACAAAAATAAAAGGGAAGTAAAATGTGTAATGTTTCGATCGAAACGAATGCTAAAACCTTGTTGATGATAATTGCATAGAGATAATAATAATATTGCATCTGTATGGTACAAGCATTCCCAACCATATTACCAGCCAACGCAGAGGTGCATGGCACCTCAACGAGCTTGTTCCATGGAATATTAAAACACACGTTAGATCGAAGACGTGATTATCACGAGGTTCTTACACACCTGGAACTCAATCGTCGAGGCTTGTAATTTATCGCAATAGCAGCGAGTACATCGCGAGGGAAGATCGATCAGCACCTCCGTTCGCGAGTCCGCGCCCCGAACGGAGGGGTCAGGAGGGCGAGGAGAGTCGCGCCCAGGCCCTTTTCGGCCTGGGCCCGAACGAGTGTAACGCCAACCCCGACCGAGTCGATACGTGATATATCGGCTCGTAAAAATCCCCCGGGAATAAAATATCTCCGTTGGATCTCGGGGCGAAGGTCGTCGTCGCCGAAAGGGCCCCTCGCCGCGGTGCAGCGCGTTTATGGGTGACCAGGTACACGTATGCAAGGCCCCAGCGCACGTACCCGTAGGTGCGAACATTGTTAACAAGTCCCGTATTTTATACACTCCTGCAGAAACGGCTCGACTGCTGCCAAGGGGAGCATCCGGCCCAGGGGTGCTCCGTCACCCTTTTCTCCAAATTCCATCATCGATAATAAGAAACATCCTCGTTACACCGAGGTGATATACTTGAAATAAAAGTTATTTCATGCAAATAAATGTTGACGATTCAGGCCTCTTCAGTCTTCTTCGAGACTCTGCATGGACTTGAGCAACTCAGAATGGTCGCTATGACCGATATCATCCATCGTCCTGAACTTGAGGACTTATTTGGTACATCTAAAAATTGGAATCACGATAACCTAGAATTCTCCTCCTTCTCTCCAACGTTGAACCTGTCCCAGTACACCATCGAATTTTCCAATAAATTTCACCGACTCGAACTAACCCAGATTGGCGATGTCAGTCATGGAAAGTTGATCACTGCATTTGAAAGTTCCGACTTAGATGCCGTATTGTCCCGATGATCCTGCTCGATCACGTCGTCGCGACGCGATTGATCGATACGATCGCCCCGCTTGTAAGCGTGAAACTTCGAAACGCAGAAACGCATCCAGGTCAACCGGCGCATAAATCGCTTGGCCGCGGCGCGGCGTGAAACGCTTAACTTGAATAATCGTGACATAAATAAAAGGCTGGCGGCCTCGTCGAGCGATCCGACGTCCATTAACGCGCGTTAGGACGACGTTAATCCGTTGAAACGTATTTAAATTCCCCCGCTTACGCCGAGACGACGGACAATGTAAATAATTCTTGATCGATCGGATATCGATTGCCAGCCGCGAGAGGACGATCGCGCATTTACATATAGATAGCGCTGTCAATGTAAATTATTACGGCGATAACCGACAGGTATATCAATTTATCCTCGTTTCGCGCTCTTTGTTTCTCTTTTTTAGATTTCTTTCCACGCCGAAGCGTCGGGAAAAAAGCTACGGCACCGTTGACGCTGAAATTTTCTTGTATTTGTTTGGATCGCGTGGAACTTTCGTGGCTCTAATTTATTTTTTAAATTTAGTGGCGTGGAACGTATAAAAGTCATCGTACCAAATTGCATGAAATATCGACAGAATGTAAACAAATTTGGGGTGAGAGTGGAGAACAAATTTTGACCCGTAGCGATACTTCCCCCTGTTGAATCAGGGAAGCAAAATCGATGAGAATGAGCAGAGAAGGAATTGAGAACCCTCGAGACCGGCGACGATACTTCCAAAGGCTGTTACTCGAGTGGCCATAATTTTAAGCGTAAACACTGATTTGGCACGAGCACCGTTGTTCAGCGGACGCTCTTTTTAACTGCGCGTTATGGAACAATGAAGTCTGTTTACCGTGATTAACTCCTCGCGCGAACGAGAGCAAAAGCTGACCGCGACCATCGATTCACACTTCGCCGGGAGTACAAGAAATTCCACGGGGTACCTACTGGAAAAAATTAATTTTTTGGTCTTAAATAAGATTCGTGTTTCATTTTTCCAGAAAAAATGAATAAAAGTAATTTTTGCGTCTAGGTGTAGTCTCTTGAGAAGCAGAGGCAGTTCGTCCCATCCTTCGGCGTGGGTCCAGCCTGTGGAGACGACGCGGCACCCGGGGGATGGAAAAGGGTTTCCCCGACGCGGAGCAAACGAGTTCGGTTCTGTTCGGTCTGCTCGGTTCCGAGGAAGGGGGTGGCGAGAGCCATAGCGGAGGAGAGGACGGTGGAGAAGAGGTTAGAAGAGGAGAAAGAGGACGGAGAGGGTCGAAAGGGGATTGCTGCCTCCTGCACACTGGCCCCCGGGGGCGGCGTATTGATCCGGAGGCGGCGGCGGTCATCCGGCCGCTAATTAAATGCCAATCGCCAACCTCACCCCCTCCGTCAACTTCCCCTGCCACCCTCTCACTCCACTTCTCCTCCCTCCTTTGGCCAGCGGACTACCTAGCCGCCACCCCACCCCTTTCTACACTCAATTCACCCTCTACTTGCTCCGCGCCGGTCGTCGGTCTCCTGCGGACCCGTCCCCTTTGAACCCACGCGCCACCGCCATATCCTGCGATATCGCCATATCCTGAACCCAACCCTCGCTGCCCGTCGTCGTCGACACGCGCCCACGTTTTGTTTCAGCCTCGACGGTTCTGCTACTCGCGACGCGAGTAACCTTTATTACGCCGACCGTAAGCGCACCCCTCTTTGCGCGGCCACTGATTCTTCCTGATTGGGCGAACTGCGACCCGTCACTCCTCCGTTCCCATCCCTGACACCGTTCGACTGCAATCATTTGCTACCTTCCTCAAGTGTACATTCTTGGAAATGGGTTTGCGCTGCGAACCTACTATTCTAATTGCTCTTATCTGCGACATGATTGAACTTGGTCCGCGTCCAAGGAGTTCGACCCTCGCGATAGCGACCAGCGAAGGCCCAGGCCATGCATCATGCGCGAGAAGATACCGGAAAAAATATGAGAAGGGCGGCTCGCTGTTAATCTGGGACGTCCACGAAGAGGACGAGGCGAGCGAGATCGCTGGTAGATACAAGCTTTTCGTCTCCACGTGATTTACTCGAGTACTTCGCGCAGACGGCGACGAAGTAAACCAGTCACGTTCGGATGGAGTTTGGTGGATTCCAAAGGGATCCGAGAGTGCGAGAGAGAGGGAAACAGGCTGAGGGAACGGATCCGGATAGCCAGAAGGGATCAGCTGTGTTCTTCCGAAAGCGGAGTCCCATGGGAAGTCAATCAACTGGCCTTTCTTCGTTCGCCGCGAAGGGGTGACTCGCGATTCCTATCCCAGAGTAGATTCCGTTTGACCGAGCTCGTCGATACTCGCTACTCAGTTGATGATTTTATGTTCCACGATGGCGATCCTCGTGTTAACGATATATTGCTCATAGACTCCAGGTAGACGAAGATGGATACTCGTTTCATTGATCCAATCTCAAAACCCATCATATTTTAAAAACCTTTTGAAAGAAAGATGCGACGAGATGTGATCTCTTCAGCTACTTCATCAGCCTCTTCTGTAGTCTAGATACGATGATGGATCCACCAGCAGGTCCCTGCATCGTCTTGGAACTTCGTCTCGAAGCGTGGAACCGCTTTAATCGGCTATTACTTAACCGCGAGGAGCCGCGACGACGAGGAAGCAACGTCACCGATGATCATCGATTCCTCAGAAATGGTCGGCTACTCCTCTATACACGCGCCTCCACACACACATACACACGCCACTATATTAAATCGAAAGCGAGCGCATCCGAGGCAACTGGCTTTTTCAGAAGCGGGCTCTCCCATTGGCGGTCGAGTAGCCCCTTTTTTATTCGAGGCGGTGTTAATTGGCGCGGAAGTAATTAAGAGATGGCCACCCCCGGGGCCCCCTCCCCAGGTCTCTTATCCCCGCCAACCCCCTGACTAACGAGCGAACGTTGCTCTGGGAGATGGCAGCGTCGTGATTAATAACAAGGTCCTCTCCAAACCTTGGCGCGCAGCCTCCGCGTGGAAAGGTTGTAGGTGAAATTCCTCTCGGTACGCGCGAGCTGCAGCTCGCCGTGTACGCCGCGACCTGCTACGAGAAAGGATTTTTTTCCCCTTTCTGCGGCTCGTTATCTCTTCCTGTCTTCCTCCCTCTGGCATAATGTCGTTTCTCTCGAAACGTTCGTTCCCCGTATCCGCAGAACGACCAGTAATCTGCTCATCGATCACCCTCCAGTTAACGTGTCCGCGCGTTACCTCGGGAATCGACCCCCTGAGAAAAATACACGCGCGGTTATTACGTTTATAATTGGGATTTCGAGTTTCCGGGTCGACGCGCGTGGCGCTGGAACCTGGACCGAGGCTGGAGAACGATCGAATGGAGACGCTCGATTAGTTTCAGTGGATCAGCTTCCGAGCTGGTATATTCAACGGTCGAGGAAGACAATTGGATCGAGCTGCACGCTGGCTTGGGTTGCGTATTAGGCAGCGCGCTAGGTGACCATGAAGTCTCGATGTTGATGCAACTGTGTTTAGAGCCTGTGTCTTCATGGATACCAGTGAATAGAAATTAAATTGTAAGACACAGCGTGAATTTGAATCTCTAATGAAGAATTTCATTGTATCCTAGCTTCCCAGACATTGCACGCGTATTACTTGGGTCCGTAATGCGTTTCAATTTTCAAATTCCGCACTCTACGTGCGTCGAATGCCAACGAAGATATTTTTGCTTGCAATCTGGAAAAGAATTCGTGGATGCTGCACCGTCCAAAAATTTCAACCCCCTCGACTGGTCCGCGATCGACGGTCAGGTGTCCTTATCGTTGATGAAGTTGCATTTGCAAAGTATGTTTCTTGAAAATAAACGCACCTGGAACGAGACTACACTTCCGATGTTGTTAATATTCCTTCAGGTAAAAAAGGAGCAATGTATTTTCTCGACTGGAGATCCAGCCCGCTTCTAATCGGTACATCGGACGAAATTGTGGCCCCGGTTATTTCGTCGATCGGGAGAATCGATCGAGAGCTGGAGGGCAATCGAGTGGGAGTCCGATCAGGAATAGGATCTCGAGGAAGAGGAGCTAGCCAGTTCCCCGGGCAAGGCGTAGACACATTTATATATCGATCGGATATTTATGAAGATTCGGGAAGAACGAACGATGATCCGCATCTGCCGCGCCATTAGCCTAACCCAGGCCCGTAGCTAGAGGCGCCAGGTGTGACCTCCACGGCTCTCTAATGACGAGGAGCCGCGATAATCCGAGCAGCCCTGTCGATCCTCACGGATACATGGATCGAGATTGATACGACTATGCGGGAACCAAGCAAACCGCTCATTCCTGGCCATGGCGTTTTCGCTTCAGCCATGGTAACTGCATTTTCTTTGGATTTGAGGGATGAAAGTAGCCAAAATCCTATCAAAACCCTAATCATCCCTTCCAAAACGAATCCCAGCACCTTCCAACGATACACTCGATCCAAGAATTCCATCGACCATGCAGACTTTCCCCAGCAATCGAGAACCCAGCCCTAATCGCCCCTCAGCAATTAAATCTTCCGGATCGTCAGCGTTCATCGGACGATCGATGAAAGGGAACAAAGCAAACTGGCAGACACGCGTCCATCCTGGAGACGTCCGAAAACGGGGTCAAGAATTTCCTTGTAAAACGCCAGCCGCGATAACCAGGCTGAAATTGCGGACGAGGCCGATGGGTGGGTGTCCGTCGGAAACGACCCAGTTACATCGCGTAGTTAAAAGATTCGTCGAGATAACAGCATAACTTAGCTGCTACTTATCGACGAGGCTGCTTACGAATTGGCCCAAGACGATTTCCCCGCGGCGATCGAAGTCGCCTGCACGCAACAGGCGAGACGCCAGCCAGAGGAAGAGGAAAGAGACCCTCGGAGAAAACAGCGGGGAAGTGTCCGTGCCGGGAAAAGAGCGACTAATCGCCGCGATGTCGTCATAATTCGACACTGATTGCTGGTCGTTGTCGCTCCGACAGTAATTGATCATTTGCTTGTCGGGATAATCGACGTCACGACTCTTCCTCGGACTCTGCTCGCCTGCGTACGGCGAGTGGACAAATTGGCGTGGATCGATCCGGATGTTAAACAACGCGGATGTTCGTCGAATGCAATGTTGCAGACGGAACGAAGATAAGGGAAACTTGAGAAAGAATCTTTCGTAAGCATCTCAGAGTTATTAAGATGAAATTGAAAATCTGTAGGTGATTCCATATTATTTGTAGATTCTTGTCCGATCGAGGCGAAGTTACGTTTGATTACTCTTTCCGTTTCGATGGAAACCGTGGCTATCGGTAATTTCTCTGTAATTATTGCGTTCGAAATAGAATTTCTCCAGAGAAAGGGATCGATCGTTGTCTTAAAATTGTTGAACGACGAAAGTCGAGGGATCCAAAGGGGATAAGAGTTCGGAGTCGAAGAGAAAAGACGAAAGAAAGGGAGGATCGTCGTAGAAAAAGAGGAAAGAGTGATTATACGATCTCGTTGGGATCCCTCCTCTGCTATCTTCACCGTTTGCTTTTATACTCCTTCCTCTCCCCCTGTCTCGCTTCCTCGCATTGCTCGTTTCATCCAGCTCTCCCTCGCGAAGTCATTCGAAGATTCTGGCGCGTCATTTCCCGTAATGCGATATATACCCACGAAATCTCGAGCATCACTCTGCGGCTATTAATCTATTGGCAGAGCTCCAAGGCCAATGCACTTCTCTATATATATATTCAATGACGGGATCATGTGTAAAAGACCACTTCCTGCGCGACTGGATCGATGGACGATCTCTGAGCAGCCTGTTTAATGGCTAAATTATTCCTTTGCATCGAACTGTTCTTTTCCTACCATTAAAACGCTGCTGAAGTAAGAGCCAAAGAGAAAAAGACAAAAATCTTGAATGATTTTGTGATGGCTAGACTGTTTCGCACTTGGCGCCATTGATGAACTTTATGAATGGTTGATGCATATACACTCTACTGCGTATCTTGCATTTGAAAATTTACGAATCAGTGCGCATTGTAGGGTTAAACATATCGTATTAGATGTCAACAAACCCAAACGAAAGATGGCAGACTTCGAAGTTCATTTAATCCAGTTTGCTTAGCCGCTCTCGCTAATCCGCACCTATTCCTTTCACCCTGAAATCAGTAACACGGGGACCACGTTTGCATCGTCGCTGCTGATTTCCCCGGGTTTGGTCAGGCCACTTTCGTCCAGAATCGGAGCGTCCAATCGCGTCTGCGACGCGTACGTATCACCCTTGGCGACCCTTCGGAGCAAAGACGCCTTCTCTCGGTGACCGATTCACCCTTCGACGGATGCTTACGTAGCAAACGTCAAAACATTCGTGAAATATGAGGGCGCAGTCCAAGGGGAAGATCGATTCGCTGTGGCACCCTCGGATGAAGAGGCGAGTGCTCGCCTCGGCGAGGTGGTTCGCATTGTTAAAAGCCCGTAATAGATTATGCATTAAACGCGAGGCAGAATAGGAGAGATAGCGTAACAATGGATCAACCGCTGCTGGCCCCCTCGGGGACCCCGTCGTACGTCATCCGTCGATTCTGAGATCATTATTATCCAGGGAGTACACCGCTTCCTTCCTTCCTTCTTCGCGTATGCCACCCTGCTTCCGTCCTTCCTTCCCGACGCGGTCAAAAGACTCGCGTCACGTTCCACGATCCGTTTCGACGTCTCGAACGCCCTTCGAGGTGTACTTATCTGCCAGTGGCCCGACGTGAGCGGAAACGGAAAGTTTCGAGGAACTTTCCCGAAACGCTCGTGGATCCTGCGGAGATTTTGGGCTGGGTCAGCTTGGCCCACGAAGACTTGTGAGCAATGATACGTGGTGGACGCGTTCGATGTTCGCTTGTCTCCAAAAATCTCGCATCTCGGTTCCAAATTTTCTAAAACTCGTCTACATCCTCGTAGTATATCGCAGAAATGCATAGTAGAAAAAGAGGATGAATTAATATCGTTATCCCTAATCGCGCAGCACACATTTGAAATCTTGTTACCTAGCAGCATTCAACGCGTCCACCATTAAGTAATGATTACCTTATACGACCGGCTCGCAGGTGAATCATCGCCTCTATTAATTTCAAAATTGAAAAAAAAGACAGTCCCAAGAAGTTACTTCATCTTACGGCCTCTTAATGCTCCGATGCGCTCGAACAATGTTATTCGCACTTTCGATTGCGTTCCAATCCCAGTGAAAGCCAAAGTACTTCCCACTAGAGACCATTAAAGAATACTCGAGTCCATTACGTTCGAATAGCTACCGAACCTGCGGCACGGAACGTTAATCCAAATTAATGCAAGCTGGCGTCACTTGCCAGCCGCATGACAAATAGTTGATCCCGTCAGAAGCCGTGTCCCGTTGCAAGAGTGTTGCAGCGTTTCGCTAACATTGCAGCTGGCTTCATTAGGGGTCCGAAGAGTCACTGGTAGCGGTTGCCATCTGGTTAAGGATAACGTGCGGCGCGAGTACAGGAACCTTCGAGACCTTTGGCTTCGAGTCTGAACGACAAGGAATTGGAATTCTAGTGGAAGCATAGCTGGTTGAATTTTACTAGGCGATTGGAGCCTTTGTCGAGTCTACCTGGGAAGTGTCGGTGTCTCCCTAAAGCTCTCCAGGGCGAGTCGAGACAAAGAAGATGGCAGTCCCGCTCGAATTACCGGCCATTTCGTCGTCGTCGAGAGAGCGCAAAAATAATGCATGTAATCTGGCCCGTGAAGCCGTTTGACCTCTCGTCCAGGGTATAAGGTCTAACCCTAGCATTACCAAAATCTCTTGGACGGGATTGAAGGTGGCTCCAGCGAGGAGACAGAACGAAAGGAGAAGAAGGACGGGACGACCACGAGCGATCACGAGGATTACGGCAAGGCGACGTGACTTCGTATGTGAGATATTACACGAACGTGTAATTTCACTATTACGGCTAATCTGTTGACATTAGGGAACAGTCGGGCAAATTGTTGGGTCTCCGAATCGGAGCGACGTCCGTCGCAGGGCGACGGCGGCGGCTATTATGTTAAACAGTTTAAACTATTCTCTAAGCGGTCCCAAACGACCACCGCCACTCGCAGCGACGACTATTATTCTAATCTTGTCTTTCTCATTCCCTCGTCCGGCGAATCGTTTTCTAGCGGACGATGTGTGTCTTTAAACGCGGCGCTCCAGAAACCACGAGCCTAATCACCGTCCTCTGCGCCACCCCTAGACGCTAGACGGACGATCGATCCGCGACCGATCACGCAAAATTGTGAACCTCTTGAAAATGACGCGTACGTGTCCGGGAGAACCTGACCCGATGTTAATTTGCTCGCGCTGGATTCCGAGGGAATCCTGGGACCTAATTCGTATCAGGGCTTTTGTAAATTCGAAGTGGTGGCCTTTGATGAAAGCCTCGAAATGGAGATCTTTCAACTACCGTGATATGTAGTCAGATATAAGTCGAGGGACGCTCTGTTGCCATCTCATAAATTCGCACGAACGCTGAATCTTTTGGTTTCTGATATGAAACGACTTATCCTAGGACCCTGACGAGGAATCGGTTGCGGGAGCGCGGACAGCTCGTCGAAAAATAGCGACAATTACGTCCTACCTGGCCGAATCGGAGAGGTCAGCCGAGAAAGAAGAGGAAGAGGAGGGAACGGTGGTAATAATAACAAGAATGAGAATAAGAAATCGTTAACCGATCGGCGTTTCGAAAGGAGGCAGCCGCGGTGACGGCCGACAGCTGGGAGACGGGCGCGAAACCACGATCCACGGGATCGAAAAACCGCATCACTCTATCCCGTCGGTTTCATTGTCGAGTCGTTACGTCACTCTTGTCGCTTCCACGAGGACGCGTCACGGTAACATCGATTGTCGACAGTCATCGGGGACGATTGAGCGGTGCGACCTTCGCGCAATTAAAACCCCTTGAAGTTTCAGTCGTCACGATGAAAACGGTTGACAATGTCGACGCACGATGAATAAGCTTTTAATGTAACGGAGCCCCGAGAGGCTTATCCGTGGATTCCAGGCCCAGTCCGTGTCGTCCACTCCGCTCTACAGGACGATTCAAAAAGCTGAGACCGTTCGAAGACGCACGCGAAATTCTCGACCCGGAGTCAAGACGACGGAAACGAGAGGATAGACATTCTCGACGAGTTCGGAGATAGTTTCAGGTTAATGGTGCCGTTCGTCTGACAACATTAGACTTGCGAAATTGAGGCGAATGAGATTAATGAGCGAGAGATAACGAGGTGATTTTGATTAGCAGGTGACTTCGACGGCTGCGAGAAATTAAGGAGCTCTCGAGTGGAGACCCGACAGCTTCCACGATATTTTCTATTCACGCGTGTAGCCATGGCCAGGTTCACTACTCCTTTCTTCTTGCCTAAATCTTTCACAACGATAACTATTCTACTTGACACGGTGGAGGGATTACTTGACGACACTCGAGGGCTACCCGAGGTATGTTCAATTTTGACAGTGGCGTCTGAGGCTTCTCGGGTCTCATGGATTAAGGACATCAACGCAGAGAAACTGAATCGGTACCTGACGATCCAGTTGTCTCGACGTAAACTCTAATTATCCGAACGAGTAAACGTTGGCGGAGGAGAAATCAGAGAGCTACTATTACAGGGACTGCCCATTCATCCGAACCGTCTTGTTCTCGGACAAGTACGTCTAAATAGAGTTCCGCTGTAGCAATAGTGTTTTACCGCAATCTACAATCCTTAACTCCTCCAGGTGATGTTCATGATAGCCCTTTAATTAATAGCAAATGTAATTCGAAACGTGATAGCTAAATAAAAATTCCCTTTCGACAAGGAATGCTTGCCCTGAACGTCAAAGACGAATCCTTGAATCGCCCTGTACCCATTGAAGGAAGTATTCGGAGTGTCGTGGTGCCAGCTAGCGCCGACAACGCGGAGGAATTGGTGATTAATGATTACCGAGTTGTTCGCGGATGTAACAATCGGGCATATTCAATGACGTCGTCGCGAGCAACAGTTGCTGGAGGACGGTGATCGGTTAGGTCGCTCCTAATAACTGTTTCTTGCAACCGGGTGTCGGTGTCCTGGATAATTTCCTCGTTAATCAAATGACTAGGAACGACGACACGCGGCCGTGACGACGGAATCGACGATCTCCAGGAGGCAAAGTAGCTTGGACATCGACGAGCGAACGGTGACTCCGCAGATCGACATTTGCGAAGACGCTTTGACGTTTCCGAAGGCGATACTTCACAGATGGCATTTATTAACTTCTCGCACGTTATTTCGAGACGTGCAGCTGTTTTCAGGCTGTTTCGCGGCGTCGAGTGCCTGGGCGTCGAAGGGGACGCCATTTTCGCGTTAACAAGAAATTTTGAAGCCCTGTTTGGGCTCGTTGTATCCTTATTTGGTTCTTTTGTGGATAGAATGAAGTCTGTAGTACAACACAATTAGTGTAGACATACTAAGAATTTATCTAAATTTCTTTAAAAGGTGCCATCAATTTCTGTGGAAGAAAACTTTGAAATGCGTCGCTGGTTTCGGCGCGTGTGCGTGAGGAGAGGATGCTGGATGAAATAACAATGAGCGTCGTCGATGTCAGTCGAGGCGCAAATTACAGGCGATTGGTGGCATCTTTCGAAACCACCAGCGTTCCATAGGGTGACAAGCCAAGCCTGAGGATTCGGAAGCAATGGCGTCGCAACGCTAGGATTTAAAAAAAAATATCGCGACTACTTCAGGTGCAAATGTTGACGCAACAATTCATTTCTCTGGCTGCGTTTCGTTCGAGTTGAACGGATTGATTTGTCCGAAGCTACGTGAATTTCAAATAATGAAAGCATTTGGTTACTTTTTGCTTCAAACACCCGGGGAAAAAACAATTATCAAGGCAGGTATTTCGTGTTAATGAATTATTCCAACATTTGCGCGTTAGTAATACTTAATCGGTCCGTTTTTATGATTAAAGTTCTCGCGAATATTTCATTTCAACAAAAATCCAACATTTCATTAACGCTGCACCGCATTTCGGCCCTGGCCCCACAATATAATCCAGAAATAATGTTTCGCGTAACGGTATTTAACCAATGCACGGGTTTGCAGATATTTTCCAATTATATTACAGAGCTTTACACTTGCGCATTTCCAAAGCTGCAAGAATGTATTCATTTTATTCCATAAAAAAGTAACGTTTGCTTTCCTCGTAAGAATCACTTCCTCGCGCGTCTTCCTGAAGCTAAGAAGAGGTTCAAGGATCGAAAGATCTCCATAAATCCAAAGTCCCCTGCGTCCCACGCCAGTGAAAGGTGCAGAGAATAGACAGAGCGAGAAGAGTGTGAAGTGTGAAGACGGTTAGGGACTCGTTAGCTCGAATGATAAGTCGGAGCAATTTCACAGCTTGAAGCGCCGACAAAACGGACCAGAGGATGCCACGGGGAGACCCCGAAGAGAGATTCCTCTGAAACCTTATTCTTTGCCACCGTTCGAGTCGAAATGGAAGTGTCGATGGGACCGACCGCTTACACAAAGCACCGCCGAGACTCTACTGTGGATGAAACCCGATTAATCGTGATCGATTTTAGGATGAAGGGATCGGCAGAATGAGTTCCTCGAACAGAAGAATGACGCCAAGTCGGTGACTCGATGGAGAATCTACTTGAACATACTCAGAATCGATTGATAGTAGTTTAAGATGACTAATTATTGTAAGTCGAAAATGATTAGAAATCTGTTAAACTGTGCCGTGAATTCGAAAAGGTAGGTTAACCGTCGAAATGGAAAGGTCTGTCCGTCGAACTTGGAATCGCAGACACAACATCCTTGAACCATGCCAGAGGATGCGCTGGAATCCTTGCGCAACCAGGCGAATTTACGCGATTATTTCGCGTTACGAAACTTGGAACCTTGATCCGAGATTTGGAGGCTTGTCTGCGAACTGTCCGACGGGTATGCAAGCGAGAAGCGATGAATTAATGGCGAATCACGTTGACAAATAAATTAAATATCGATTAGCGTGTTTTTTTGCTCGTTGTAGATTACCGTGATATTTTTAGAAACACGTACATCGCCATTTTAACGAGCCGCCAGAATTCTTTCCGACTTGTTCCTTTATTTGAATCACGACTACTTTCGAAATCTTCATCGTCGTCATCGTGGAATACGAAACGCGTGTTGGAGGCGCACTATCGTTCATAATTATTCGAACACTAATGAGCACTATCTTCGCATCAATCTCATAATTACATACTTTTGAAGTTAACACCCTATTATTTAAAGATGAATATGTTCCGCGGTGCTTCCGTGTCGCATAAATAGAAAATGGAACAACTCCCCGCCATGTTTATTCGAAAACAGTTGATTGTTCATTCCTGGCTATTACTCATTATAAATCACTCCTCGTTGCTCGGATTATGTACTCGTTAGAAATTGCAATGACGGGTTACCGCAAACAGTAGTCTGAGAATGATGCGCTTGTAATATGCAATAAACAACGCTTACATCGAGACGAACAAAATTAAAATTGAATCGCATGTTTCGAGTGGATCGTCGAATGAATGGAATGCCTCCCTATCGACCGAGTAGAGGCGTTTCAAAAACTCTACGTTGAATCCATCGGTTCGACCGCCAATTTCCGTTTTCTCTATGCGAATCGATTTTACGACCTGAAAGGTAGCTTTGAGCGATTAACAGCTTTTCAACGATTCTTCCGGCGATCGCGAGAGCTGTTTAGAGCCAGCTTAGACGGGCTACTGCATCCAAGACAGGGTCAGCCGTAACTCTGCGAGCGCTAGTTTTCCAACTTCTGGCATTTAAATGGCCACTAGCGAGCCTGTCCGTTCAAATCGAAGCCTCGATATAGACGGAGGTAGAATCGTCTGCATCGATGAGTCGAGAAAAACGGGCATTAACGAGACACGCAACAAAGATCACTGGCTAGGATCATTAATACGCGAGAAGAGCAGCGGTAGATCCTCGTCGTTTAATTGGAAGCCTCTTTATAGGTCGAGGGGCAAGCGCAGATGCCATTAGACAGGCATCGAAGAACCGGAAGACTTCGTCCTGTCCCCTCGCGAAAGTGACAAGGTAACTTCAAAATTGACAGGGACAAATGCGTCCCTTGGTTCTCAAGTTCTGCGTTACTTGGCAGAGTTAGAAATAATAATAATCGATGGTTGCAGGCATTCTTATTCCTTTCTGATATTTTGATTCCGTTCGGGTGCTGCTGAATCATTTACTAGTCGCGATAAATTACTTGCACAATTTTCTATTGGCATTTTCGTGCGGCAGAAATCGCCTATTGTTCATCTATACGCCGATTAATCGGTCGTATTCGCTTTGGTCTGTGCGATTCGTGATCTTGAAGTGATATTTGAGTCTCCGTTAACCTTTAATGAGCGTTACTCGTTCGTTACAAGCGAATCTTATAGAGTAATAAAGTGTACAATTCTAATATCGGGGCTTAGACGTACTCGAGGAACCCCTGTATAGGTGAGTCATGCAATTCGCACGGGTCACGTCTCTTCCATAGTTGAAGAAAGAGAGGAACAATAGAGGAAAACGTTGAATAACAAATCATTGTACGTAATATTCATTTTACGTCCTATTAGGCAGTAGATAAATATGTGACCAGATTATATACTAGTCTTTAAGCAAAATTTTCAGAAACTACATCCTCCGGCGCTAGTTCGGAGATTCGATTATATCGGTCACTTCGCTAGGGTTTCACAGGCTATAATTATAAAAAATCGTTAAACACGCGATTCCAATGGCTCCACATAAAGATCATAAATCTCAACAGCCGGGTTCAAGTTGGATTTTTCAGCTGCAGCTAATAACGACGACTTCCAATCAGTATCTATTACTGGTAACGGGCTCGAGGCCGTATTACACGTTGACCCCGGGCGCGCGTTCAATTTCCGTCCTATAATTAGATCGGGGCACCAATATTCTACATAAACAAATAAAACCAACGTTGAGTCATCCAACGGCCGAGAAGAAGTTGACGAGCCATTTTCTAGAGCCAGTTTTATGACTACCGATTGGTTTAAGTCGGAGATTGGTAGAATTTCATTCGAATAGTAGGCAACGAAAAGGACCGAGTAAATCCCTAAAAGTTTCAATGCGATATCCATTTTCAAAATAAACATAATCTCTGGTATGGCAAGTCCAACGAATTCATTGATTCGATCAGTGCTACTGCTTGTAAGGGAGCAAAGAGGAATTTCTCGATTCAAATTCTTTATCCTTTAATCGTTATTCGAAACGGCTATCCGACCGAGAATTTCGCCCATGTTAAGCGAGGTATCCCCCATTGGTTTGGAAAATCAGCAGATTTCGCTGATTTCTCGATCCATGATCGGCTGCGTTGACTGCCGCATTAATGATCCTCCCGGTACGATGTCACTACCCTGCTGGAGAGACGGACAAAGAGAGCAAGAGACGGGGGGAGAGAGGGGTTACCAAGTACCCGTCGAGTACCCACTCCAGAGAGCTGGGTGGGCTAATTAGCGCGTTGCCTGGCAACCGAACGACGAGTACGATCTGCACTTTACTCCGTTCCATCTCTCTTCTCTGGCTCTCCTCTCTTCCTTTTCATCCGAGCCTCTCTCTCGCCTTTTTCTCCTTGTCCTGGCTTTTCTCTTTTTCTTGGATTCCTCAGCTTTACCCTACTGTTTTCCCCAGAGATAATCGGGGCTTCTTGGAGTCTTCTTCTGGGTCGTGCGAGCCTCCTGCGAATTTCGTCGAAATTGGAACCAGAAGAAATTCTGTCAGTGTTCTTCTATCAACTTTCTTTTTTTTTTTTTCTTCTTGAAAGGGTATTCAACTCAGACGTTACCTCAACAAAGCGTCTAATGGCATCAATATTATCTTCGTATTGCCGTAAACACGCTCATTTCCGTCATCCAACCTTTCCCACGCGATAACCATAGAAAGCAGCACCTGTTCAATCCTTTCAATACGTTGCGTGTACTTTCGCGGGCTCATTGTGCAATGACACTCGTAACACGAATTCCGGATGTCCTCGTCAAATCTAATTCAATTCATTTCGCGTAATATTCCCAATTTCCCTTAATCTTTTTGGAACACGTGTTGAACGAGGGAAGTGTCAGGAAATAATATTTCTCACGACGGTTTAAGGAACGTAAGTCAGACAAGAACAATTCTGAAAAGAGAACCCGGATCTTTCTCTTCTGTTTTTCCTCGCACATGTATTGTTCCAAATTTCTATAGATCAAAGATCTTGAATCGTAGCCTTGAATCCTTCAAAAATATTGTCGTCAAAGCTGTTCAATCTAAATGATTACAAATATCAAAGGAGAACCAATTGTTAATTATCTGTGTTTGACACTTGATACCTTCGAAAAATTTGTCCAAACGCCATGGCCCCGCTTGAACGTTGGTCTGAGCTTAAAACGATTAAGAACCACTGGCCTGGAGGTTAGCACGTAGGAAGAAACAAAGCGATGAACTCCAGCTCGTCCGAGAGACGGAGAAGCGTTGGTCGAACCAGGTTACAGCACCGCCCGAAGACAGACGCGCACGGTCGGAAACGTCGACAGATCCTCTGGCGGTCGTACAGGTGCGGCTGCGGGAACGCAGCTAGCTCGTAAAGATGCAAATACACTGAACTGATGGACTCGTCAGCGACTGTCAAACCGCGATTGCGAAAGAGAAGGGTGGCCGTATACGAACACGCTCCCATCCGCGCTGCCACTCGCGAAAGAATATTCTGTTGCGGCTGGAAGATAAACAATGAGCCGCAGGAGCCCTTCCTCGAGTTCTCGAGAAAGGATCCGTTCTTCTTGCCTCCCTCTAGCGACCCTTCCCGTCTCGACCAACGCCTCGTTCGCATTTTCTGTTTGCTCCGCAAATAAACCCTTCTTGGCCGACCTCTGTCCTCTTCTCGAGAGCCAGACGGAGAAGGAGAAGAGGAAGTGGAGATTCCTTACTGGAATCGGCCAAGATCTCAAACAATGCACGATAGCACGAGCTGGTATCCTACTTTCTCGGTTAAATACCTGCGATTGCATTTGGTAGTTTTGCGCCCTTCCTGAAATTTCCTTAACTTTTACTAGAAGACATTTAATAGAAATTAGCAAATCTATTGCCGTGGTTCCTCTTCGTTAAATATTCTCAACAATCCCTACCAGGCTTCTCTCCCAGAATCCTCATCTCGAAACATCTTCCAAGTCACCTCCTTGTCGACACATTTTTGACGGCTTCCGCGTCAACTATCCGCCATCCGCCTTCAATGACATGAATGATCTTTATTTAGGGTTGGCAGAGTAAACACGACACCTGAACGAACCAGACGTGGCTTTCTGGCGTTCTTCGTTGATCCCGCGCCTCCGCCTCTAGGTAAATAAATAAATCGGTGATTTTTCGAACTCTGGCAAGCCCTGAAGAGTCACAAGCAACGTAGACGAGCGGTCGAGCTCTCTCGTCGCCTCGTCCGGCGAGTAATCCCGTCGGGTCAACGGCGATTGTTGTTTTAAGAGTGTGAAACATGACAGGTGCACAATGAACGGTGATGCTGCAGGTGCGAATGGGACGGCTAACGATGGAACCGTGAAAGCCAGGAATCTTGACGTCGCGGGTCCTCTTCTGTCTCCCTCTGGTCGAACGATGCGTGTAACACGAGACAATTTGTGGTCCCTTGCAGAACAAAGATTCCAAAGAAACGCCGAATCACCGTCCAACGTCGGGGGGTACTCGTCACGCCGCGTAAATAACGACTCTGGGGCCTTTTTAAGCGGATCGAAGATGATTAAATATCGCGAGTCAGGAGTCTTCCAGCCTCCAAGCCGTGAACTCGTTACGTCGTTGTCCAGTTTAACTGCCTGTTGATTCTGAGGCGATTCGTAATCTATCGAGTTCTCCAGGCCAACATCTTCCATCGTTGGAGGTTATCGTTAAATGGAGCAGCTTGCAACAGAGGGGTTGTGTCGTGTTATTGCTCGATACGAATGCAAATTTTCTTCGATAACAGTGCAATCTTGACTCGTCTCTCGGATCTTAGCGTCGTTAAAACTTCCTGCTAAGTACCCAGACAAATTTCTCGTAAATAGTCGCTTGGTTGAACGAGGTTCAAGGTAGGATGCGCAGTGATCGGTTCGCGATTCATCGACGACGCAGAGGGCACAGTCGAGGAGGACCGGTAAAAATGAAGGGACCTGGTTTATGAAGCACGATACCTTATAGGGCTACAATGTCGTGCCCGCGTACCGACCGAATGGTGAATGCGACCGACGCGGCAATGATAATTAATCAAGCTGAACGCCGTGGTGGCGCCCTCCGTGCACCATAATAACAGCGCGAGCTGTGTGGTCCCATCCTTGTTCTTCGTCCACTCCGTCTTCAGCTAAGGAACAGCTCTTTGAGCGCTGGATTACGCTGACACCCGCTCGTTGCTGGTTTATCCGCGTCAGATGTTCCAGAAAGGCAGTTCCAGTTTCCGTCAACAGGCCTGCTGGACTATCGCTTCTGTCTTATAGTACTCGCGAGCTCGAAGACAGTCAACCAGTGTTTTCCAAAGTAGCAGACACCACGGTATCAAACTCGTGAATCGATAGAGGAAAAATTCATTCAAACCTTCAACTTTCAATGTCAAATATTATCAAAATTATTCCCTCCGATATTTCCCTCGTGAAGAAATTCATTGAAATCTACGCCTACTATTTTACCGAAATTATGGCTATCATCCACCAGAAATTGTAATTACGCTATTAAGAGGTAATTTCAGCCAACGATCGAATCTGGCACCAGTCATTTATCCACGGTTGCAAAGACGTATCAAGCGCGAACTCGGCCGCCTCGAGAAGAGAGGTTACACTGTATTCTCGACGTGTAATTAGGTCAACGACGCTTCGCAACGCGTCTTTTAGGGCCGCTTTTGACGTACGATGCATCTTCATGCCGAGCAAAAAGAAGACACGTTCTTCGAGGTTGGTCCCCTTTTTTCTTATGGATCGTTCGTGAAAGAAGCGTTCTCGAAACGGGGAGAAAAAAGTACGAGCTGTGCGGTATCGCACTCGAGGGTAATTGATATTAAACGATCGATACGAGCGATCGAAGTGACTGCTTTGGGCAGAAAGTACCTGACGTGCTTTCTCTGCCTTCGCATGTACGTGCGCACTTGTCGTTTGACGTGCAAGATCTACATTCCCGTTATTATTAAAATTTTCCTATTTAAAATTGAAGGTACAACTTTCACTCGTCTCGCAATCAACTTGCAGAGTTGCAGCAGGTACGCAAAGCATAACCGATTGTTGCTCGAAGCATTGAATTCGCCGAGGGAAAGGTGCCGTTCGAGGCTGCAGGTGAAAAGAAGGAGAGTGAAGTAAACGAAGATCGAGCGAAGGACTCGAAGGGGAGAACGGGTTACTCGTAAAATTCCTCAGGACTAATTGCCCGCACGGGCTGAACGCGCGCGGACACAGGGACGCGTCATCGCTGTTAATCGCTGGGTAATTAATAGGCGATCGTCGTTAATTGCGCGATCGGATCTCGGGGATCTTAATGGTGCGTGACGTTCGTTGATTCTTGTTGCGTTGATCCACCGCGTGAAATCTGCGTGTGTCGGTTCACTTCTGAAGAATTGTTTTGCAGCATAAACCTCGATGAGTGATGTCAATGACAATGAAGGCATTAGCGTGTGTGCAGCGGTTGAGCAAGAGCGTGGTGCAACTGGATTGAATCGTAACTTTGGAATGGTAAGGTTTCTTCGAAGAATTTGCAAAAGGTGGTCGTGTTTACACAAGTGGATTTCGGTTGCTGCAAATTACAGACAATTGTCTAAGAGTCTTCATAGCGATCGTAGCGAAGCTGGGGGCTAAGAACGACAAGGAGAAGCTGATCCAAGCCGAAATAAATGACGGCGGGGTAGAACGAAGGTGTAAAGCGAGCAAAAAGGTGATCGGGAGAAGGGTTGCAGAGCAGAGGGGTCTGGAATGAGACCGTGGTAGTGTGGGTGGACGTAGATTACGAGGCTGTCATTCCTCGTATAAGGCGTGAAAGGAGAAGCGTCTGCACCGATGGAAATTTCGCCATCGGCCTCCATCCGTGACAATCAGCTTCGTTGACAGTCGCACGGTCGGTTGCGTTTGAAACCTCCTGTACGCGACGACAGCTCGTTTAAACGTGTGTGTGTGTATGCGCGTGCCCATCTCCGGGTGAAGTTTGACGTTTCAGCAGGGAAACAACACCCCTGGATTTGCATTTACAGTACTTGGAATACTTATTAACTTGGCGTCTATAGTCGCCAATGATTTCTATAACGGATCTCTAAATCCTTCTCCTACGTCTTGATTCTCAATTTGACCAATAATGTCGACGATCATCGACGACTACTTGGAAGTTGTCCGGATGGCTTCGAAAAGGACGAGAAATCGTGTGTGCACGCCCGTCCTTATCGATGATAACGTGACCGAGCGTAATGCAGAGATCGCGAGGGCAGCTATGGCGCATTATCTGAAATGCACAGCTGCCGTCTCCCACACGGGTCCTTCGTGGCCGCAAAAACAAAACTCCGTGGTGCGATACTGCTCGCGTGATCACACGTGTGGCATGTTAATACACAATAAGAAATTAAGAACGTCCGCCCCTGTTCGTCGGTAGCGTTACCGAATCCCTGCAAGGGATGCGCTTCGCGTGGCCCCAGAACTGTTGTTAAAACTCGTCTGGGAACGATCCCGCCGCGTCTCTTCCGATAAAAAAAGACTGGCCACGTTAATTTAGTAATTAAGATAATTCCGTTAGCGGAACGGCCCGTTTCCTCGCGTTACCATTTTCGTCTGTCCGTTAAACGCGCACGTTAAATGAAATTATTAGGACGTCGTCCGACGCGCGAGTCTCGCGTATTCCTTCTCGGCCCGTTTCCTTTCTCCTTTTTTATTCCGTATCGGAGGCGGCGAAAGAGGTGCGTTAAGAATTTGCATACCGCTCTTCTGTTCCGAGGAGACAGGTGAGGAGTTTCTGAACACGATATTATTACCGACTTCTTCGCACTTGTTCACCCAAAAATTCGGTATTCCTCCAAGAGCGCACAGACGATTACTCCAGCAAACGTCGAACAAAGATAACGAATACTAGATAAGAGCGACGTTTCTAGGAGACGACTAGGAAAAGCTGTCCGCGTAATGGGTTCGTGAAAGACGTTCTCGGGCAAACAGAGATTCGTTTAGCGCGGTAGGGACAGCTACCGGTTCGATCAAACACCAGGCTTAACAATGAAGCGTTTTTCGGTCGTTCGAGTTCACCGCCGCGGCGTTCAGGGAAATAGAAACGGAAAAAAAGACGAAAACAGCCGGGACAGAGAGAACGCGGCCGAAAAGGCAAAGCCCAGGAGCTTGGGACACGTTAACGACCCTGCAGGTGCTAATTGCGGTGGCGGCGAGCCGAAGCATCCGTCGTTTCTGGGCGACGATTCGGAGACAACCGAGCTAAACACTTGGGCAAACAATCTGGAACCGGCTGACCGTCTGCGTGCCACACAAAAGGGAAAACTCTTAACGTGCACCCTTTAATGGATCCTCGAATATCGAGGGATCCCTTTGGACCGACGTCGGGCGGCTTTCAATCAGAGACCATCGAAGTCGTAGCAATTTGTTGGGAAGAACTGAAGAGAAATTCTCGATGAAGGAGGCACAAGTTGTGGGTGTATTGGTTTAACTTTCAATTATGTTTACGATTCATGGTTAAAAAATTCATGCACACACTCAATTACACTCCTTGATTCATTTTCTTGAAAGTAAAATGTTTGAAAAATTCCTAACACCCGCGTTGAATCGCTCTGTAACCGGCGATGCAGACGCAGATGACATAACTCGTATTATTCTCGCCCAATAAAGCGTGTTTATTAATTACCATTAAACGATTGCACCGTTGAATCATGGCGTCTATTAATCAGGCATTAATCCGCGATGCGAGCAACCAGTACCTTTCCGTTCGTTTTCCTGTCAAATTAAGGGAGCCTCGACAAAGTGAAGCTGTACAACAACCCGTTACGCTGTCGGGGCCCGTTACATGTGATTTTAACTTAATTAATCTTCCGGCTTAATGACCAACCCGACGTAACCGGCCAACGAAAGAGATAAACGGATAACCATACATTCGTGCAACCAGAAATAGTAGCGATACCATCAATAAAAGCCACGGCGATCCTCGCATGACTGTTTATGGATAGAAAGTCAAGTTAACGAAGAAGTCGTTCTCGAGTCTTCGCCAGGCGGTCTAATGGAACGTTTATTGCGTCCCTTACATAATGAAGGAAATTACACTGTACACTGTGGAGTAATAACGACCAGGAAAACGAGGTGTAGACGCAATGTCTGAAAAACAAAGTTTTTTTTTAAATATCTGTACAACAAACCGTAACAAGATAGGTGAAAACTATTGCTCTCTTTTCGATATGGAAACAACCAATAACAAAGAAAGTGGACCGTGCTTACGATAAAAATATCGACCACATGATCCACAAGAATCGAATAAATGTTAAAGAACAGTTTTTCTAATTTCATCGAAATTTTCACGATCCAAGATGCTCGCTTTATGAAACCCTCGCGTAACTGAGACGTCTTCGCGTGCAACGGGGTGTTTTCCATGGGTAGTTCTCCATTTTTCCAGGTGCTAAGACCCGAGCAACGGGCACAAACGACAAAAGGAATCACTCGCCGCCGGGCATGAATATTCAGGGCGAGTTTTGCATTTATTAAAACAACACGGGGAAACAGTTTTATTCATGCCGCTCGCATAATTACCGCCTCTATCCGAATCCATCTCTGTATTTTCGGTATCGCGCAGACGGTGGACGCGAAAACGTCGCCCGCGGACACCTCCGTGGCAAGACGAAGGCTTGGATCGAGTCCGACTGCCGACGAGCTCGAGGAACGAGACGGAAGTTGTTAATGCAGCCACGGAATACGTAATCGTAGAATCAAAAACTGAATCTTGATTTATGTCCAAAGTATTTTTCGTGTCTTAAAATATGATGGAAATTAAAATTGCTGTCTTTCGAATACAAAAAAATGTTGATTGACTTAAAAAAAAAAAAGCAGTGAAAAGATTTTCATTTTACGATACGATTCATTTCCAATATTTGTAAACCCTAAGTGGAGATTTTGCAGTTCTATTTATCAAGAATGTTCGGTAAATACCTGTAGGCGTTATTCGCACTCGATAAACCGATCAGTATTTGTATGTACTTGTAGTGGCCAACGGGTTCCAATTATTCCCACTTATAAACCCAGGACGGCGTCGGAGAAAGAAATTGATTCCATGGTTTCCTTTAAGATTTCAAGCTCCCGCTTTCCACTTGCTACCGAACTCCATCTTGATAAAGCAAATTATAGTGTCCGCGAAGACTGCAATCATTTCATATCTACGACTAATTGAAGCGTAATACCGATATCCATAACTGGCATTTAGCATGAAACGCCCGGGGAATCTATACGTTCGGAATTTTATCAACGTTATCGAAGTTAATCTTTGCCAATTCTCGATCCAAGTGTCGTTAAAAATTAACGTGTCAAAGATTCTAGTTAGCTTTCTGCTCCTTCACCCAAGACAAAAGTGGACACAGAATTTGAAGCGAAGATAGAATTGGAGTCGAGTTCCAGCAAGTAGAAACATGATAGGTTTAGCGGGGTCCAGCGGAGGCGGAAAAACGGGACTCGAGAAATAATCTGCGCTGCAGCTTAATATTGCCAAGTGGTAATCGCTCGCATGACACGCCTATGGAACATATGTACGTATACCTATCGTACAGCTTCGAGTATTATGACTCGAGGAGATCGCCGTTGCGATTCCGATCTCGCCGTTTGTTTTATTCGCCGTTGAAACGTTACAGAAATCGACGGCCCGTGGATATGTTTTCACGCTGGCTATCCGCGTCACGAATGATTAGAGTTTAGTATCGATAGTTAAATTATTAATGTAGCAGGTAACGGTACGAAAGTAATGGCACAAAATAAAATCATTCCATTCCGATTAAATTCCATATTTAGAAGTGACTCACTTTGACTTCATACAGTTTTAAATGGAGTTAAATTATACGTCGATTTATATGGTTTTATGGGTTGGTGTAGCCTGATGGAAAGCAATCGCGAGATGTCTTGATATATGCTATTGCGAGAT
The DNA here is from genome assembly GCF_026283585.1 of Hylaeus volcanicus. Lineage (NCBI taxonomy): Eukaryota > Metazoa > Arthropoda > Insecta > Hymenoptera > Colletidae > Hylaeus > Hylaeus volcanicus. The sequence goes on along the minus strand of NC_071979.1, from coordinate 9,465,310 downwards.
TTAGCATTTTATGGTTTTTAAATTTGGAGAAATCTACTGTATTGGCTATGTGTTGGCATGTTATGTCAAGGTGTACTATTTCACACTTTCTAAACAAATACATGGAAACCTGGGAAGGCTAATCATGGACCTAGATTGCGACGTAAACAAAGATTGTCACCTCTCGAGTACGAAGGGTTAATTGTGTCTATTGCAGATGTTTCTTCCACGCTTCCGAACGTGGTGGTTGCATAAAGTCTAAATAGGCGTCCGTCGCTGGCCCTCGTCACGGTTTAGAAATCGGCGAGCGCTCGTTTCTCGTGGCATTTAATTCGATAATTAACCGTCGGGGATCAAAGGTTCGTCAAATAAGCTGCGCAGTAACGAGCAGCGAGCATTAATTTAGGCATCGCGGTGTCGGGTGTCGATGTCGGTGCCGGTCGACCGGAGTCGCTTCGATTCGCGTCATTTCCTAGCCAGCCGATCCGTGAGAAAGTCCGCGTACGCCGATCGACCCGCCGATAATACCGATGATCGAAATGCATCGGCATGTGTACGCGCGTATTTCCGTATCAGCGTTCAGAAACATGTCCATAGCGAGCGATCGTTGCCCAACCTGCACCGATCCGGGATCGCTGGACGCAATCGCCAGCCCAAAATTGCTCCATTCTGCCGAGGGAATTGGACAATGGTTTCGCCAAGGGCTATCAGTTGAATAGAACAATCGATCAAGGACTTGTAATTGCGACAAAAGGTTTCTTATTTGCTCCCTTCGATTTAGAGAAAGCTTCGACTATGGAAGAAGCTTTTGATTTTCTAAAAAATTAACGATTATCCACGTCTATCCTGAAGAAGCAGACGTCGAAAGGAGGAAGCTTTCATCGCGCTGCCAATACCCAACTCGGTCGCGTAAAAATGTTCCCTGTCCGAAGGATGGGCATAGGTCGATCGAGGGCTCGATCAATCGCGAAAGAAGGAGCGATCACGCGAATCACGCATCTAAGCGTGATCTAAGCACGTAGCGGGTACGGAAGAGCGAGGAGACGCGGCGCAGGTAGCGGAATCGGCTCGCGGGCGAACGTACGACGGCCGATTGCCCGCGCGGTAATTATCCCAGGAGCGGAGTCGAAGTCGTGCGAGAGTCGGCTCGACCAGCTGCTCGAGGTCCACCTAATTACGAGCAAGAACACTAAACTGCAATTAACAAGCCTCCCTGGCCGCGCCATTTTGTCTTATTGCCGGTGGCTCCGTTCTTTTTAGTAGATCCAGCGAACGTGCCTGCTAGATCGACGGCTGACCTCGCCGAGGATGAATCGACTCGAGCAGGAAATCGACTGCTCTCATCGCGCTGGAGGATGCGTTCGGCTTCGATCGGGTCGTTCCACGCGTGATGTCGCTTTTTACGTTGTATTAAACGAACGCAGACATCTTGTTTGCGCGGTATCGTCCGCGAATCGCGAGCGTACATCTTTCCGCGAAACCTGTTTGGCGAAAGGTAAGCCTTTTGAGGAAAATTAATAAGAGCCTTGAGAACTCGAGAGAGTTCCGCGTTGCTGGTAGCGATTTGGATCGAGGGATGATTTCTGAGCAATCTCTGTATTTACTTTCCATTTTTTATCCATTTCACGAAATGTATTCTGCATGCGTTCCGTATTAACGCAAGTCACAAATGCGTAAGTCTAGCAATGAACTCTCAGACCACTTTCAACGATCGTTTATCGCGCAGCTGAAAGACCTTCCCAACGCCTTGCACAAGGCTGCAGAATGTTTACGCTCCGTGGTCTGGTCAGGGTGTCTGAATCTACCTCGCGCGACGTGCAAAATGTAGTAGACAGGTCTAAAACAAAGAGACCATTTATCCACCGTTATAAGTGACTTTTCAGGGACACCCGCGTCGTTGGAAAATGAGTCACGGGCGGGTATCGCGGATTTCTGATAACGGGGTGTAAAATATCGTGGTTTCCGCTTCCACGGTAAAAGGTAAGTCACGATAGGCCCATTGTTCCCCGTAAATGTGAAAAATGCTAATATATGGCCGGGGTGGTGCAGGTGTGAAGTCGCATATTTAAACATCTTATTATATCCCCGGCGATCGGGTAATGTAAGACCGCATTAATTTCCACCCACGGAGGCAAACAATGACCCGAGGTCGACCGTGGCGGTAGAGTGCTCATTAAAACCCGGGTGGTACCGTTTCTCCGTATGTTACTCGACGATCAGATTGTACTTTCGATCCTTTCTCCTTCGTTCTTTCTCTCGACCCGATCGGGAAATATTTGCCTGCCCGACGCTTATTTCACAAGCCAGCTTATCCCACCGCTAGGAGAAAAACGCTGCGAGCGAGTCCGGACGTTAATGCGAACCGCGGTTTTCCCTCCCGCGATCTCACGATAATTGGTAACAAATGACAACGTTCGATGCGTTGGCTCATCGAGGACTTGGCGCACTGGATACTGGATTTTGGAAAATTGTGCTAGGTGTTGAGGAGAAATGGCGCGAGACAAGGAAAGTCTCGACTCGAGAAGAGTTATCATAGAAAGCTGAGAGACCGAGGACACTTGAAGACATCCTATCGGAAAGTGTCAGTGAAAGTCATTCCCTGTTTGGACGATAGATTAATGAATATTTCCATAATCGAATCTGTCTCGAAGTCTCGCCAGTATTCGTAACGTGCAGAGATTCGTATCTTGATTCGATCGTTCAACTCACGCCATCGACAAACCTGTTTTCACTTCAATGCGCAAACATTCCCTTCGTTACATTTTAATTAATTAAAGTCTGCGTCATGGGTTACTTACAGACAGCCGCGAGAAACGTTGCCCGTAGCTCTGAACTCACCTGCAACAGAAGAAATGGATGTCTTTACAAAATCCTCGCACGATACGGATGATACTCGATTATCCACTTAATTCCCGCGCGATTAATAATTCTTTGGCAATGTTCTAGACAGAGTCCCAATCGGATTGGGAGATGAAATTCCCGTCAGAGCTAGCAGTATAAATTCTAAAATGTTATTCACCGCCCGCTTCCTCCGTCAGGAATTCATCTGGCCCGATCATCGTAGGAAACATTAACTCCAGGCATCAAAATCCCACTGAAAACCGGCCGCGAGTCGAGCCTCGCGACTATTAAACCGTGTTTAAGTTAATGGCTCCGACGAGAGGTGTCAGTCCCTGCTTGATTGATCGATCGAAGGAATAAAACAAAGCAGAGTCGACGCTCTTTTTATCTTTTTCGAATACCGTCGAGCTAGAAAAGCAAATGAACAAAATCGTGGAGCTGCGAATGGAGCATTAAACAGCAAGAAGATACAAATACACAGGTACAGTAGCGTTCAGTTATCGATTACTCAAACTGAAGTTACATCAAGGATATTCAAGCTTCCGAGGACCCTTTACCCATACTCATCCTTTGCAGGATAACTTTAAAATCTTACAGCAGTCCACGTCCATTTCACATTATCTTGTTGTAAAGGAAAATTTCACGATTGAGATTCTCGCTGGTTTACGGCCGTTAAGTCGTACAGCAACAGTGGCAATGTAGCGGCACTCGTAATTGCCGCAGGACAATCACGGTAGCATGAACGCGTGTCACATCGCCTCGCGGTAATACCCCGCCACTGGACGGGCAACGAAACGATTACGCGTCTAGCGTCGTTAACGCACAGTCGTCTGCGTTAATCTTTTCGAAAGGGCCGAACGAGACGGCTAATGTCCAGAGATCTATTAAACCGTCCGTGACCGATGAGCTGGTGTAACGCGCTGGCTCGCTGCGCGATTAAATTAAAGAATTACTGGGAACGAGGACCGATGCTTGTGAAAAATCGAGACCCGTGAGCAGCTGGCGTTGAAGTATGCTCGACCGTGATTGGCCCTCGAAAGATTTTTGAGGCTCTAGGGGCTGCTAGAACTAAAAAATGAGATTTGGTTGGTTCATCTGTTTTTCTCTTTTATATATCGTACTCTTATCGCTCTATTATTTGGCATCTCTGCAATGGTAGATAAGACTCAATGGATCTACAAGGAGCTCGGGTACCTCGGATTCGCCAAACCCGTACCGTAGCTGCGACCAAGAACAGCTACAGCCCCTGAGGGTAAATAAAAGTAAAAGTTTTCAAAGGTCGCTTTTATTGCATTTTATTGTGTTAAGGCAACGTGTCGCATTTCGACTTATTTTGAGCCTGCGGGAAGGGATGTAGCACGTACAACTTTGTAGCAAATCGAAGATCGTTTTTCATGCAAAACACGCGCTAAAGTAGAGTTCTTGCTATCCATCCGGAGAATCTGCTACTTGTACACATCAGTCAACGTGTACTTAGTACGAGGTGCATTAGACACGAGACGTTTATGAGGAGAAAACTCTACTATTTGAAGCAATTTAGCGCTAATGTTAAAGTGGCAGAAATAGGCAAACGTTTGCTATCCTCCTATGATGAATCTGGGAGACGTGCTCTACCAAGGAGGCAGCCGAGTTATCGACTATCCAAAGAGAAGACAGTACCACCGACTCGATACAGTTACTTTCCGCGAGCAAGCAGTTGGGCGACGTTGAACGGCGCTGAAAAAAGTCGCAACAGTATTTACGCGATGCATACGTAACGACGTCATTACCAAGCGAAAGAAAAAAGCCCTAGAGGAGAGGGAACGGGCATTTGTCAGCGGGGCGCGGGGAAAAAATGAGATCAGACTGGTCGGTCTGGGGCCTTGTTGCCGTTTACACAGCGTTCGACAGTCAGGACGATCCCGTGGCTCGACGGACAGGTCGGACCACGTGCAATTTAGCGCGGCGCCATTACTCTTCGCGCGTCCCTCCGTCGAACGGGACAGAGTCTAATTGCGTCGAGCTGTAGAAAAAAAATTTGACGTTGCTCGTTAAGCACCCTGCAGTATCTCTAGCCCGAGGGCTTCGGATCTCCTCCGGTGCTCCGACGCCGAGCGTCTTCCAGGACGAAGATGCATTTCCCACGCGGCATCCTTTGCTCGTTAGATACTTTTTGGATCGGGACAAGCTCCGTAAATGAAATCGTAAGGGATTTTTGTAGGGCACGCGTTGAAGGTATGCAGTGGGTGAAGCGTTGGGTTCGATGGTAACGAAAATAAGAAGTACGATAGTGTTCTTCCAAAAATCATGGGATGCTTCGCCTCTTCTATCTTGTATCATTATTGTTACGTTTCATTATTGGCGATCGCAGGTGTGATTCGCACGAGAAACAACGCGTTGACCGCTAACGAACATTACGGAATCAGGATACGGACGGAAGAAGATGAAAAGCTCAAAGGCTTCCGGCAGTGAAGACAACATTCATTATAACCACGTTTCGCCCCATGGTCGCTAGCGGGCACCGCTCGAGTTTCTATTCATTCTTGGATCTTCCCATCGTCCCACATCGGACTCCCGGGGCAAACGAATCGGATCGCCTCGACTAGGAAATGGTAATATTCTCAGCGAGCGAGTGACGAGGGAACAATGACGGCATTGTGCATGATCGTCTAAGGGCGCAGCCGTGCTCGCGGAAATTAGAAATCTGCGTTACGGTGTTTCTTCCAGTCGGCGAACGAATCGATCCCACGAGTCGATTAACGGCGTATCGCGGAAAAGGTCGTCTTCCGAGCGCGTAGCCTCCTCCGTCGAATCTGTCCGCGTTAACGAATAGAAGAACCACGCCCTGCGCGCCAGGACGGTACACCTGCGCTTTCGTTGCATCCTTCGTTGCACCTCGTTAAAGACAAACGCCGAAGTTTACCTCTAGGCATCGGCTGTCTCCTCTATCTCGCTCTCTCACTCCTTGGATCTCTGCCTCCGCGTAGGCGCTACGCCCACCACGCTATGTGGATTGCCGCGATCCACCCTTGGCCAGTGTTGTTTTTGCAAGACGATACGCTAATTTGCGTATTGTTCGCCGTCGTTTCGATCGGGGACGGGTCGACCGAGACCTGATTGCTTCACCTCGTGCGTCGGGTTCTGATTGAGAGCAGAGGGTGTTGGCTCCTCGAGGAATGGCACACTCGTGATCTTATCGAACGCGTTGCGTCAGTTGTGACTGACAGCCTGCAAGACTAGGATGGGATGGTCTACATTGTTTTGGATCGTTGTAGCGAAAGATGGCAACGGAAGAGCTCGATTCCCTCGATTAGGAAAGGAGGGCGACTTTAGTTCTCGTAGTTTTAGTGCCGTCCTAAAGTAAATCTTTCGATTAAATACAAGGGGAAGCAAAGCCAACTTCTAGATTGGGAATCGTATAAACGTTTCCCTACTCGTGGAACGAGCATTCCGAATCGCCGCGCGAAAACGCGGCGTGGTGCATTTTTCCGATCCCACGAACGGGGGGAAACATCCGAGCCGGGTTAAAAGCCGATTCCAGGATCGGCGCAGCATCCGAACGATAATTGCGAGCGGTCTCGCTATCAAACGAGGAAGTATTCCCCATGAATTTTCCCAGGCGCACGCAGCGTTGCATCGGTTACAATGTAACGACGCCGGCGTCGATTCATTCCGCCGGATGCCAGGGATTCTAACGGCGGTCGGAACAGTGCCCGCGGTTCGCTAAATTCTGTGCTCGTATCGCAGCCACGAATCACTGATGCTTCGTCATGGATTGTCCGTAGTAAACTAGGTTATTCTACTGGCCTCAGAGCTGCCAACGAAAGCTCAACGCGTTTAGTCAAGCATGACGTCACGTAGAACAAGGGAGAAAGCTGTATCGCCGTGAATAGCGAGAGAAGCTGTGCCTTGAACAAATCATGTCAACAATCTCAAAACTGACTCTGCTGGTCACCGTCGAGGTGAAAGTACTAAACAAATTGTCAAGCCTTTTCCTTGAACCATTTTCCAGGCGTTATTTTCCCTGTGCAGCCCTCGGTACCCAGATTCGCGTCTGAGCAGGCGCACTCGCGTCCCGTGGCTGATGGCCGTGCGGATTATCCGTGACTTTTCTTAGATCCAGGTAGAGATACGGGCCGAGTTTCATTAAGAGGTTCGTAGCCAATTAGCTTGGTCGGTTCGGGGCCGAGTGATACCGTGGCGCCGGCGGCCGCTGCCCGGTAGGAAGTCGTGCCGCGCAGCGATGCAGGGGGAAATCCGCGTAATTGATATTTAGGATATTACTCTTAAGAGCCACGGAGACGTGTAATCAGCGGATAACTGTATCCGCCAATGAGCGTAACTTTGAAATTACCACGTGGGATCGTTGCGCGCCGCGCTGTTTCCACAGGCATTAAACAAACGGCCTGTGCTATACTACTCGTGTTCGCGCGGACTAATTTACGTGCCAGCGATGGCGACCAATTTTTAACGATGCAATGGAAACGCCGCGTTTCTCCACGACGTCTCAGTTTTAAACGAGCTAATGTTGGAGAATACGATTTGTTGCGGAACGTCGTAACCTTTGGGATTCTTGGACGGTTGTGTGCACCGAGTTCCAGAGCGATGGAGCACGAGAACCACTGGAAAATAAGCTTGGTTGTAGAGCATCGTAACTTGGGACTCTTCGGTCGTTGCTCAAAGTTTCAGAACCTCGCTAGCTAAGAATAAACTATGATATAAGGAAAATCTGAAGGTATTCAGTCCCCTGCGTACACTACCTCAGGTAACTCTAAACTCTCATCAACTCGTTAGAATGAATACATACAACAATAGTTCAATCAGTGCCCTGTTAATGCAGTCTGGAAATAAACTCGCCCAACCTGAGAAAAAGTCCACGCTTTAAATAACAATAAGGCTATTTTCCAGAGGTCTGAACAATAGAGCAGAACCGACTAATGTCTAGGAAAACTCGAAGAAACGTTTAATTCGCTGGCGAAGGAATTCAGCGACTACGAGTCTTTGTAAACAGCTCGTCTAAGCACGGCGTAGATTGTTCGGGTAATAAAAAGTTAGTTTCCCCGTTGGTCGGGATGTAGCGAGCTTAAAAATAGTAGGGGAGGAAGGTATAGGGAGGAAGAAAGGGTCCCCTGTCGATATCCTCGAGACTTCGAGGTAGTCCTCGAGTTTCCTCGCGACGAACAACGCTCGGGCCTGAGTGTCTTGAAAGCGCAAACGTTTCGATAGCTCGATAAAAGTTTACAAACTCCCGCCTCCGGCTCCTTTGAGTATCATCGATACCCGATGGAAATCCTTTTTAAATTCCTTCGGAGGGAGCGAGGGTGGAGAGCCACGAGTAGCATCGAGGGCCGATCGAGACCCTCTCCAAGGAAAGTACGGCGCACGAGTCGAATACAGACTCGACCTGGCGATTCGAATAAATATCGATATCAATGGCTCGTGTTCGCTTTCCTTTCCAGATTTACTTTCCTCGATCCACGCCGCATAAATTACGATTCGAGCAAATATCTCCCTCCTCGTAATTCAATAATGTACACTATCCCCCAGCCAGTGTCTATTTGCCCTCGAAGAAAACGCTGATCATTTATTTAAATTGCCATCTTTGTTTTGTTTTCTTCGCTGCCGTGTACTGTGAAAAATAAATTTCACACACAATCATTTTTATATACAGTCTACAATTGGTCTCCCCAAGAAGACGATCCTCTTCTAGCGCGCTTAGTGTCTTTAGGCTATTTTGCCATCAGCGGAGCATCGAAGAGGGACTGCTACAAATCTCGCGAAGAACTCGATGACATTTACGAGTAAAGACTGTGATAGAGATATCTCTCTATTTTCTCGGCAAACGGAAAGACGGCCAAAGTTGTATCTCCCATCGATTCACGCACGCACTTTCGCAAAACGGCCAAAAGGAGAGTGGGAAACATGAAGCGGGCCGGCGTTGAGCTTGCTCGTGCTCGTCCCGAGGGCCAACACGAAACAATGAACTCTGTAATTTTCTCGAGCAACGATGTTCCCCGGGAACCCTTTTCACGCGCCACCATAGCCCTGGGGCTCTCAGGGTTTTTTTTCTGCCAGACACAAAGGCGTCCAAGTCGATCGCCGCGGAATTGAGCGATCAGGGATCTATCCGACGCTCGATCGCCGCCGTGATCCGCCGCAGCTTTGCTCCCGAGGAGCCGAAAAAGACGAGAGACTGATAAAGGAACGGTTCCTGCACTTTTAAGGGAGCTAAGCGACCAAGAAGACCATTAGGACATTATTAAGATGAGGAACGATCCGAAAGTAATTTGATGATTAATGTTAAGACACTGAAATGACAACGTATTTTGAAAGAATTATTACACAACACGAGCCATCGCAAGTTATTGCGAGAAACTAATTACTCCACGCTTTGCTTAACGTGTGTTATGCAAATATACAGTGCCCAATTCTAGCCTGGAGTCAAGTGAACGTTACAAAAACATTTTCCATTCCGGACGCAGTGTTCACGTTTTTTTCTGTACGTTACAAATCGTCGTTTCCCATGTTCCAAACATGTTCCAAACATGTTCCAAACAAATCAATCGCGCTCGAGTTCCGTTCTCCGCGGAATGGAGCATGGCCGCTCTCGATACGTATTAAAACCATTACCGGTCTGGATCTATATCTATAAAGTACGGAAAACATTTTATTCGCCGTCGAAAATTCCGGAAAGAATTTCGAGTAAATAAATCAAGGGGCCGAGAACCGCCGCGCTCGCTAAAAATTACTGGACGCGCGAACCTCGAATTCTGCGCGCTTCAAATTGTGAACGCGGCTACACGATTAAGGCCTCGATGAAAAATCTATCCGAAAAATTGCTCGACAATCCTGCGTAACGTGTTTTTATCCCGTGGACGACGAATCGTAGCTTGGAACAACGCTCGAAAATTTCAAAATTCCGTCCAATCTAAACGTTAGCTGCGAATCTGTAACTATTGCAACTCACTGCATCAAAATGCACGAACAAATGAGTATCGACTCGTTCTTCGATTAAATAATTGCCTTTAAATCTGACAAACGACTAGGAAAAAAAAAACATGTTTTCCGTTTTATGGATCACCGTTTCAGTAATCCAAACGAGTCTCGGGAGCTAAGCTGAAATTAACCACCATAAAATTAACCGATCGCGGCACACGATTACCGTCTACAGTCAAATCGGCAAATAAAGCGTTAAAAGTGATCTCTGACGATCGTTATCGTTTCTCTTTTTTTCAAATACATTCTCCACTTCCGCCAACTGTGCACCTGGTTGGTTCTAGGCAGAGATGAACTACATTCTCGTCCAGTTCACAAAGGGACCTCTTCTTGTTTATGGAAATTATTAACGACTTCCAGTTTTATAAAATCTAGAGGTACTGCAAATTCAATTATCGTATACAACGCGAAGGTTATTGCAGGGATGCCTATATTGATGGGTAAACTAATCTAATTATTAATAACGTGGAAATCGAAGGAACTTTGATTCCTTCGATCTCCCTTCGGGTCTCTACTCGTAGTTAATCTCCGTTTAACGACGTCGCGTTTAAGTGCATGCTCGTCGCGCGATGATTTATACAGATGAGGCGCGATTCGGGACACGGATCAGCGATAATTTCATTACGGTCCTGGCTAATTATGGGAAATTAACGCGACTAATTGCACCGCCCCTCCATCGATCGAGATTAAATCGATAAACGGGGGCCCTCTCGATGCGGTCGATGATGCTGGCGCCTGTTTCATAAACATTAGGGTCTTCGCGAACGTGTGCTGGGTCCAAAGCTTCGAATAGTATTTCTCATATCTAAAGTGGTCAATTCTGAGAATGATCTAAGTCACTTGACGTAGGAAAAAACATTGGAAAATACACGTCTACACCAAATTTTCGTAAAATTTTACAACTACGAATGTTACTTCCTTTACGATATAATGGTAAGTTTATCGTAGAAAGGAATAGAATTCATTTCTGTACCTAATAGTATCTTTAAACGAAGAAAACGTAAATCGACCCGCTTTCATAATGACCGCTACAATTGCAAAGCTACGATTTTCTTTAGAACCATTAATTTCTCGAAAGAGATTAAACCGAATGGAACGCGTGCTCGAGGAGGCAAGACGAAGGAGAGAGAAATCAGAAACGATAGAGTCTCGGTTGCATCGGCCTTCCGCGGGTCGAGGAAGCCTCGGGTAATGCCTAGCCGCGTGTATCGAACTCTCGTCCACGCGGACGCGAAGTCACGACCTACTAATGAACGATTATGCTACAATTTGCCCCGGGACGGCAGCTCTCGTAATTTATTAAATTACAGTGATCCGTGTCCCGGCTCCGGGCATCCGGTAGTCGCGCATCCCCGTTCCGCGGCGATCCCTTCCCGCTCGTCGCTTTTCGATTTCGATTACGAGATCTCGCGGCCGATTACCAGCGCGTCCGCGCGACGATTAAACGAATCCCATCGACGCTCCAGGGAAAATGGGTCGCTGCTCTGATCCGGGACGATTACCAGTCGTGAATTTTAATCGATACCCACGGAATTCAACGCGGTCCGTTGCGATTTGATTCCTGCATCGAAATTAACTCCAAACGAGAACTTAATACAAGTACAGTTTGTTTGAATTTCTTCGAATTTCAACATTTCACGGAGCTCGACACTTTAAGAGGATTTCAATTCTTGTCATTTCGAGGAACGATCCACGAAAAGAGTGTCGATGGAGAGTGGAGGCTAAGAAAAAAAGAAGCGGAGGGTCCGATGGTGCCCAGCGCAGGGGCGAGCGTTCGCCAGGGTATGGTAGAAACGAGGAGGAAGGAGCAAACCAAGAAGCGAAGCAAGAGAAAAGGATGGAAGAAGATGGAGGATTGCATTATTATCGGGGGTATTTACGGGAATTCGCGACGGAATCGTTGCGTGTCCGCTGCCGATGCAGTCATAAACAAAGGGCCATTAATTTAGCCACGAGGAATGCCCAATATCCTTCGAATGCTTTTGCGGCGATCCACCGATAGGCAGCTAACGCGCGGATAAAATAAGTTTAGGGGCGTGAAATTGGCAGTAATTTTACAAGCCATAACGATCTACTAAATCTGTAAAATAATTAAGGGCGCAGATGTTCCCGCCCGAGCACCAGACTCCTACGGCGTCCGCCTCCCCCGCGCATCGCTACTGCAAAGACGCCCTTTCCGTTCCCCTTTCGTCTTTCGTCCATAGTTCTTTTGGTTGATTTTTTTTTTTTTCAACAAAAGGACCACTGTTCCCTCGCTCTGGAGCTGCTTCGTCGATGGTCCACGGTCTGGTGTGTGATGAGATGCCTTGTCCATGGTGTACAGCGGTGTTCAAATGCATTAACACGCACAGAATTTCTGTTACCGATTTAACGAGTAAAATAGTGGCTCCATGCATAACTGAGCAACAAATTTAGTAAACGTATAGCCTAATGTATCCACTCTCAGGTACTCTATAAGCATCCCCGTAAAGTCTCACAACTATCCGTGAAAAAATGTTCAATTCCTCCTTCACTTTCAATCTATCGTTCTATCTTAACCTCTCAATCATTTTGGGTGCCAAGATTCGAATACACATAGGCGCCTGCAGGCGGTCCAACGATCTATACGCGTACAAGCGTGATCACCACTCGAAGGTTTATGGTTCCATTTCATGCGTTCAAATATACATTATAAGTTAATGTATGAGAGATAGCTTTAGCGGCTTGAGGTTGTCCGTTTAGTATACCGGTTTCAGACGCTGTCCCTTGGCACGGTGATTCCGAACACCAATTTGCAACTATGTATCCAGTTTTGCTCGAAGAATATAGTTTCAGATGGAAAAGAAACATCGCGACGACGATTCGCCTTCCGCGTTCCTGGCGATCATAAACGCGTAATCGTACGCTCGACTGTGCGACAACCTGACATTGGTCTGGATTCCCGAGTGTCAGCCCCGATCGATGACAGGATTTACAGGATTTTAGTTCAGAACCAGTATTGCGTTTAAAAAAAACCAAAAGGGGAAAACTAGAAGCCGTTGAATTTAAAATGAACGGATTTACGTCGTTCTCCAGGCATCGACACTTGAAGAATTGAGATCCCAGGGACGCGGACTCTCGATTGCTTTCCACCCAAAAATGTGTTTTATCAGGGGTAATAGCCTAAACCTTCAATTCAACGATACATCGGAACAGAGGACATGGCTGATCTCCGATCGCTTAATTTTCCGAGTGGTTTGGCCAAGGCTGAAGACGATGATCATCGTGCGACTACCCGACCTAGGCAACCAGCTGAAACTGTCGCCGTTTCCCAAGGTCCGCACGCAGCGAAAACCGGTCACGGTTTCCGGCGCGGCATTTTAATGCGCGCGGCACCAGCCTCTCTATCGCTTACGTATCGGTGCTTACCGATCTTTTCCACGTTGCAGAGAGAGGAGGAGGCGGTGGTGGCGGTGGCCGGCGGTTCTCGCTCGGTTTTTTCGCAACACGCGCCGTATTATTAATGGTGTCACGTATATGCCGGCGCGTACACACCGTCTCATCATGGACAGTAACCCAAGGCACAGGTAGATGCCAAGATTCCGCGGGAGTAGCATTCTTTCCGCTGATAAGAAACGAGGATACGAAATTACGGTGGTCGCGGCAAATTTAATAAAGCCCGAATTAATGTACCGCTGTTAGCCGAGAAGGTTGTTTTCCCCAGTGATGATGCCCAGGCATCCGATCCGCTTTCTCTACCCAAAACTCCGGGGGACGCTGCACGGGGCTCCGTTAAATTACGCAATACCCCGTATTATTATGCATTTATTTCGTATATATGCACGCGCACGACCCCGACACACGCGAAGAAAAGGTTATTAGCTAAAAGCTGTGTATTAATTCGAACCTTATCGGTGCATGAACACGGCGCGTGACCGCCATGCAAACGCGTCGGCGTTGTCACGCGATCTCGACCAATTTATTTGACCTTTGCGCGATCATAACTCGCGTACCCCCCTCTTTGCTCTCTTTTCTGGGAAATTGGGTCTCCACGCCTGTTGAATGAACATGAAATTGCAATTTCGCTCGTTTAACTTTGGCTCGTCTGTCCTACCGATCTGGCGACTGGACCACGCGACGCGGACGTTTTTCTTCTCTGCGTCAAAGACTTCAAGAAAACAGGTTCCTAGTTTTAAATGCAACTGAATCTAAAGCCAACGAGATTCCTGAGTGATCTGGACGGAACCTTCCAGCGAGTCTAAACCATTTGCATCTAAACCATTAATTCCAATACGCGGAATGACTATGATACACAAAAATTGGCAAGCAATATTCCACACCTCGGTCTTAAGAGGAAAGTGCTAATAGCCACGTTACCACAAACCTTTCGTTTCCGAGAACCAGTCGCTCGACGAGTTTCATAGAAGAGTCTGCGTCAAGTGTGTCCCCGCGATGATGTTCCCTCGGTCTCTTCCATCGCGGTCGGTTCGGGGCGGTCGGGAATCCTCATTTTTCCAACTTGGTCCCGCGAAAGCGTACAATTAGCCAGAAGGACGACCACACGCGAGCCTCGTAAAAGCAGCGTCGGTCCTCGTCACGTTCCCGTGGCAATCAGCGCGTTTCTTCGCACAGCAGCGCGACGATTAAGCGCGGAAGGACCAGCGAGTGGACAAAGACGACCACGGGAGGACGAGGACGAGTAAAAACTTAATGGTTAACGATTCGCGGCTACCACACCTTAATGTCAGCGCTCGTAAATTCGGTCTGTTCTATTTCGGTCTGACTTTCAGTTGCTTGGTGCGTAATAACTTGCAATCATCGATGTCAATAATTGAATACATCGGTTTCCAACGATAGTTTTTGACGATAGAAGGGAGGAATATTCCGTGATCGAAGTCAGGGATTTTCATGAAATTGATGTATGTCGTAAACTACCTAAAATTAGAGAGGGTTTAAGTCATCGTTTCAAGGCTTGGAGCCACGAAGCCTTGCAACAACAAACGCGAGGTAACAATGATCTATCTCTGTTATCTGGTAGAATATAATTCTACGCCAAAGTTCAAAATAAAAGATGATCTATGGTAGCACACATCTTTAACCAATGTTCCTTTGAATCACTTCCACGCTCCAAATTCTCTGAGGGATCAGGTTGAGAAGATAATTCATTGGGTGGATTCCGATCCTTTGATTGGATTAGGCTCGCAACCGTTCCACGAGCTATCGCGCGAAACGCAACGCTGCTATCGTTTTCTCGGAAATAATTAACGAACCGCGATAAAGTGTCTTCAGCCGATGAAACGTTGTTCTGTGGGGTCCATGAAGGGACGTCGTTCATGAGCAGGCGGCGACATCCAACGCTCGGCTAAGCGACTTATTAGCGTGGTCGGTTTTCAGGCTTGGCGAGAAAGAGGACAACAAGATCGAGAGGTTATTAGTCGGCAGTTGTTCGTTTTCCAACGATGACGACGCTGATCGGCGACTCCTAGCCTGATTGTGCATCTGGCGGCTGATGAACGTTCGAGACGGACGTTGAACCGTTCGACCATTCCATTGACTGATGCGTGCACTCCGCTATGGTGATTCGAACTTCCAGAAACTATGCGAATAAAACGAACGAGAATAAACGACTAGACGCTAGAACGGCCTAGACGCGAGACTGATGGCATCGTCCTGGACATCCTCGAGAGCTTTCACGAGCTCCGAATGAAAAATGTCTCGTTATCCCGAACAATGAACAATCAGGGTCGAACCATCAGTTTCGGAGATTTAATTTTTAATCCATTCGTTGTACGATATCTTTGACTAACCGTGACGTCGTTCGCGAAGATATAATTTTCGTCGATGACATTAGGTTCAACGATCCAAGTCGGCAAAGAGGGTACCGGTTAAAACCCGTTCACTCGATGACTACCGATTTACGGTACTGAACCGAAGATTGCTTATTAGAGAGTCAGACGAAGCTATGAAATAGAAAGACCAGTGACAATTTGATAGATTGAGCTTTTTGTCGAGCGACTCGTCGTTAGGACTGGCACCAGTGAAATTATTGGGTTTTTTGTTCGGCGACCGGTCGAATAACTAATAACGAGGCGCATGCCTTCTTGCTCGGTGATAGACGCTGTCGTTGGTCAGGGACGCTCCATGGAAACTCCTCGACCAACCGGAGCCTGAGAATTAGCGAATTGTGTAAGAGTAGAACAGATTTTGTCGCTCCTTGAAGCGTCTAGATTCGAAATGATATTAATCGATGGTTTTGCTACGCGATTCTTGAGTACAGTACTACCCATAACATTGTTTAATCGAAAAACTCTAAATAGACCTCGTAAAGAACTTGTAGATTAATTGTCTCTCGACGAACCGTGCTTGTAATCGAAAGTCAAAAGGGACCCCCGTTTAACAGTGGCCACGGCAAATATTGAGGCTTAGAATCGCGTGCACGAGTAATCGATAACGCGGGTAATTAATTTCGTGAAAAAGCTGGCTCGATTGCGTACACGTTTCGTGCAATCGATCTTAACCTTTCGGCCCAAGTATGCGTCTAATAGCCACGCATGATCTTTCACTCGGTTACCCGTGTACCCGCATGGCCGCCTTTAATCGACGCGTTGCGTTTCTCCTTCGAGTCTAATTTGCCATTGATTTACGATCGATTGCTTCTTATCCTGCGTGGTATCGTTTTAAACTGTTACAATTCCGACGGAACCGATGTCTTTGATTCGCTTCCATGAGCTACATACTTCAGCCACCATTGTTCGCGTATTTTTACGATACGAAGTCATTTTATTTTTTCTTTGCTCTGCGAGTATTTTGCTCTAGCATTGTTATCCGTAATTAATTACGATACTGTGATTTATGACGTCCGAAATATGACACGGTCAACCGCTACATGGATTCGAAAATGAATCTGCTGTATCCAAAATGAAGTAGAGTTGATGTAGTAAACATGTAATTCTATCAAAGGTTTCTCTGGTATGGAAAGATCGTTGCGTAAACGGCGCAACGGAGGTCGCGCAACGAGTCATAGGATGCATTTATCTCGATTTTTTGCTTCTATTATACTTCATTTTCTCGCATTCGTGCGTTCGCGATCGAACCGCCACGGGTACGCTTACGGTCACCGATTTTTATTTTTCACAATAATCCATTTACTCGCATCTTTGCGTACGGTGTTTATCCGCGCTGCAGTCGTTTATTAGAGTCGCGTCGAAGCGCGTTCGCGAAGCAATTCGATTTCGTTCGCGTGAAACGCGTACATTAACGGGTTTACGAACAAATCGCTCGTTCCTCGAAACCCTCCCGTAACTCGTTTTCATTTTACTCGTCTTCAATTTGCCCCCTGTACTTGCACACCCTTAAATTTTATCCGCGAACTCGCAGCTGCGCCTTTTTCCTCGGGTTCTCGACTTTGCGCGCGGAATACTTTTATTTCTCCTTGTTCCAGTGTTCCGAATTCGAACGATTCGTCGCACCCTATCTTTTATTTCAATTGAAGAATTATATGGTTCGGTCCCTGTTTTCGCGATTACCTTATTTTAAATTTCAATCACGAATAATTAACACAAAAGCCTACTTATCAAAAAAAGTTTCCGATTAATTCACAAAATTTTCTATTTAAGTAACGAGGATAAATAAAATTCCTTTTCGTTGAATATGTATCGAAGAATGTCAACTCTGGAAGTCCACGTACTCGATACCGCGACTTTGGATTCGCGTCGCTTAATTGCCGCTTAAATTCACGTTACACGATGTCAATTACGATTTCACAGGGAACGATTCACGGACAGTGGCATGCACCGAAAGGAATCCCGCTACCGGTCGCGGCCGTGGAAGTCGGCTAATAAAAGAGAAAAAATCATTAACTAATCATTAACTGTAACCATTTACCGGGCGTACGGGAGAGATTCAAAGAGGGGCCGACGCGGTGACGAGGCAGCGACGACCGGTGACCAACGGCTAATGACGATGACTTTTTGTCGAGGAGCATATTTTTTTGTCGGCCAAAGCCACTTCTCACTGCACGCCTCGACCGAGGGAGCGCCTCTGTCCCCGACGCAATCTCTAATTACGGTTATTACGAAAATATTTCTCTGCTCGATCGGTACTTCCGTATTTTTTACATCTCTGATTACGAGCGTCGCCTAAGTCGTGCTACGTCGCGGTTTATAAGTGCTCGTGCCTTCTTTTTTATTAGCGGAAGAATTGAATCGAGGCGAGGAATGATCCTCTTCGATTGAAAGATACTTTGTGCAAGCGGTTATTGTTCCAGTCTAACCATTTCTTGAAGTTGTGAGGGGGAACCATCCAGGAAGAGGACAAAATACGTTATAGTTTTTTTTCTACAATTCATCTCCACTTTTCTTAATATTTTAATCGCCCTTTGTTACTATAATTAATCCCCCGCTGAAAATTCTCATCTGTCCCGTTATCCTGGATCACTCCACGCGTCGAAGAGGAAAGTTTGGTTCGATTACACCCCGACAACCACGGGTGAAACCGCTCGTATGCTCGGAAACCCTTCAGGATTCCGTGCACTGCGGCAAGTCGTACGCGGATCAACGTTGAAATCTCGCCGATGCTAGGGGACTGCAGTTTAAAAGGGGGATTCTTTCGCTCGGCTCGAAAAACGAGTAAAAGTAGAAACGAAGTAATTAGCGTTTCGAAAGTTTCAGCTCGGAACTGTCGTATCGCGCCGCGAAGTAGAACGTCCGCCGGGCGGAATCTAATTGCGCCGACGTTTAATTAGATCGTTCGCGCTCGCTCTCGCGGGTCCCGTGCTGCCCTTCGTATCAAACTTGGCCTGTCCTTAACGATACGGATCAGCCTTAATTCACCGCCCTCGTCTGGGCGGCATTAATCTCGCTTCTGCGGCCGCCACGCCGCGGAACGATGCTAAAATTAGCGCGGCCCGTTAATTTAGCGCACCGACTCCACGCACGCGCTCCTATATGCGTATATATAGAAGCATTGATTGTTTCGCGCGCCCACGATTGTGTTTCCTTTCGCGAGTATGCTCGAGGTATGCGAGACAGCGCCGCCAAGTCTTTCCAAAGATCGCGGCACCCGATCAGCCCTTTGCCCTCCATTCGCTTCGCTACCGCGACACCTGTGCTTCGCGTACGGATAATTAGCAATCTCAGTTCTCGATCGTGCTAGATGCTACCATATCTGGGTTAAAATAACAACCTACGTTTTTGTTTACACTTGGAGATACAGATAAAAATATTTCGCGAAACGAGCAAATATACTACCAATTATTGTATATTTATTTCAATCCGTCACCTCGTAAAGGGTGGAAACAGAAGTAGGCTAGTAGAAAGTAGGCTAGTTTACTGCGTAACCGGTGTTTCTTTGTAGGTACATATTTGGGATTTGTAGCGGGTCGTAAAACCAACTTGCTGCTCGCATTTCAGAAATTAGAATGTTTACTCGCGGCGCTGTGCCACGAAGGAGCTTCGTTGGACTCGTTGTTCTTGCGTAAAGTATACGTATTATCTCTAGAAATAAAGTGCACGATGCTTTTACTTAAAGCATCGATGACTGGGTTAATGTCGAAATTGGGTGAACCCTGCTATTGGTGGGTTGCGATAGCGAGCTCATTCGATCTCGATCGCCGTGTTCCCCGAGTTTTTGTTCCTGACGTGGGTAGCAGGACATAAATTATTCTTCGGCTTGCCAGAGCTGGGCATTTAATTGTGACAACGAGATTGATCGCTGCCGCGACTGCTCGGCCCGTGCGCCCCATTAATATCGCGGGACACGATTTACGCGGCGGGATAATGCATAATCGAGAAACAAAAGTCGGCGCATTGAATACACCCGGGACGCACGGCGTTATTAAGTATTATATTTAAATCATTTGTTGGCGGCCGCATCGGTGCTAACGAGGGGGCCGCGACAGAGGCTTAACGAGACGCGCGCGCGCGCGCGCCCACGCTATTATATCGTTTCAGGGTTAGCATCGTTTCGATCATGACGAATGATTCCTCCTCTCTATAGGCTCCACAGAACTTAAAATTTAAATCTAAAAAAATGTATACCAAGTTCCATCGAAATCCGGTCATTTTCAGATTTGGAATCAGCGCCCCCAAAAACACCTGTATACCGATCATTGTTAGATACCCTTAAACAATTGTTCTTTTTTATCTAAATTGAACTACTTCGATATCTTTTTAAGTCGAACCTTACTTTTGTGTCTCCAACCCTTTCTGACGCAGCTTGTCTTCCACGAATGGCAGTGCCATTGTCACAAAACTGTAAATTGAATATCGATCGACTGCAGGTTTCTGTGTCATGTCGTCGCCCATTAAACACCCCCTAGCTCTGTTTCCGCAGCTCGAAAATGAGTTCCGTGGGCGAAGGGATTCTCATCGCCGATCGAACGGCGTCGATCGACCTCCGATGGTTTTCGTGGAACTATTCGTGTCACGCTTCGGTATATTTTAGTGACACGATATTTTCTGTCCTCTTGCTCGATATTCGATGGTAGAATCGAAAGTTTCGTGAAACACCGAGGGATATTCTAGCCTAAATCTAAGATATAGTAGTTTACGCGGTCTTACCGTGCATATCGTCGGAGTTTGCCCATGGATCTTGCTGGTGTCGAAGAAGTCCGGAGCTTTAGGCATCTCGGAGTGTGTCCTGGACGACAGGGGTGACGACGTGGGAATGCTACTTGCATTGGACGCGTGAGTTGTAGGCAGTGGCGTGCCGAGTGGAAGGTCCGGTCGAAAGAAGCACATTGGCCACTGTAACAATAACACGATCGAATCATATTAAACAAAATTCAAAACGTTTCCGTTGGATGAAGTAATTTATGCATTTGCAAATTGTACATTGTAGATTCTGATAGGCCAAGGATTTCTTAAAAAGATAAGAAGCAGGAACGTCGATAACGCGCGAAGAAACACCGACACGACCTACAGAAATAGAGTCTTGATTTTCGACAAGCAATCCCTCATGCACATAAAAAGACTTGTTGAAAAGGGCTGTAATTCAAACGACCATCCTCGACATTTTATCGCCAAGATAAGGAAGAAACCAAGGAAGAACGAAAGGAAGAGTCATCGTTATCCGAACACTTTCCGACAATCGAGAGGACTTTTCCACGATGCTGGACCGTTTGCCTGTCATCGACAGCATTTTTTCCCCGCTGAAAAGGGATCGCCGTCTCTGGGCACTTCCAGCATGCAGATAAAAACCACTACGGGAGGGAGACTCGAGCATTAGTGTCGCCGAGTGAATATGAACCTCTCTAAGATAGATGACACAAGCCCGTGACCCTGTAAGAAGCGCAATCGTCTTCGAGGTCACCGTGCGTGTGGTCCATTGTAAGTGTTCTTATGGAGGAGCCCAGGGGAGAGGATGAAAAGAAGCCACGGCGTGTTCCGTTCACCGTGGTACGTAAAGACCTTTTGATCGTCTTGCTGGACCAGACGACACGAATTCCGTTGATACGTCCTGACAAAACGCCTGCATTCGGTGCTCGATGCGATCGCCTCGCGATACAACAGGGGGGTGCGTTAACCCCTCACAGCCTGGCGTGTCGTACATTGCTCATACCGCTTCCTCTTATTTTATCTTTCAACCTTCATCGTTCGGAAGATTTAATATCGTTAAATGGGACGTAACAAATGCGTTGGATCCGCAGGAATTGACGAGTCCTGTAATAGTTAACAATAAAAGTTTACGTAAACTGTACACGTGGTGAACCAGATTGAATACACAACAAATTAAGGCAAGTATAGACGCTACCTTAGTTACCCTAAACGGCGGTGCATCGAGCCCATCGCTGAAGGATAGTACGAATCCGTCCAAGCCATGAGAATCTTACGTCACAGAGTGCCGTAATATCGCGTGTTTCGGTTATTTTCGAGCACGGGGATGGAGGGGGGCCGATTGGTCACGACACGACTGAAAGTTAGCACCCGGAGCGCGAGGGGGTACACGGTTTCGGGGTGGTCTGGCGAATGTCTCTTGTCGTTGACTCGCGGGAGTTAACGCCAAAACCGAAATAACAAACTCCTAAACTGCGTGAGTTAACGCCACCGCGTCGGGGTTTCGACGGTCTGTTATTTTCTGTTTATCGCCGCCATTCTGTACACCGGCGAACGGTTTACCGTAGACTGCACCGTGTAACGGAAATCGTTTCGTCTGACCTTGGTAAAAATGTATCAACGGAGAACGTGCCCAACCGTTTCCGATGCGACCTGTGCTCCAGTTTCGCAGCACTTTCCTCCTGTAGTGGTTACTTCATCGCGCGCGTGCCCCAGACGTCCTTAAAATTAAACGTCTGCGACAGTGAAGGTACGATAAAATGGTTTTCTTGGTTTTCGAATTAGTTTTGCTAAAGTTGTTTAATGACAGTCGTAGTCTCGATAGTCTTCAAGATTTCTAGGAAATGTTCAAATTTAGTACTAATCGGTCCCAGCAAGTATAGTTGCGTCGCCACGTGTAATATCGGCGGACTATTTTTGTACCAGTTAGGGGAAACGTGGCGCGGGATTTTTCAAATACCATGCTCGCGAGTCATCGAATAGTCAGCTGTAACCAAAGTAGAAGCTTCGCGTGGATCTTATCGGGGCCGAAGGAAAATATTTGCGTTGTAATTAATCACTGGCCCCTCAGGGACGATCCTACGACAGGGCCCATTGCCGCAATCATAATCGTGATGTACGAAGGGTGGGTGACTTTTTTAACGCTACCATCCGCGATCCGAAAATAGCAAACGACGA